>NC_140165.1:280553151-280605651 GCF_963971535.1 Notolepis coatsorum
AACATTTGGCTACTTTAAATCATTGAATGTAGAGAGAGAGAGAGAGAGAGAGAGAGAGAGAGAGAGAGAGAGAGAGAGAGAGAGAGAGAGAGAGAGAGAGAGAGAGAGAGAGAGAGAGAGAGAGAGAGAGAGAGAGAGAGAGAGAGAGAAGAGAGAGAGAGAGAGAGAGAGAGAGAGAGAGAGAGAGAGAGAGAGAGGAGAGAGAGAGAGAGAGAGAGAGAGAGAGAGAGAGGAGAGAGAGAGAGAGAGAGAGAGAGAGAGGAGAGAGAGAGAGAGAGAGAGAGAGAGAGAGAGAGAGAGGAGAGAGAGAGAGAGAGAGAGAGAGAGAGAGAGAGAGAGAGAGAGGGAGAGAGAGGAGAGAGGGAGAGAGAGGGGGAGAGAGAGAGGAGAGAGAGAGAGAGAGAGAGAGAGAGAGAGAGAGAGAGAGAGAGAGACCTTCGGGTTTTGATCGTCTAAGCTGCCGTAGGTGATGACGTCACACTCGAATGTAAACAGGAAGAGATGGAGACACACGGAGATGGGAATTGAATGATATACAGAACGAATAACCAATAAATATGAAGTTATGTTTAACTTCTGTTGTCAAGCGTTGTCAATATAACCCACCCCCTTTCCTCACGAATGAACTGTCTTGTGGAGTCCGCTTTGACCGTTTTCCAGGGTTAGCAGAGATCGCTAGTTAGCTTAGCATATCCTAATGGAGACCTTGGTTAGAAGCTACCGTTAGCTCATTGCTCGTGTCAATTAAATTGCATGTTATTAAAGGTCCGCGCTGGTCTGTCTAATGAAATTACAACCGCAACATTATATTGCACTGTACAGCCCTGGTTGTAGGCTAATGTTTACTACAATTTGTATGGATTAATTTAGGAGTGAATGCGAATGAAGGGTGAAATCACCACTCGCAAGCTTGCCCCAGATATTATTTAAACTCGCACGGACCAAATTAGGGGGCAATTTGCGATCATATCATCGCAGTGTACAGGCCTGCATACAGATAAACAGTACTGTTACATCCAGACATTTATGACATACAATATATACAGTACTGTTTAAGAGACAGAGTTTCTAAAAGAGAGTATATACAGTTAAATTTACTTCTGACCATTATAGTCAAGTATTTTTCCTATGAACTGAACTCATAAGACCACATAAGGCTAGCATCATTCAGTTACAGCTACTGTATATTGGCCAACATTAGCCAGCTACTGCACCATGAACTGCCAGCTAGCCAGCTGGCCACCCCCAATCCAGCCAACCGTACAAATTACGGTCTCAGCCAATCATATCGATGTACAGTTAGTTAGCTAGCATTCCATTGCGAATATTAAAGGTAGGCAGCCAGCCAGTATTAGCTAGCTAGGTAGCTAACGTTAGCCAACTGAGAAAGATAGCTAGCTAGCCCAACAGCTGCAAGCCTGCAACGAACGCCACGAAGGCCAACATTAGACAACGCCTCATGTATTAAACTAAAGTCAATCGTTAATGGGTCATTTTGTTTAATGATTCAGTGATGTTGAAAGAAGAGCTGTCGAGGCTCTGCGAGTCAGAGCAGAGGAGTTGTGGTGACACAGGTCCGCGAGGGGAGGGGGGGGGGGGGGGGGGGGGGGAGGGGGGAGGGGCAATTCCGCAGCAGTGTGTGGCTGCATGTGTCAACAAGGAGAGAAGACTGCGAGAATGCCAGCAGGTATCGATAGTGCAGAAAGTATCTATATTGCGGGAAATGAGTATTGAAACTGTTTTAAATATTCAGAATCGATATGTATCAAAAAATCTATATTTTTTACAACACTAGTGACAACACACATATGAACTATTTACAATACAGGGACGGTGTTTCCCACAGGATTTTATGAGACTGTGGTGTGTGAACCTTGGACCCTCTATGGCAGGGGTCTCAAACTCGCGGCCCGCCGGCCAATTGCGGCCCGCTGGATGATATTTTGCCGCCCCCTACATGACATCAAAGTTTAGTGTTAGTCAGGCCACGTGAGCGGATCGGCGCGGCCGAGAAATCCGCTCTTCGCTCTTTAAAGCTTGGTCCGCTCCGCTAATCACTCATGTTGACCCCGCCCCCAAGTCGCTCTCCGCTCGCTCCCCGCTCACCTTGAATCGAGCGCTCCCCGCGCCAGATCGCTCGGCAGTTTTTTTTCTTCTTTTTTTGGAGCATGGTGTAAATGAGCTCAAACTACAACAGTCTACACCCCCTGGGCCCCTTAACAATTGTTTGTATTGAGCCGCATTGTAATTGTAGCTGTGGGATATTTGTGGATATCCTGATGAAGAATGTCTCAGTCAACCGAGGCTTGGATAATAACAAGGTTTATTAACCAAACAGATAGAATACATAGAGAGAATGGCTGAGGCTCTCGCCCCAGGTGATCAGCTGAAATTACCCAGGTAAGAAGCCTGGATAGATCTCAAGAGGAGATCTATATAGTTAACAGGAGGGGGTGTGGTCCCATTTGATAGGTCAGATGGGGGGGGGGGTACAGGTAATGGGGACACAGGGGAGGGGAGTGTCTTATTCCACAGAGGGGGGGGGGGGGCACAGGTAAAGGGAACACAGGGGAGGGGGATATATTTACATGAGGACATAATTATACCACAATACTCACTTTTCTTTCTTATAATGTGGGTGAGATTAATGTATAATATACCAGGATTGTTTGGAACAGGTAAAAGTGGGGATAATAGTTTAAAATAGAATTATTTACATACATGATTAATAGAATTATTTACATACATGATTCATGACATGATCGACTGGACTGCGGTCTGTGTTATTTTGATATCAGAGATGTGGGAATAGATATCACCCTTTTCTTTTATTAATCGCTCAAAATACCTATACCAATGAGTGGTCCTCATCTCTGATATCAAACAACAATTAACATAATCATTTGAAGCTATCGCTGTGCAAATATCTTGGCATACCTTCAGTCGTTCATGTCGTGACTCTGGGGAGCTAATGTGATCGTTGTGCATACAGGCATCGTAATAAACCAATTAAATACATGCACTGTCTGTGTGGTCAGATTGCACAGGGTGAAAAAACAAAATTGTGTGCATAATTAGGCTAATGTGTACAAAAACATTTTAACAACCGTTAACCTGGTGGTTAATAAAACTAACATGATTGATTATGGGAAACTGTTCAAAAATATATATATATATTTTTGCACGTTTTATGATGATTCTTGATGAAATTACTTAGGATCCAGTTGTATTTACCCTGAGTTTGAGTGTCACTTTCATCTGTGATTGCCTCAGTTTTGTTGGTCTTTACTTAGAATCAGGCAATTTTCTCCATTTCTTCTCTATAAATGAGGAGATAAAACGTCTTATGCATCGCTTCTGTATGTAATTCTAGTGCATATACTATCAATGGTTCACCATATAGGTGCAAAACAACGTTACATGTCCTCTTCTATGAGAGAATAAAACAACTGATTCTTTCTTGTCTGACAATACAATTTTGTAACCTAAGTAATTCAAATGTGATGTAATGTGATCATGTGGTCACTTCTTCCTTCAGCAATACATTTTAGCTCATTATTACTAACCATTGTTAATGCTTTCTCATTGATTTCTTTTCATCACATCCCTAGTTCATCGTTTTGCAGATACATACAATTGTGTGAAAAGTTTCCTTCTTGTGAAGGTATTAATCTGAATGATGTTGCGTCGTTGTTGACAAGGTGTTCTCTGTCGGTCGTGTGGCAGGGCCAAACAGTAACACATAAAAATTAAATAAATACATACAATAGACATTACCTTAGTGGCTAATGTGTCAAAATAAAATTGAAAACCGTTAACCTAGTGGTTAATATAAAAGGTGATTATGATAATCGTTATGCATTGTTCTGTGGTGCATACTATCAATGTTGAACACAAACTTGGTGTCTTGGAACAATCCAACTGGTTCTGCCCTGTTTAACAATACCATTTTGTAATGTGACTCTGTGATCATTTCTCATTGTCATTATAAAATTGGTTAATGCAATCTTACTGATTGTATTTCATCATATTCCTAGTCAATAATTTTCCAGATACATATGAACTCTGTGAAACAGTTCTTGTTTGTGAATCTGACAGTTGCTGTGAAGTGTTGATCATCTGTTCTCGGTCTGTCGTGTGGCAGGGCCAATACATACATAACAATGTGGACAATGTGTGTTCAGAAGTATCTTGTTCTACAGGTCTCTGATGATGTCTCTTCTTGACGATGCAGTCGGGAACATTCACTGGTCGTCGTTCATTCAGAGGGGGCCTACAGGAGGTCGCCGTCCGCTCCCTGTGTACCTTGTCAAGGGTCACCGGTAGCAGTCAACTATAGTGGTCTTTTCCTGCAGCCTATGTTGTTCTCCATCACCACCACACATCCGCCACTGTGCTCACGCTTGGCTCCCATCAGGCCCAGAGACATGGTGGTCAGGGCGTTTTTGAATGTGTTGTGCTGGTTTCGCTGTCCTCTCCTCGTCATTGCGGTACCACTTGATGGAGGGCGAGGGCCCGCCGGTGTAGTGGCTAGTCAGTAGGACGCTCTTTTTCACACGGATGACAATCTTGTCATGGGAATCCACCTTGATGGTCGGGGACTTGGTTCCCATCTGCAGGTGATGGGTTTGGTCTGCAGTGCCGGGGTGGAGGCTGTCAAAAGGTTGATCTCCTCTTCGTCAGTGTCTCCTTGGTCAGTCTCCTTCGTGGTCCCCTGCTCCACTTTCTTGGGGATGTCTGTGGGCTGGGTTGGATGGTTCTCTCACGGTTGTTGTCGTCGCCTCTGGTTGTCAATTTTCTTTATGTGTCCCGCTGTGATTAGCTTGTTAATCTCAGCGCGGTACACAGTCTCTTGAGCGGGGTCTCTGGCTAGGCGCCGCTCTGTGTTCAATAGATACCGCTCCGTCGCTTCTTTTGGGGCGTGGAAGGTGGGCATACCCTCTCGCCTCAAGAGTGGAGTTGCGTATCTCATCACTCCATTGACTTTGACTCTCTTTGTCCCTTGCTCGAGGAGTGCTATGGCGTAAATGTCTTCCTTGGAACGAATGTCTTTCTTTTCGTTCTTAAAGGGCATTGTCTCTAGTGTCCATAGCCTCTCGACATGCTGTAGGAGGGTGGTGTCTTCTTCTGTCACTCTGGAGTGGAGGCAGCTAGTGGCTGCTGTTCGGTTAAGAGACTTAGCGAGGGGGCCTTGTAATGTCCATCCTAGGCGGGTCTCGACTGCTGCAGGACAGCCTCTGGGCCCTGTGTGGACCCGGTCTATCGGGACTATGAGGTCTGCATGGTCGGAGCCTATCAGCAGGGTCGGGGTGGCACCGTCTATGAGCGGGATAGGTAGTTGACGCAGGTGCACATATTTATCCATCAGCTTGGCGATGGGGTAGGTGTACTGCGACAGGCCTATTTCTTGGCTGGTGAAAGCATTAGTAATCCTATACCGTCTCTCTGGCTGCCCGCTTGCTGCGATAGTGAAGGAGACATTCTCGCCCTTTATCGTCTTTAGATCTCTTCTTATTGTCCGAATCGTCATTGGTTGTGTCCGCAGCTTCGTGGTTCAGGTCGCGCATCGTCTCACTCGTCCTGTCCTCTCACCAATTCGTGATCTGAGGGTGATAAACACTGCCTTAGAAAACTCCTCACATAAATGATTCAACGCCTTTCTGCTAAAGTGGAAAATCATTTTGGGATTAATTCATTTCATTTTAAATACAATCACTTAATTGACAATAGGAAATGCAAGCCAATTGCATTAGCAGTGATTCCTTACGTCAAGAAGGTCACATTCACTACAATTTTATCAGATCTTGTATCTAACTAGATCTTCCAGCATTACACTTTAAATAAAATTTGTAAATGAATGGCCAAAGTCTTGAATCAGATAAAATAGCTCCTTGTCTTCATATTCTGATGGTCTTAAATTGAAGTTGATCTTACCTCAGGCCGCGTACGATGGTGTGCTTCTTCAAGATACTTACCTCGCCATGACTTCTCGGTTGTTCTTCACATCTCAGTATGGCTCATCATAGCATAGCATGGGGAAAAAACATAAAATCTAGGTAGCCAGTTAATTTTTGCATGAAAAACAATCATTTGTTTTGTCATCTACGTTTTAACTAACCTTACTGTCATGCATTTGTCCTAATAAACTAATCTACACTGTAGCACTCAACACTTTGATGACCATTGTTACTCAGCTGATAGAGGTGTGCCTTGCCTGATGTCCTGTCGTACAGAACCTGTGAGTCGCTTTGGATAAAAGTGTCAGCTAAATGATCAATGTTGTTGATATCTTGTACATTTAGATAATTGTGCTGCAATTTTGGTGGTTGATAATTTTGCAATCATGGAAAGTATTAGTTGTTAAAAGAATAGTCTAAGGAAAGTCATGCATGTTATTGGTTATAAACAGAGAATAGAAGGAGGGGATTGTAAGTAGTTGTTTTCATCATTAATCTTTCATCTCGGGCACTTCTCTAATTCATGTGTCTTTTGAAAAGAGATGATGAAAACGACTGGTTAGTTATTGTTAGTATGGGAGTTAGGTAGATTTTCATAACTGCAAATTCATCACCAGTGTCTAATTCATGTTAATTAAGTGGTTCTCTGTTGCCATCCACCGCTAGGTGAGTTAATCAAGTCTGTGGTCACGAGTGCAGGCATTTGCATTGCTTTGTCTCCCAAGTGCCCACTCTGAAGAAATTTACATGTGGGTGTTTTGGATGTAGATTTGTTCCAAATGGTCAATCGATTGTCTCTCAGCTCTGCACTGTCTCTCGGTTGACATGCAAATTGTTGGATTTTCTGTCTTTTGTGATACAATTTGGGTGTAGTCATTCACTGTTTTGCATCTCGCCTCAGAGCCAGATCTGTAAATACAAACACATGTTAATTTTCCACTCTTTTCTAAAACCTGGGTGAATCCTCTTTGACTGTCTGTGTGCTCAACAAACATTAGCTAGATCTCATCCATCCCGTTCTTGGATGTAATGATAGTGTTATCATTTATCAATCATATCGCATATGTACACAAGCATATGAAAGTGGACCCACACATTTTGAATCATGTTTAAAATGTCTTACAATGGAAAGGGCTAGTTATCTTTCATTGGTTCTTTAGATAAACACATTAACTCAAGTGAATATAACCTAAACATCTTACTTTTAAACATGATCTATGTTGTTTGTGTTCCAAGTTTTCAACATTGAAAGCTTATAAAGTCTAATCTAACGCTGTTTATGTGGACTACAATTCCTGTACTGCCATATATTGGGAACCGGAAGTGTTTGTTTAGCTCCCATGGTCAGTATGACCGGTACGCCCACAGATGTATTATAATTCTGAAACAGACATTGTAATTAGCTTTATGTGACTTATAATGTGTAAATTAAAGCACATAAACACTCAAGTGATCTGAGATAGTTGTAATTTGCTTTAACTGATAGTTGTGTATATGTACAGTTTCTACGTCAAATGACTCCCTTTTCTTGACTCCTTTTGTATCACAAAAAGTACTGAATTTGCAAATCTGGTATGTCATAAATGTACAGATGTAGCAGTACTGACTATCTGTCTGTCATGTATGTCATAATATGTTCTGATAAATTGAAAATGGGGGACCCTGATGTAAACAAATCTGGTATTGAAAATGGGGGACCCTGATGTAAACAAGACTAAAGTCTCTCTCTGGTCTGCATCCCCTTAACAATTGTGTATTGAGCTGTGCTGTATTGTACCCATTCTGCAATCTGTTAATAAAGTTTTCAATCAATCAATGCATCTATATTTATGATTGTCATACTCACCGGGGACAGCTGTTGTGTTGGGTTGGATCCGTTACGTGTCGTCAGCAACCCGCATCTCGCCACCTCAACTCAACATTTTCCAATAGCAGCGCGCACATACATATACAAATAAAACATATACTACACGTGGATTTCACGCACCCTTGGCCTTGGGTACATTACACTTTACGTTCGCTTATGGATAGTTTAATATAAAATAATAACTTCACGGCGCGCATAGCGTCACGTCATTGCTCCATGTGACGTTCGTGTGTTCTCATTCGCCTCGGAAATAACGCTTTGTAATTCATACAGTATTTTTCCCACGAGCTCTCAATAGCCTGGAATTCCTATACCAGCGTTTTGTTACCGAATGAACGCGCCTGTGCATATGTGAAACGTAAACAAACTGAAACGATAAAACTATACTTCCCCAAATGGCCGTTCCCGCGGGCCGGTGTTCTGCGGAATCCGGAAATTACTATCCTAGTTTGTTCCCGTGAACTGCACTTCAATGTTATTCTTTGTATAACGGTAACTCGTTTCTCAATGCTCGTCGCGCTATCCGCAGCCGGTTCTTGACTCAATAAAGCAACGCGACGGGTCCTATAATACTTGTGCACATACAAACGAGACTTAAACAGACAAACAAACAATAATACATATAAGTTAACGTGTGTGTATATCTGACTGTATTGGATCGCTTTACGTTTAGTCGGCCAACATCTGTTGCGACAAGGCATTAATACCCTTGATATATAACTACACATCGTTATTAAAATCATAACGACCGAACCTGACTTCGAAATTTACCAGCGATATATTAGATTATATATACCTTTTAATCATACTCTCGGCCTCTTAACCCGCGACTAACGTCCTGTTTAATGTACTTTCCGCGACTGATGTCCCGTTTAATGTACATTTACGTACTCCCGGGACATCGCGTAATCATGTACTAACTAGGACATCGCGTGATCATCTTCCCGCTATCTGTATTGATCAATTGGTTAATTTAATCCAAAATACATCGTTTTCAGGAATGAGATTGTGGGCTTAGTTTGAGGTTGAAACAATGAATATTATGACGCTACTCTGGTAATTTCTAATTATGATTCCATCAGCTTCTCGGTCCTAACTTCCCGCCTCTTTGCAAAGGAATCACAGAACGTTTTTAACAGAGTAGCGTTTTCCAAGGATATCACATCATAATAAGCTCACGTATCTATTTTGTTGCCTATATTTTTAGTCTGCATCAGCTAGACTAGGGGTAGCAATCCAACAACCTGTGTGTGCCTTAGCTTTCGGTCGGCTCCGACTCGACCAGGAATAGCACCTCAACCTTTGTGCCTAAACTTTTGGGAATAGCACTATAACCCATCCTCTCAGAACCGCCTGATAAAGGACCCAGGTGCACGCGCGCCCTGGTAACGATTCTCAATACAGATCAGATATATTAATGCACATTATTCTACTCAGCCATGATCTCAATATTGGACAACATTCTGTAATATTCACCTGGCACAGAGAAAAGCGGGAAGATTTTAATTCCTTCCATACATTTTTGGTCGACCATCCTATTATACTCACTTTTCTCTGTATAGTTGAATGATACAGCACGCCGGGAGGACGCAAAAAGTCCGTCACAAGTTCGTAGACGCCAATTGTGGGATATTTGTGGATATCCTGATGAAGAATGTCTCAGTCAACCGAGGCTTGGATAATAACAAGGTTTATTAACCAAACAGATAGAATACATAGAGAGAATGGCTGAGGCTCTCGCCCCAGGTGATCAGCTGAAATTACCCAGGTAAGAAGCCTGGATAGATCTCAAGAGGAGATCTATATAGTTAACAGGAGGGGGTGTGGTCCCATTTGATAGGTCAGATGGGGGGGGGGGGTACAGGTAATGGGGACACAGGGGAGGGGAGTGTCTTATTCCACAGAGGGGGGGGGGGGCACAGGTAAAGGGAACACAGGGGAGGGGGATATATTTACATGAGGACATAATTATACCACATAGCCATTCTGCAATGTTAAATAACGTTGTTTATCCATTCACTGCTCTATTAAGCGATGATAGGCTAGCCGAGCCACAATGCTATGGTCGCTGCCATTAACGTTAGCATGTAAGCTAACGTCAACAACAATGGCGTCGATACTTTTCGAAACAGGAGTGAGTGTGGGCGTCTCTACAGTGACAAAGCCTGAAGAGGATATCACAGGTTCACCCTTCTCATTGGTTGAAAATGGCCTTCATGTTTGTACATCGCCATCTGTTGCTTTGGCATTGTACTGCATGTATATATTACATCAACAGTGTTAAACCACTGTGAGCGGCCTGGAGTGGATTGGAGCGGAGGAGAACTCTCGCTCCGGACGTCGCGCCGACTCATTTTAAAACCCACTCCTCGCTCACGTCAAAACCGGCCGCTCCGCGCCCCGCGCCGCTCACGCTCCGATCCGCTCACATGCACTGGTGTTAGTGCAACGTTACGTTAGTGACTTGGTTGAAACGTGATTCCGGAGTGATACCAATTGGAAGGAAAATATATCCAGTGCGTATAGCAGGCATTCTCGAAATTCTCCGCTGTCTCCTCTGCAAGCAGTGCTCTGCCTGTCTGTCTGTCTACTCTGGTCCAATCACATTCAGCGTCCCGTCAGCGTTCCCCCCCCCACCCATATTCTGCTAATCAGAGCAGAGTAGGGTGGGTTTTCACGGAATAAGTGTTGTCTCATTCAGCGGGTCCGCGAGAGTCACAGCGAGAGTTGACAGCGCAACTACTGGTAGTCTAATCTGCAGGTACTGTAGCTAGTAACCTCGTTCCCAGTTTTACAGTATCTCCGTGAGATAAATGTAGCTAGTAGCCTAGTTTCGCCAGCAGGCAGTTAGTCGAAAAATATGGCATGCTCATGCTGAATGGACTGAAAAATATGCGTGCATCCTCCCAGCACCAAACCAATGTGCCTAATATGCCAAGAAACGGTAGCTCTTGTGAAGAGTGGCAATTTGAAACGCCACTACGAAACAAAACAGTTATTTTGATGCAGCCTTTCCTTAAAATTCAGTGCTAAGAACCACAAAAATAAATGGAATGAAATCATATCAAGCTGCAAGCAGAATTATTGTTAAAGCTATGTCACAACGAGAAAAAGCAACCAAGTCCTCACTCAGTGGCATGGGTGTTGGCTAAACACAAGAAGCCATTCTCTGATGCATACATAATAAAATAATGTTTGACTGAAGTGATGGAGACCATGTTTGAAGGCAAACAAAAGGAAATCCTCCTCAGATAGCACAGCAACCAGAATAACTGAAATACTGGCTGATGATTTGATTAAACAGCTTTGTGATAGAAAAAAATGCACAGTGCATTTCCATAGCTGTGGTGGATGAGTACACTGAGTACACCACTGAGAATGCTCAGTTGCTGGTGTTTGTGAGGTTTTAGTGAGTTTGTGAGAAGATTGGATCAGTTGTACTTTTTTTTTGAATACTTGAAACCCTTTTTTTGTGGAATATTTGATGCGGCCCAGCCTCACCCAGACTCTACCTCCAGCGGCCCTCAGGTAAATTGAGTTTGAGACCCCTGCTCTAGGGGGTCTGGGGGTATGCTCCCCGGAATTGTTAAATAAAGAGGTCAGATCTATGATGAACTTTGTGCTCAAAACACAAAATCGACTAGATTGCAGTGCTTCCCAATCCTCTCCTCGGAGCACCCCAGCCGTTCCATGTATTTGTTAAATTCCACCACCAGCACACCTGATTCAACTTAACAAGCCCTTTATTAGTTGAATCAGGTGTGCTGGTGGTGGAATTTAACAAATGCATGGAACGGCTGGGGTGCCTCGACGAGAGGTTTGAGAACCACTGGACTAGAGCATACATTTCAGCCATCAAAGAAATGAATATCTTCTTGTCATTAGGCTGCAGCACAGATGGCTAGGATTATAACTACATGATATTTAATGAGTACATGATGCTAAACAAGTAGGCTATATTTTATGTCTGATGTTACATACGCTATTGTTACTGAGTGCTTTGCTCGTTGCAGTATGTACTAGCTAGAGTATCAAGAGTCTGTTTCATACAATCTGTTTGGCATTTGCCTTCCCTTCCCCTCCCCTCCTCTATGATATTGATTGCATTTCCATAGACTTGCCCTGGCCTGTATCAACCACCACCCTCATGTACTTGCCTAATGTTATCAATCACAACAATAGTTACCTATGTCATCTTTTGTATATATAGAGAGTCCAGCATGGTGTCTAGACATGGTTTCATCCTACACCATGGTGAACCACTGTGTTCCCACCAGCGTTTTTGTTATCCTGTAAATAAAAATGTTTACAGTGAAAAAGATTAGGGATGCACCGAATATTTGGCCACCGAAAATTATCGGCCGAAAATGGTTAAAAAGGCACTTTCGGCTTTCGGCCGAAAGGGTTTTAGCACAGAAAGAATATCACAGAATGTCAAAGAACAGGGACGTTCGTAACCTACCTAACGTGTTGTTGTGATGACGTAATCAAAACGCGTGTTCAGTCATTACATGCGCAATGTGAGCTCTTCAGTCCTGCGTTCTGCAGCCTGTGATAACTCCTCTTGGGACTCGGGAGTCGCGCTGTTTCTATGTAAACTCTGTGAGCAAAGCGTCCAATAAATGCGTCTTTACTATGCCATTACTATGCCCGTCGTGGTTAAAAACCTTTTTAACTAACGTTAGCGTTAAGCTAGCTAACACCGCTTCAGTTCCTCTTACACTCGTCTCTCTTAAGCTACGTCATCCCCCGCTAAGAGTCACGGGAGATGTAGTAAATAGAACAGTCCTTCCATGTAGGCTAGAACGCCGTGAATTATGACAGTAGTTCAAGTTTCTTTATTAGTTGTCATACAAAAATACAGAGTACTTTTATATAAAATGCTTACTGTAGCCACTACAGTAACATCATTAAGTCTGCTATAAGCTATTCTCCCTCTTGTGTGCGCAGATCTTTATGCAGTTTTAAAGCACCTTGGCTTTGTTCTGAATGCACTTTGTTGTAGTTATCCTACAGGGAAAAGAAAATGCACTTGACTTTAATGCACATTTTGTTGTATGCAAAGAGAAAATGTTTAAATTGTACAATCTTTCAGCAGTCAGTCTGGAATGAATGTATGCATTCAAAAGTGCTGAATAAATGTTTTATGGACCCATAATAGTGATTATTAATATTATTTAAGTAAAGTTTTGCCATAATCATGTATTTTGTCATAATCAGGTAGCTGAACAAAAACAAAATACATTATATATATATATTTCTATTAATCATTTTCTGCCTTTCGGTTTTCGGCCAACTGTTTCCTATTTTCGGTATCGGTTTCGGCCAAGGATCTCCCATTCGGTGCATCCCTAAAAAATATGTTTGAAGTCTAATATATTTAATTCTTTCCACTCATAATGTCTGGTGAAAATAATTCCTGAGTGGGTCAAACTGGCCAGGGTAGCCTGCTTTAACTACCTATTATTAACACCACACAAGGATTGAGTGCTACTGTTATATCCTTAACGCCACACAAGGGTTGAGTGCCACTGTTATATCATCAACACCACACAAGGGTTGAGTGCTACTGCTATATAATTAACGCCACACAAGGGTTACATTTATATTTGTCCTGGTGTTTAGTATTTTGTTCTCTTCTCCTCCTCCACCTCACTCCTCTCTCATTTCCACACACATCTGTCTTTCTCTATATCTTTGTCTCTACCCTTTATTTCCCTCTCCTCCTCTCTCCTGCTGTCTCCCTTCCAACCCTTCAATATATCCACATGCATTCTCTCTCCTCTCTCCATTCATCACCTGCTATCTCTTTCTCTTTGTCTCTTTCTCCCTCCGTCTCTCTCTCCCTATCTCCCTCCCTCCTATATCTCTTGTCTCTTTTAATCTCTCTCATTCTCTCTCCGGCCAGCGTTAATCTCAGGACCTTGTCATATCCAGTGATAATAATCCCTGCTTAATGTAATTGGTCGGCCTAATCTCCATTCAACACTATCAGGCTGTAATAGGCCCTCTCCCATGCCTCTCTGTCTGCGCTAGCGGATCCTCTCCGTTGTCACGACAACACCATTTCACCACCCCAGCCCACCCCCAAATAAGAGTAGCTAATTAAAAGCATTGTTGGCGATACTGTTCTCCTATCTGCACAATGGAACCCAACCCCCCAAACGGTGGTTTGGACATGTCTGTATCTTCCCTCTGTCTCTCCAGTGGCGGTGGAGTTCAGATTAGTTTATCTGAATCAGCCTAACGTTGTTGTGATGATGTTTTGAGAGAAGGGGCATGGATGGGATGAATGAGCATAGATGGGATGAAGGAGTATAGATGGGATGAAGGAGTATAGATGGGGATGAAGGAGCGTAGATGGGGATGAAGGAGCATAGATGGGGATGAAGGAGTATAGATGGGATGAAGGAATAAAGATGGGGATGAAGGAGCGTAGATGGGATGAAGGAGTATAGATGGGATGAAGGAATATAGATGGGGATGAAGGAGCGTAGATGGGATGAAGGAGCGTAGATGGGGATGAAGGAGCGTAGATGGGGATGAAGGAGCATAGATGGGATGAAGGAGTATAGATGGGGATGAAGGAGTATAGATGGGGATGAAGAAGCGTAGATAGGATGAAGGAGTATAGATGGGATGAAGGTGTATAGATAGGATGAAGGAGCATAGATGGGGATGAAGGAGCGTAGATGGGGATGAAGGAGCGTAGATGGGGATGAAGGAGCGTAGATGGGGATGAAGTAGCATAGATGGGGATGAAGGAGCATAGATGGGGATGAAGGAGTATAGATGGGGATGAAGGAGTATAGATGGGGATGAAGGAGTATAGATGGGGATGAAGGAGCATAGATGGGGATGAAGGAGCATAGATGGGATGAAGGAGCGTGGATGGGATGAAGGAGTGTGGATGGGATGGAGTGTGGATGGGATGAAGGAGTGTGGATGTGATGAAGGAGTGTGGATGGGGATGAAGGAGCGTAGAAAAAAACAAAAGTCCAAACAAATTTAAATAAATTAAATAAATGCAACACTCCAGACATACCTTACGCGAAGGTAAGGAAAAACTCACTAAAACCTAGCAATAGGAAAAAATGCACCACAGGCAATGTGGAGGAGAGAAATCTTAGCAGGGCCGTTAGATGTCGTGATAGTAGTGTTGCAATAAAACAGGCAAAACAGTTGGTAAGCATGCACTCATATGCGTAATGAAACACATAAGTGCATGCAATAGCAACTGAACATTTTGAAAGATAAAGAATAGAGCTGATGGCGGATCTATTGGAGGCAAGGGGGCGGCGCAGAGAGGGTTGCATCCTCCCGGTCATCATCACGGGATGTCCAACACTCCGGTCATCACTACGAGACAGCCAGAGACAGGGAGACGGGACAGGCGTTAGAGAGTTTGCGTGATTGTGATGGGCGGACATAGCAATAGATACAAGTGGTAAGCATATATGTGAATAGAATAGATATATGTAGTAAGCATATTATGTGAATAGAATAGAAGTACTTAACCCAGCAATGAACTCTAAACCACGTTGACAGAAGACGGTAAGAAGCTGATCCATGGCCTCGGTGGTGCACGTAGAACAGTCACTGCAATCTTGGCCAAGGGGTTAGAGAGTTCCCATGTTTGTAGTGGGCGGAGATGGAGCAATAAATACATGTAGTGAGCATATGCATACATGGTGACAGTAGAACCACAGCATATAAGAAAATTGTGAAATTGAGCAATAGATAGAACCACTGCAAGCGTATGTATACAGGATGAGATACAAGACAATAGCTCAGGGCCGCACGCCCCGGGGGGGCAGGAGAAACCACCCAGAACCGATCAGGGCAGAGCAGGTAAGGCTCAGCACTGCAGGCCAGACAGAAAACGGTATGAAGCTGTTCCATGGGACCGGTTGAGACAGAGACAGAGGTTAAAAAGGTTCTCCCATGTCTGCAGAAAAGCAGACATGGGACCAAATAGTCATCCTAACTAAAATAGACATTAATCTAAGGGTCAGTCCCCGACCATGTGAGATCAGGGTAGGTTGAAGGAGAGAGAGAAAAGATGGGTCTTAAGCAGGGATTTAAAAGCTTCGACAGAGCAGGCGCCCCTGACGACGGCAGGTAATTGGTTCCACAGGTAGGGAGTGCAGTAGACAAAGGCTCTGAGGCCGGCGGATTTCTTTTTAACCCTAGGAATCGATAAAAGCCCCACATTTTGTGAGCACAGAGCACGAGCAGACTCTCATCCTAAGAAAAAAGAAAAGAAAAACATTCTAGGTTATGTTATCTTGACCTGCTTTGTACACATTCTACTTTGAATATTGTTTGGTGAAGACAAACACAACCCTTCCCACAGAGGTCCGTCAACGTCAGTGTTTACAGAGCTTGAGTTTCAAGTTCAAGTTCGAGGGGAGGATAGTGTCTTTTACATGACTTCAATATCACTGAATTGTAGATTAATAGTAATTATTATTTTATGGTATAGTAAACATACATTTTCCACTACAGTTCCTTGCATGGGGGGCTCGCTGTGGCTTATGCTGTGTTCCAGGGTGTCCCTGGGGTCCCGGTGTCGTCTTGGACCGTCCACGGTGCTGCATGTCTTCTCATTTGGCCGCTCGTGTGTCTGTCTTGCTTGAGTGTTTGGAGTCGTGTCTCCTTTGGCGTGGCTGCGGGTCCTGGGGCACGTGGCCTGTCATTCCTCTGTGGAGTTTGGGGGTGGGGGCGTGGGATTCGCTGGTTTTCCTCGTGGTGGCGGGGGGACCGGGAGAGATTGGGCGACGCACAGGGGTGGCATTCCCGTCGCCGTGCATGGCCGTGTGAGTGGTATGCGGGCTGTTTTGTATTTTCCTTTGGTCATGGCGTGCTTTATGAGGGGGTGTGTCTGGGATGGGGATGTGGTAGGGATTGATGTGTGGGGTGTTTGGGGGACTGACTGCTCCCGGGGGGTTCACATGCCTTCGAGTGACATTGTACTTATTTTATGCCTTAAGTCTGCACGTTTACATTGCACTACTTTTATTGTCTTTTATACCTATTCTTATGTCTGCAATTCATGCATAGTTTTTTATGTGACTTCAATTGTCTTTTCGAGAATAAATAAAGGTTGATGATGATGAGATGGGATGAAGGAGCGTAGATGGGATGAAGGAGCGTAGATGGGGATGAAGGAGCATAGATGGGGATGAAGGAACGTAGATGGGGATGAAGGAGCGTAGATGGGGATGAAGGAGCATAGATGGGGATGAAGGAACGTAGATGGGGATGAAGGAGCGTAGATGGGGATGAAGGAGCATAGATGGGGATGAAGGAACGTAGATGGGGATGAAGGAACGTAGATGGGGATGAAGGAGCGTAGATGGGGATGAAGGAGCGTAGATGGGGATGCAGTAGGGCTGGGCAATATGGCCAAAAATGATATCACAATAACGATATGATAATGTTATCATATCACTCGATATCGATAATTATCTATATTGTTATAAGTATATATATATATATATATATATATATATATATATATTTTGCCGCAATTCTTTTTTTCGTTTGCCGCCATCTTTAGTGTTACAGCCCCTCACACTCCAGTTCTCAGGCTGCAGCTGGTTTGAAAGCGAAAGTAAAGTAAAGCTTCTCTGCTGGCTGCGGCTCCAGGGGAGTTGAATAGTTCTGGCTCTGCTACTTTCTTTTCTATCTTGTGGCTGCCTCATCGGTGCACTTATTTCATACAAATTACTTCACATAGGGCCGGGGCGATATGGCCTAAATATGATATCACGATATTTTCTGACCTTTCGGCGATACACGATATACATCACAATGTTTTTTCCTTATTTCCCCAAACAATTCATTATGAGGCTTACCAAGACAGTATTTGAGTTTGCAAGCTAACATTAAAGACAAAAGACCCATGCATTTAGCATTTTTATATTAGATTTAGATTATTGGATTATTAGATTATATATTGCATATATTTAGCATTTTAGCATTTAGTTTTTCTAGATTATATATTAGATTTAGATTATTAGATTATATATTGTAACTATTTATTGTAGGCAAATATAACTGAGAGGGCATACATAGTACTTATCTTATTAAAAAACATTTAATAAGCGCCTAAAGTCACGGCGCCCCTTTTCCATGCAAGCCTACAGGCTACTCCACACAACACCATCTGACACTTCCAAGGCCTCCTGGGTCAGGACGAGATGGAGGGACCAGTGGAGGTCAGCAGAACCATCCAGGCTGCACCTCTACATCAATGACCCTCTGGACGTCCCTGGTCAGGACTTGCCCCGGAAGCAGTGGACAACCCTCAACGGCCTAAGGACCGGCGTCGGACGCTACGGCGCCTCAATGAAGAGGTGGGGCCTCAATGACAGTGCCTCATGCGAGTGTGGAGCCCCTGCACAGACTGTGGAACATATCATCACCAGTTGCCCCAAACACCAGCCACCGTATGGAGAACGCGGTCTGATGGAACTGGACGTTGGCCTGGCTTGCCTCAACGGAGCTGCAGGTCTAAAGACACACGCCAGAAGAAGAAAAAACTTTTGACTAAATAAATGAACGACCACACTCGCACATGACGACTAATTTCTTTAATTGTTACATTAGATATAAATACTGATATTTTTTACGTAAATCTACAAACTAGTCGTTTATAACTGGTAATCGAATGCTTTTGCATACATTTATATGAACTATTCCACTTACCAATGGCCAGGTGAAGCCTGTGCCCAAAACATTGGAGTCAAGTGCACTTGTTCAAAGCCAAGGCTTTGACAACGTTTGCTACGCTGTCTTTTCCACGGTTGTCAATGGAACCATGTCCTTTCCTATGTGGAACATTACCGCATCTGTGATCTCCCATCACTTGCTCTTGTCATAAGGGATGCTGCTGCTGGCAAATGATGTTCCTCCCGTTGCCCCGACTTTAGCTTTACAAAGTTTGCACAGAATGGTGCTTTGACTCACGTCTGTTCGCGTGTAGCCGAACCGGGTCCATATCACTGATGTAGAACCCTTTTTTGGAATTAATTCTACGGTAGAGTCCTCGCTTTCGTTTTCGCCTTAGTCACTCATCTTGTGGCACCGAGCCACCGCCTCTCTGGCTAGGTGTGTGCGCTTGCGTGCGTGTATGTGCATGTAGATGACGTAATTTGGGCGAGTGTGTGTGTGACTCACTTTTTTTCGGCGAGAGGGAGAGGCGAGAGGGAGAGGAAAGCATTTAGCGCTGCGCTTGTAAAGTCTCATCTCAGCCGCGGCGGCCTCTAACGCGAGGGCAAAACATCACGATATCATGATAGGTTTAAAAAGTGTGTCGTTAACTCATTTAGCGCCGGAGCGGTATGCCCGATATAGGTCTAGAACGCCACGCTTTAATCAATGGGGGGACTGCAAGATTTGCAAGTGCTTAAAATATATCTTAAATTATAGCTATGGGTCTAATACACCCGTCGATTATCAGTGAGTTGCTTCCAGTCAACATGTACAAAACTGATTGTTTTTTCATCGGTACATTTCCGTTTTATACCGTTTTGAATATGAATATAGTTTGGGTGCTTTTGAGTAATTCCAGGGAAAAGACGTGAAAACAGCGTTTTTGTGTAATTCAATAAACACATTGTCATTTTTCGCCTGATTATCTAATCTTCCTGAAATCAACGCTAGATCATCATTATTATCCTTCCTCGTGCAAGAATGAAAAGAGCCTCGTAGCGCGAGGCTTCCCCAGTCCCCTCCTGCACTCAACAGCACACAGCCACACACACACACACACACACACACACAGAGACAGCGTCGATCGGGGTAGAAATAAATATCAGATCAACGATCAAATTTATATATAGTGTTCTTACCTTGTATCTGATGTAATGCAAAAGAAATAATCCAATTATCTGATCGCCATTCCAAATACTGCTTGTGGAGGTCCGTACCACATTACCGACCGTTACACACTGACGGGCGGGCGGGTTTACTGTTCCATGCCATCGTTGTTGAGGCCTACCTTGCCTGAGTATTTAAACCCCGCCCGCACAGCTCTGATCGTCCCAGAAAAGAAACTACACCATTCCCAATGGAGTGCAATACCAGCTGGAAGGCGTATGCGGCGGTATTTGCCCTTTTGCGAGCTCAGACCCATTCCCAATGATAACATCAGGCTGGATGGATGAAAATGAATGGATATCGCTAATAAAATAAATAACTATTAAAACCTGACTATACTCGTGATTGGCGCTCACGCGATGGCGAGTTAACCCGACTATCATCGTGACTGGCGAGTTAATGAACTGTACCCGATATATATAATATCGTCATATCGCCGAGCCATAACTACACATACATACTATCTAAGTCCAGCACTACAGTATTTGCTGATGACACTACTGTGTTGCTGGACGTTCAGCAACACAAATAGAGGAGGCCCTTCAAATGGACCTACTAAATATGAATAACTGGGTCTGTACTCTGTAGCAGCAAACTTGTTCTGAATACCAGGAAGACCAACATCATGGTGCTTGGATCTAGGAAAAAGGGCATTGAACAGATCCACTTAAAAGTGTTTTTCTGAGGGTGAAGGCATTGAACCGCTTTCAGTTATTACACTTTTGGGTATTCATGTATCGTTTATTGAACCAGTCAACCGGGTCTTAATTAGCAGTCAGGTCAGCTATTGCTCAGCCATTTACATTTACATTTAGTCATTTAGCTGACGCTTTTATCCAAAGCGACTTACAAGTTCTGTACGACAAGTCATCAGTTAATTTGTACTGACTTATTAAAAAAGTCTACTGACCTGACATGCTAGAAGGGGTATAATATTTCATCTATGGCACAATGAAATCTAATGAGAGGTGTGTGGCTGGTTGAAATTTTCAACCAGCAGATCTATTCTGGGCTTGGTTTTTGAAAGTGCTATTATGAGGTCTTGCTGAGCATTTAGTCTGTTTCTGTATTTGTTTTTCAGGTATGCTAGAGTAGAAAACCCATGGTGGTGCCAAACTGAATCAACACATCTACAGCTTAATTTTTTTTTTTTTTTTTTTTTTTTAATTGGCGACCCAATAAAAACGGATCCGCGACCCAGAGTTTGGGAAACACTGCTCTAAGGGGTTGACTGTGAATGAAACCACTGACAAAAGCCCTTTGAGCTTATGTTGTAACATTAGGGCTTTCCCCAGGATTTTGTAACAATGGTGCTGAATCGTAACAAGGGGGTGGTCCGGAGGGGGGCTATGATTTTAAATAAAGAAAGCCATTTGCTGTAATTTCCTGCAACTTAAAAACATGATTTCAATCAAATAAACACAGGAGTTGGTTCCAAATAAGTTGAACTTATTTAAGTACAATGCATATGGTTGCACAATAGTTTAACGTTGAACACGAAAACACATGCACGCACATATACACCCACACACACACGAACACACGAACACACACAGTGGAACAGAGGACCGAGCAATCACTGTTTTTAAGCTGGCCCCAAGCTTTCACTGCAAAAAAATATAAAGCACACATTATGTCTTGCCAAGGCCATAGTTCTCTCTTGGTGAGAGAGCATTCTCTTATCAGGCTTAAAGGTGGAATAGACTACCTGACACCACCAGGGTAATGGCTACCAATAGTTACACAAATATCTTTAAGTTAATGTACCTATTTGAGACAATAGAAACATGTAGTTATAATGATGATATAGATCATTGTATATAAGGTGGGTTCCCTGCTGTATACAGGGCATGGATTGTTTTAATGTTGTTTTGTGTGCTGCACAATGTATGGCACTTGTACAAGTGGGTTTACGTGTACAAATTAAATAGTATTTCTGTTAGTATTAAAGTGATGTTTTAAATTTTTTAGGACTCTTGAAAGAAAATTCCAGTTGGGCTTAAAGCGATCCTAATAGGGGTGCTCCAGTAGCACACCATATAGCGCGCTGAGTCGCGAAGTGGTCGCTCCGGGTTCGCTTCCCAGTCCCGGTGGCCATTTGCCGCATGTCCTCCCTGCGTCTCCTCCCGTTCTCCCTCTCTCCTCTGTCGGTCCTGCGTGGCCAGAAAAAGCTTTGAAAAATGCTAATAAAGATAATTTAAAAAAATAATAAAATAAAAAAGCGATCCTAATAACAAATACAAGGGACGAAAGAAAATAAAGTAGTGCAACAACAAAAAAAACGTAACAAACATGTTCCACAGATTCAAAGAAGTTGTATAAAATTGTGCAAGACCTCTTTTTAGACTTCTAGTTTTCAGCCACTATCCTAGGAGCACCTTGGTACATGGACACACACACACAGGCTGTTGGATGCCCTTGCAATGTAGGGCACTGTTGGGACAGAGTATGGAACCAGCAACCCGCCAGTGCTGCATGTGGGCTTGGAATGGATGTAGATTCAAGGTCAAGGTTTTACAGCCAATTACATCAAGTCTGAGTCGAGAGTAATGATGGATGGTACGCGGCTTTGGATGGTGTATCTCTGGACCCAATCCCAGTCGCTATGGAAAATATGTGTTTGTATGTGTGTACCTGTATGTGTGTGTCCATCTGCATGGCCTTCCGATGGCCCCTTTTATCTTTAATCTGTGCTCCAGATTTGATATATTAAATTATAATCCTTGATCATCTCTAATCTATTAGATCACTGACCGTTCCTCTTCAGCCGTGTGTGTGCGTGTGTGTGTTAGGCTTGGGCGGTATAATTTTTTTCATACCGTCATACCTTGCTGCTAACATAATATGACTGTATGACTTTAATTTTCATCGGGGGGGGGGGGGGGGGGGGGGGGGGAGCAGAGCTAAATTAACCCTTTATCTGCCAGAGATTATTCTGATCTTAATCCACTCTCTGCCACCACTGTAAGTCTATGTAGATGTTCCCCTTCTTTGCAGGGCTATAACTTTTTAAATTGTATTGCTAAATTTAAATTGACATTACTATGGGCCATTCAACATCAAGTATCTATCGTTTAGGATGTAGCAACGTTCTACTTTTTCATTCACACATTCATACTAAAATACTGTCTAAAGTATAAATATGTTTTTATCGTTTTCTGCAGCATTCCATAGAACGTGAGTTATAGACATAAATACATATATTAGATCATCAAATGAAGTTTGATACCGATTGACGTCAGATTAAAAATTTCAATTGTACAAGGTCCTAAACGTCATGCCTCATCATCTGCTGGTGACCGGAGGGGGGGGGGGGGGTTTATAAATCCATGGCCGACGTTAAATCATTTATGTAGTATGGGTGATATGTTGATCGGAGCAGTTTGTATGTATAATAATAATCAAACATGCTGGAACTCACCGCAGTTTCCTCGTAGCGTTGGGCGATCAGCGTGGAGCAGAAAGTTCGCTATTATGGGATGTTGATGTAGTTGGTCCAGTTCCAGGTTGTATAATATTATATACGTCCAAATCATGTTGTTTATCGAGTTATTGGCAACGGATCGCTATCCAGTGTATCAAGCTGGAGTCCCGCGAGCGATAGCGAGTGGCCGGACGAAATATGGGTGAGCACCACTTCCGGCCGCTCACTTCCGGTTTTGGCACAGCGCCGATCGGCCACCAGATGGCGGTCTTGCACCGTTGGAGAGTTGAGAGGAGATCTACAGGACCCGTCAAGTCTCTGTGGGTGAAATATGATTGCCATGACAGATTTTTGAAATATTGATCTCAAAGACACTGTACGACGTCATTGGCAGATTACGCATGGCGAGGAATGACGTCTAAACACGTCTTTGGCGATTAAAGGGTTAACAATATACTCGTTATCACCATACATAACGCTTATATTGAAATATGTTGACATTAGGACCGTTCTTTCAACCTAAAAGTGCACTTTCTTCAACCTCGAACCTAAATTCCGTAGCAACCCGTGTTGCCAAAGTAAACAAAAAAAACAAAACAGTGCGCACGTTCGAGACACAGATATGAAACTAGTCATACGGAACAAATAACGTATAACGGAGGCTGAAATTAGAGCAATGTGAGTCACAAACTCACAACAGTAGTACACAACTACACATACAGACGCATACAATTTATTCTGCATTGATTAAGTGATAATCAAAACCCAGCTTAAGCCGTTAAACCCATGTAGTGAATCGCAAAGCCAATACGCACACAGTCGAACTGGAACGGTTTACCAAACATACACTCCCAGCATTCATATCTTATATGAATACCTTATATCCCATCATATCTTATATCCCAGCAACATAACTTACTTACCCAAACAACGTGTCCCCGGGCCGATTCCACTCATGCACGAATCCATTTCAAAACAGGAACACGCGCGTGGCTCTGCTGAGCTCTGACTGAGAGAGGGAAAGACAGACTGCCCTGCCCTCTGCTGGCGCGTGCTGTGCACTACAACTATTGGCGCACAGTCTGACGTCACGGTATTGAAAATCATACCGACGGGATTTAGAAATACCCTGGTATACCGTCATACCGCCCAAGCCGTGTGTGTGTGTGTGTGTGTGTGTGTGTGTGTGTGTGTGTGTGTGTGTGTGTTTTTAGTGACTTGGGAGCAATGCAGTATTTCATATCTCAACCTCACACACTCACATTTGGAACTGCTCTGTGCTGCTGTGTTACAGAGACACCTGGTGGTAGCTCCAGGAAGTAGGCTACGTGAACTAATGAACAGTAATGTGATGTAAGCACACTGCCCACACCAACCTACCACCAGTCACCAAAAACAACATTATTAGAATGATAACCCCTGAGTTTATGTTCATTACCCTTGGATAAAAATTATAATAATAATATCTAACCCTAACTAACCTTACTGCCATGCACTTGTCCTAATAAACTAACCTACACTGTAACACGCAACACTTTGATGAATATTGTTACTCAGCTGATAGAGTTGTACCCTTCCTGATGACTTGTCGTACAGAACTTGTAAGTCGCTTTGGATAAAAGCGTCAGCTAAATGACTAAATGTAAATGGATCGATATATCCGTTTGATGTGAATCTCTCTCTCTCTCCCTCGCCCTCTATCTATCCCTCCCCCCCCCCCCCTCTCTCTCTCTCTCTCTCTCTCTCTCTCTCTCTCTCTCTCTCTCTCTCCCCCTCTCTCTCTCCACCAGGAAGCCGTCCCACCCCCGGTTGAGCTCCTTCATCAGTCACATGGCTCAGGGAGGGCATGGTCACTGGGAGTCCACCCTGGGTTCTGTGCCCCGCCTGCCCAACCACAGCGCCTGTGACATGGGAGAGCTGACTCAGACAGGTAGAGGGCCTATCCTGTTGTAGATTAGAGCATCAGCTACATGCCTACGATGTGAATGTAACCCTGTCAGTTTGCCCACAGGGAAGAATATAGGAGCTTAGGGAACTGTCCCTAAGTTTGGAAAACGTAAAGACAAATCCACAGAAAATATGGAATAAGTCTGTTAATTCACCACAACACTGCAGATTGCTTGCTGTGTACACCACTATGTAATTTGTACCAACAGCCATCAGACTGTACCTCACTGTGCCTCTTCCTGTACATTTTAATTTGACTGTATACTGTCAAATATTATTCTTATTCTTATTCCTATTCTTATTTTTGACTTTTGACTAACTGAATGTTCATTCTGAGCGATCTGTGGCGCTGAATTTCCCTCGGTATCAATAAAGTACTTCTATTCTATTATATACTGTTTGGTAATGTTATTTGTCATTAGTATATATAAAACAAAGAGAGATAAAATACATGCATGTTAGGTAAAAGACATGCATGTTCGGTAAAAGACATACATGTTAGGTCAAATACATGCATGTTCGGTAAAAGACATGCATGTTCGGTAAAATACATGCATGTTCGGTAAAATACATGCATGTTCGGTAAAAGACATGCATGTTCGGTAAAAGACAAGCATGTTAGGTAAAATATATGCATGTTAGGTCAATTACAAGCATGTTAGGTAAAATATATGCATGTTAGGTCAATTACAAACATGTTAGGTAAAATACATGCATGTTCGGTAAAATACATGCATGTTCGGTAAAATACATGCATGTTCGGTAAAATACATGCATGTTCGGTAAAAGACAAGCATGTTAGGTCAAATGCATGCATGTTAGGTCAAATACATGCATGTTAGGTCAAATGCATGCATGTTAGGTCAAATACATGCATGTTCGGTAAAAGACATGCATGTTCGGTAAAAGACATGCATGTTCGGTAAAAGACATGCATGTTAGGTAAAAGACATGCATGTTCGGTAAAAGACATGCATGTTAGGTAAAAGACATGCATGTTAGGTAAAAGACATGCATGTTAGGTAAAAGACATGCATGTTAGGTAAAAGACATGCATGTTAGGTACATTATCCTGCCATTGCCCTCGACCAAGGTTGTGAAAAGTGTTGCATTTGAAGGATTCCTTGTGTGAGTACATCAAACCCGTCCTTCACCTCTTCTCCCCAGGTGTGGTGCAGCACCTGCGTAATGGCCAACTCCTGCGCCAAGCCTACAAGCGGCACAAGCTGCTCCCCTCTGATTGGTCGACCCGTCAGTTGTGGGTGGAGACCACGGGGAAGAGCCGCACCCTCCAGAGCGGCCTGGCCCTCCTCTATGGCTTCCTCCCGGACTTCGATTGGACCAAGCTGAGCGTACGTCACCAGTGGAGCACGTTGTTCTGCGGCTCGGCGTGCGACTGCCCCGCGCGGAACCGCTACCTGGAGGAGGAGCAGAGGAGGCAGTATCGTCTCCGCGTCGCCGACGCAGAGCTGGAGGAGACTTACGCCGACATGGCGCGCACTTTGGGCATGCCCACCCGCCAGCTGCGTGCCGCTAACCCCATAGACTCCCTCCTGTGCCACCTGTGCCACGGCCTGTCCTTCCCCTGCCTACTGACGCCGGGTGCGGGCGGAGGCTGCCTGACCCTGGCTCAGTTCTCCGTGATCCGCCGGCAGCAGCTGGATGACGAGGTGGACCGCAGGAGAGCGGGGCTGTACCGCCAGTACGCCGTCCTGGCCACCCACCCTTACCTCAACCGCACGGCCACCAAGATGGAGCGCGTCGCCCGCAGCAACGAGGCGGGGCGGCGGCCGCGGGCGGGAGGCGAGGAGATCTTCACGCTGTCCTCGGCGCATGACGTCACCGTGGCGCCGCTGCTGAGCGCCCTGGGCCTGGAGGACGCCAAGTTCCCGCGCTTCGCAGCGCGTGTCGTCTTCGAGCTGTGGAAGAGCCCCCCGGCCGCCAACGAGCAGCCGAAGAGGAAGGGCCGGGGCAAGTCGAAGGCGCCGGCGGACGGGGAGCTCTTCGTCAGGCTGCTGTACAACGGTGAGGATGTTACGTTTCAGACGGCTTTCTGTCGCTCGCATGAGCGCCATGCTGCCCAGCCACTGTGCCCCCTGGGGAACTTCCTGGCGTTCGTCAGGAGAGACATGTTCAGCGTCATGAACGCCACGTCCTACCAGGAGGCCTGCTACAGACGCCCTGGCTGACGGACAGACGGATTCATGGATGGAGACAGAGTGGAAGATGGAGACCAACATGGAGTGGGAGAGGAGCAGCGACAGCTTGGTTTGGTGCTGTTCATAGTGTCTTAAAATACTTCAGCATCACTTTGTGAAAATAACTTTTTAACATTCCTAGTTTGACACGCGCATGAGGGCTGCTCAATACCGATAAGAAATCACACTGCGAGTTTAAATAATAATGAAATATACAACTTTATGTAATCTTGATTCTGCTCACCATCAGAATATATGACCTGTCTTTCTGTCATGTGATTTGTACATTTTGGTTGTCAGTATTGAGATACTTGATTATTTTTTGATTGATTGTGCAGCCCACACACACAATATGCGCACATGCACACACACACACACACAACATGCACACACAATGCCTCAGAGGTCTTAGTGAGCTTAGGACATATGTGCTAAAAGCCTTGTGGTGTCGACAATCGCACCTGGAAAACCTACAATTGTAAACATTTCTACAAACTTTTTTAACTTGTTATGTTCGTGAGAATATTTGTACATGAGGGCAGGAAAACAAGGACAGTTGTTCGGCACATGGCCACTTTATTCCTAGTACATTCCCATGTAACCTGAAAGGTTGACATTCCAGTATTCCTGCATTAAAATTAATTGTTGAAACAAGATTCTATGCTGGATCAATTGCTCCTGTAAAATGTATGCCATCACTACTCAAATCAATAGCTATGTTTGATGAAGATGACTGTGCTGAAAGTATATGACCTATGCCGTTTCTCAATACACTAGGGGTGTAGCGATCTCGATACAGAATCACAAATGTGAATAAAAGTTACATTTAATACAGTGTATCATAACTTAAAATTGTAGAGATGATTCCTACTCCTCTCAGTTTAACTAGTGGTATGGTATGGCTACTGCTATTAGCATAACGTTTAGGGCTCATTTTCATAGTTTACGACTTTGAAATACAATTTGTGTTTTTCTGAGCCAAACCCAGCTGTAAAGTTAAGTGGGCAGGGTTCACACAAGGTCCTTGAAGTGCTGAAGTGCTTGATTTTTTACAAAGAAAAAGTCAAGGCCTGGAATTCCCTGAAAACAGCCAATTTTTTAACAAGGTGCTTAAAAAGTCCTTGAAATTCAAATCAACCATTTGCATTGAAAGTTTTGTTCATCCATGATAACATTGTTCTGAATCAAGAAATAGAATGTTTTAATCTAAGGTGTAACTGTCGGAAATTGGTTTTAAGCTATAAATATTGGATCCGATTATTTTTTTCAATAAAGAAACAGCATTTAAAAGTGAATTGGATCTTTTTAAATGCCCTTTTAAAATGAAAAAAATAGTGCTTGTAAAAGTATTTGAAAGTCATTGGATTTCATTTTGCAATGTCTGGTAACCCTGAGTGTGTGCGTATATACACAGTATGTATATATATTATTAATCTATAATTAGAGATCTGTAGTATGGATATGCTTTTACGCATAAAGAATAAAAGATTTAATCTCAAATCTAATTTGTGATCTCAAAATCAACATCTGTATTGAATCTGAAAATATGTGTATCGTTACATCCCTAGAATACAATGTCACTTTTAATATTATCTTTGTATGGTTTGTTACATTTATTTTATTAAATATGCGGGGGGCAGCAGAGTTAGAGATGGTGTCCTCCTCACAAGTTAGATCCCAACATTAACACCCCCTGCATGTCCAGTCCTCGTCAAAGTGTCCTTGAACAAAACCCACTCCAGGGGGCACCGTGAACGGCTGACCCTGCTTTCCTTGGACCCTTAGGGTGAACTGCCTAAATGTGTGTGTGTGTGTCTCAGAGTGATATGCAAATAAATCAATGCTTTATTACACTGTTTATAACATGGCAATAGAAGTGTTCTACATACAAAATACTTAACCGTGACGTATTTCATCAAGTGGCGGTGCTCCGTTGTTATCTTGGGACTTTTACCGGCATTGAGAGTACAAGTACTTCAGCCTGTTGTTTTGCACAATACCTGATGCTGGTGAAGTTCTCACTATCTCACTGTTTTAGAGCACTATTGTACCATTGTGTCTGAAATGCATTCCCCATTTGGGACAGTAATGAGAATCTTGAATCATTCCAGTGAAAATACTATACAAATATAAATACCTGTGTCGCTGTTGACGTTACGTATCACTTTGTACCTTTATGGCCGTGTTTGTGTGTTAAAACATTTTAATTGTCGGGGATCTTCAAATGGATGAAATATTCACCATTTCCAAGAACTTGTTTGTACCGTAAAGCACATTTTCATACTGAGTAAAGAAATTATGAAACAAAGTCTCCTGTTTTGGGTCGTTATGTCTTTATGCTGCACTATGGAAGATTGGCACCCTCTGTGGCCGTGAGAGGTTAGAAAACAACAAAATTATTGATTTCTTCAAGAGGTAACTGGCAAGTTTTAGATTTGTGTTTCACTATGCTCTAGTTAGTAATGAGACTAGCCTTTTACAGATCTTGCACCACTGGTGATACTCTGTAGGGTTAATTGGGTCAAAACTAAATCAATAATTAGATAATTAAATCCCATCATAAATAATGTGCAATGAAATGAGCCTCTAAAATCTTTAATAATTTTCATTATGTATTTTTATTTACACATTAATTTGTTGCTACATCCTTTTATGTATTTAGTGAAATACATGTGTCAAAAGCCCCTTATTCAATGATTTCATTTTGAAAGTATTAGGTGATATAAGTAGTGCGAAGTATTGGGTGATATTAAAAATAGTCTACTTATATCACATAATATTTAGCACTACTTATAATATCACAGGTAATACTTAGTACTAATTATATCACCCACTACTTAGTACTAAGTATTAGGTGATATAATAAGTAGTGCTAAGTATTAGGTGATATTATAAGTAGTGCTAAGTATTAGGTGATATAATAAGTAGTGCTAAGTATTAGGTGATATAATAAGTAGTGCTAAGTATTAGGTGATATAATAAGTAGTGCTAAGTATTAGGTGATATTATAAGTAGTGCTAAGTATTAGGTGATAAGTAGTGCTAAGTATTGGGTGATATTATAAGTAGTGCTAAGTATTAGGTGATATTATAAGTAGTGCTAAGTATTAGGTGATATTTTAAGTAGTGCTAAGTATTAGGTGATATAATAAGTAGTGCTAAGTATTAGGTGATATTATAAGTAGTACTAAGTATTAGGTGATATTATAAGTAGTACTACTAAGTATTAGGTGATATCATAAGTAGTGCTAAGTATTAGGTGATACTATAAGTAGTACTACTAAGTATTAGGTGATATTATAAGTAGTGCTAAGCAGTGCCGTCTGGGAGAAATGTGAGGACCTGTGCGAGATTTAAACGTGAGCCCCCCCCCCCCCCCCCCCCCCCCAAAGGTAAAAAAGAATGATCTAATATTATTTTTTATTAATACATTTTATTTGATTTTTGCATACAGTCAACGTATTCTTAAATAATAGCACTGCCCGAGGTTGGGCATACAGTCAACATATTCTTAAATAATAGCGCTGCCCGAGGCTGGGCATATGATACAGTCAACGTATTCTTAAATAATAGCGCTGCCCGAGGTTGGGCATATGATAGTCAACGTATTCTTAAATAATAGCGCTGCCCGAGGCTGGGCATACAGTCAACATATTCTTAAATAATAGCGCTGCCCGAGGCCGGGCATATGATACAGTCAACGTATTCTTAAATAATAGCGCTGCCCGAGGCTTAGTGGCAATGCACCTGTACAGTCGTACACCTGGCAGTAACAGGGAAAATGCATAAAACACCCCTGGAACCTGATAAACAAGCTTAAAGCCAGGTAAATTTTTCAAGCACGACATGCAGATTTGCAGTTTTGCCTTATTTGAATCGAACTCTATAAGCTTAGTACACACGTCACAAACTGCACGAGCACAGTGTGAGCAGACCCTTGCATGATGCAACACACCGAGTGAGAGAGAGCGCAAGAGAGAGAAAGAGAGAGACAGAGTGAGAGAGAGAGAGATCCACGGCGGGAACAGAATAGATTGCATTAAAAACTCACCAAACGTCCAAGAGGAAGGAGACAACCATGGAGATGATAAAGTTCACCAGTCCATATTGTCCCCCCCATTGGGATGAACTTGGGAGTCTGTTCCTAGTTTATCTGCCACACGTTAGCACTCGATAACGTAGCTTACGCTAGTTAGCTGTCCCTGCCTTTATAGCCGACATGGCTAGCCTGACTGAACTTTCTAACACGCAACAACTTTCATCTTCAGTCCATCTGCTGAACGTCCTCTTCGTCTTGGCATAAACTAATCACTATACTTGGTATTGATAAGCTTACGGCACGCAGCGTTATTTCTTCTGCTCCGATGCTGCACAGCGCTCCCGTGGATGGCACCGAATAGTTAGACCCCGTACCTGTAAGTTATGTAACCCCTCCCCTCGTTGAAACCAATAGTATTATCTGCAGAGCTCCAATAGTGTATCTGCAGAGCCGCAGAGCTCCTATAGTATATCTGCAGAGCCGCAGAGCCCGGAACAAGTCAGACACATTCTACAAACGTGTCTAATGTGAAATATATAAGCATGTAAGCAAAACTAGATTTTAGGTCTGTGATGGAAAGTGATTGTTAACATTATATTTTTAATTTTTTTATAAAAAAATAATAATAATAATAATAATATATATATATTTTTTTTTCCGAAGCCCCCCTCCCCGCGAGGCCCTGTGCGACCGCACTGCTCGCACACCCCTTGAGACGGCCCTGGCTGCTGGATGTAAATCTAATCCTGTGGATCGTGACCCTCTTGGCTTTCCATAGATGTGTGGAGAAGTGATTGAGGGCGGAGGAATGTGTGAAGGAGGGGGTCTCCTCTCCAAGTACTTCAATGTTATTCCCCTGTAGTTGTGAAGGGAAGTGCTTGTAGACGACAGGTCTGGGTACCGTCTCAAGGTTCTTGACTTGTAGATGGTTGTAAGACAAGAGCTCTGGGTCATGTCTCAACGTACTTGTAGATAGTTGTAACAGGTCTGGGTCATGTCAAGGTTCTTGTAGATAGCTGTAACAGGTCTGGGTACCGTCTCCAGGTACTTGTAGATTGTTGTAAGACAAGAGCTCTGGGTCATGTCTCAAGGTTCTTGTAGATAGCTGTAACAGGTCTGGGTCATGTCTCAACGTACTTGTAGATAGTTGTAACAGGTCTGGGTCATGTCTCAACGTACTTGTAGATAGTTGTAACAGGTCTGGGTCATGTCAAGGTTCTTGTAGATAGCTGTAACAGGTCTGGGTCATGTCTCAAGGTACTTGTAGATAGTTGTAACAGGTCTGGGTCATGTCTCAACGTACTTGTAGATAGTTGTAACAGGTCTGGGTCATGTCTCAAGGTACTTGTAGATAGCTGTAACAGGTCTGGGTCATGTCTCCAGGTACTTGTAGATAGCTGTAACAGGTCTGGGCCATGTCTCAAGGTTCTTGTAGATAGCTGTAACAGGTCTGGGTCATGTCTCAAGGTTCTTGTAGATAGTTGTAACAGGTCTGGGTCATGTCTCATGGTTCTTGTAGATAGCTGTAACAGGTCTGGGTCATGTCTCAAGGTTCTTGTAGATAGCTGTAACAGGTCTGGGTCATGTCTTAAGGTTCTTGTAGATAGCTGTAACAGGTCTGGGTCATGTCTCAAGGTTCTTGTAGATAGCTGTAACAGGTCTGGGTCATGTCTCAAGGTTCTTGTAGATAGCTGTAACAGGTCTGGGTCATGTCTCAAGGTTCTTGTAGATAGCTGTAACAGGTCTGGGTCATGTCTCAAGGTTCTTGTAGATAGCTGTAACAGGTCTGGGTCATGTCTCAAGGTTTTTGTAGATAGCTGTAACAGGTCTGGGTCATGTCTCAAGGTTTTTGTAGATGGACGTGACGTAAGTCATGACCTCTCTGTGTACACCATCTCGCCTATGTCCAGTGTGGACTTGATCCCAACACTTTCAGCCGCCTGGAACGCCAGTGTGAAATTTCTTTTCTTGTCCTGACAGGAGAGCTCCAGGTAGGGGATGATGGCTCCATTTCTAATTGCATTGTGTGAGGTTCTCATAGTCTAACATTACAACCGATGACTAGAAGAATATCAACGTACCTCTTCTTACTCAACATGTAACCGCATGCAGCTCTTTAGCCACTCAGCTGTGGCTCCCTGGTCAATTTTTTTAATTTTTTTTTTAATTTAATTGTATCTCTTATTTTAGAGATCGAGGTCATACTGTGACACTGAAATGAAAAAAAATATTTCATCAACTAAAATATTTCATCAACTAAAATATACGTCACACCCCGCGCCTCTCCCTGCCATCTGCAAGTGGCAATTTTGAGTTTCCGACCCCCCAGTAAGCTAACCATGGATAAATCCAAAAAAAACTAACCTGTATGCCTGATAATACATTTGCGAACAATAAATATTTTAAATTTTTTATTTGATAGTTTCCACAAATAAGGGAAGGACTCAAATAGAGCAGCATAGTTCTGTGTTTCATTTCAAAGTAGGTCTACACATGGTAGTCTTTTTTTCAAAGTGGACTACTTTTTATTTTATAAATGTTCCACAAATAAGGGAAAGACTCAAATATAACTAAATAGTTCAGGGTTTTATTTCAAAGATGGTCTACAGATGCCAGTGTTTTGTCTCCTCTTCTGTGTTTGATTTAAAAGTAGGTCTACACAGCCAGTCTTTTTTCTCCTCTTCATAAGAGTTTGAGGTTTTGCTTTGTTATAACAGGTAAAAACGGCAATAAAAAGTCGAAATGTTTCTTTTTGTTGTTTTATAATTCCATTAATGCAACAAACTGTGCTATAAGTAGGCCTATAAAGTATAATAAATCGCAAATTACTTTGGGTATGCAATCGTCAGGCGTTTTATGCTAAATGGGTATGCTTGGGGATAACTATATATAAAATGGTATACACTGTTATCTTCATTTAAGGGTAAATTGGTTTTGCCCGCGGGGAGGGGGGCAAGATCAAGTTTTTTATTGACAAAAAAGCTATTCAGAGAATTTTGATGACCAGCATGCATTCAGAGTATTACGAAGTGAGGAAAGGTGTATAATAAGAATGTCTGAGCTTAAATTTCATAAACCGTTTGATATGCAAAGCTCATACAATGTCAGATGAAAGTTTGTACATTATACCTTCATTCATGATGTTTTAATTCAGCTGTATTGACTGCAAGGGAGAAAAATGTATTGTATTATTGAAAATGATTTTGTTTATGAAATTCATTTTTTTTTTTTTTTTTTTTTATTGCAAAACAGAAATTATTAAAAGTCAGTACTCAACACATAATGCATAATGAAACTAACAGTCAAGGTGGTTAAAATTACATGCAAGTACAGAAACAAGACAAAAAAAAAAGTCTATAATAATATTTTACCGTATACAGTGTATATCCAGCGACATTAACAATTATACAAATGCTTATATAGGACATACCCCTAATACCTATTTTCTAAAACCCTACACACATATGCTCCAGCTCGAACCCCCCCCTCCCGGACCCCTCCTTGGATAGTACCTCCATTATCCCTCACTCCTAACCAGACACTACCATTATAAGCTAGCTTTTATTCTCTCCACCACTTCTACCCACATTGACATTTTGGATTCGTTGAGACCCAGAATTCTTGCTGTAGATATTTCTTGATATATCACATCGAGATATGTAAGAGACCAAACTTTCCGGCACATTGTTTCCGGTTGAAACCAGCGTGATGCGATCAGTTTTTTAGCTACTGTGATACCCGATAAAACCAATCTCTTTAGCTGTGAAATTCATTCTTATAATTAACAGGTTCAGCGCCAGAGGTCACTATGGGAGTTGGGCCGTTGTGTGAATGAATGAATGAATGAATGAATGAATGAATGAAAACTGTATTTAACAGATTGCAGAATGGGTACAATACAGTACGGCTCAATACACACAATTGTTGTGCCAGCGCTCTGTTCAATGGGGATAAGTTCCGGTGTTTGCAGTGCTAAACCTATATTAAATATTATAGCTATGGATCTAATAACGTCGATTGTCAGTGAGTGTCTTCTGGTCAACATGCAAAAAACAGACCCATCCATACATTTCCGTTTTATACCGTGGTGAATATGTGTATAGTTTTAGAGTGATCCTGTGTAATCCCAGGAAACTCCAGCAAACAGCGCTTTACTGCATTTCCTTATAAATTGTGCCATTTCTCGCCTGGATCAAGAATCATTCTGAAATCAACTCTAGATTATCGGCATTATGTTTCATCATGCATGCACGAAAGGGTAGGGGGGGGGGCGGGGGTTTCTATGCTTCGAGCGCCACCAACGGTTACATTACACAGTACATTACAGACACGCTGCGATCGCGGGGAAAAATCATTGGATCAACGCAAGATTGATAACATATAGTCCTTACCTTGTCTATGATGTACTGAAAAAGGAATAATCCAATTATCTGATCGCCATTCCAAATATTGATCGCGGTCGTGTGTCCAACATTATCCACCAAAACACATGAACCAAGTGAACTCGCGTGTCCCCAATCCATGTGTTATAAACGTTACTCATGCCCGAGAAGGAAAACCTGGACCGGACTTCTTATATCGATGCACAGCCCAAGCCAGAGGGTTTCCAATGATGTGCAATACCGGCCGCAAGGCGTTAGGTGGCGGTATTGGCCGTTTGCGATCTCAGACCCATTCCCAATGATAACATCAGGCTGGATGGATGAATTATGAATGGATATAGCGAATAAAAGAAATAACGATGAAAACTCGGGTTTTCTCGGGTTTGGCGCTCAAGCGATGGCAAGTTAACCCAACTTATCCCGGGTCTGGCGCTGAATGTGTTAATATATACGTATATATATGAAATTCATTTTAAAAGAAAAAATTCAGAGTTGATAACTTGACACTTTAGGGAGTGAAATGAACACTCCCAAATAGTAAAAATTTAACTCTGCAGTGTTATTTGTCTAATCCTCTTAGTGTTACTTTAACTCTGTTTTGGAGTTGAAGGAACTCTGGCATAGTGTTAAATGTTTAACTATTTTACAAGTGTTCGTTTAACTGTAGAGCTATTTTATAAACCCTGAAAAAGTGTTGAAATCAACTGGGAGTTAATTCAACACTGGTCTTTTTGCTGTGTAAGTATGTGATATAAGTAGTGCCAAGTATTAGGTGATATTATAAATATAGTACTAAGTATTAGATGATATAAGTAGTGCTAAACATTAGGTGATGCACTGAGAAAAAACAACCATGCAACAATATGCCCCGCAACAGAATCCACATGGCAAGTGACTTCAGACGTAATGAGGAAACGTCACAACACTTTATTTTTCTGTTTCATTTGTTTGTGAATAAATGTTTCACAAATTGAATAATGGACATAGTAAGCTTTTAAATTAAATCTGTGACAAATCATTTTGAAAAACCTTTTCCAGACACCCTCCAAAATATTGTGTCAATCAAGGGGTCTGAGCCACCCCCCACACGCCTTATTAAAGGTACTGTAAGTGGTATTTCTATTTATTTTTTAACAATTGTTAAGTACTGTAGTTCTACATTCTGATAGCCATCACTGATATATAGTGTTTGGTCAGTAGCATGAGTCTCCTAGTCCCTCCACTCTGTAGTAAACACAAAACAGATGTTCTGGTATTCCTTCCCACTTTCTCGAGAACCCTAGACATTTTTACTTATGTCAAGAAATCTTGCCAAACCAAATTTGCTTACTGCACTGGTAGATTATTTTATTTGTTTCAAGGACACATTTGCTTAAAGCTAGTTTGTATTTCTTATTTTCTTATTTATAAAATGTTTGCAGTATGGAATTCTCTCTCCTGATTAAATAAAGTGAGAAGGGTGTAAAAATTATACTTAAGTGAAAGTATGGGTACCGTCTCAAAATCTGACTCAAGTAAAAGTCAAAGTATCTGGCTAAAAACACACTTGAGTAAAAGTCAAAAAGTCATACTTTTAAATGTACTTAAGTACTAAAAAGTAAAAGTAATTTTTTTTTAAAGGGATAGACCAGGGGTCTCAAACTCATTCCATCGTGGGCCAAGTTTTCATTTTAACTACACATTGCACCAGGTGAGTTAGTTGAAGACGTGAGCCAATTAGTGAAATCATCAGCTGGCGTTTAGGCAAGGCTGGAATGAAACCAAGCATACACTCTGCCCACAATGGAATGTGTTCTGCGATAGACAATGCTGAAATGAAAGAACAGAGGACACTTTTTTTTGCATTAAAATTATGCACTTCTCCATTGAAGGTAAACTAACATGGACGGCATTCACATCACAGCATGAATAATATGACAATATTAAAGACCGAATACTGTAGTATCCTGAATAATATGACAATATTAAAAACAGAATGGTGTATCCTGAATAATATCACAATATTAACCACAGCATACTGGATTATCCTGAATAATATCACAATATTAAAGGCAGAATACTGGAGTACCCTGAATAATATCACAATATTAAAGGCAGAATACTGGAGTACCCTGAATAATATCACAATATTAAAGACAGAATACTGGAGTACCCTGAATAATATCACAATATTAAAGACAGAATACTGGAGTACCCTGAATAATATCACAATATTAAAGACAGAATACTGGAGTACCCTGAATAATATCTCAATATTAAAGACAGAATACTGGAGTACACTGAATAATATCACAATATTAACCACAGCATAATGCAGATTTTGTACTCCAAGTGAATGTCGTTTAAGGCACTGGCCAAAACATTGAAAGTATGGGAGCCCTTCAGTCTTCTGCAGGCAAGTGCAACAGAACGCCTTTCAAAGCTTTCAGTGTCGATCCAGTGAGCGGTTCAATGAAACTTCTTCGTTGGGCTGTCCAGCAATCTGTTGTTGTCGCGATCCATTCAACTTCACTCATAGCAGCAGTGACTTTCTCTTTCATGGTTTGAGCAGCTTTGCTGATCTTCGAGCGGCCAGTGGGCCTCGTAATGACCTTAGTGCTTGGTCGCAAACCATTCATCAGGTTTTTGAATGATGGCAACTCAACAACACTATAAGGTAGGAGTCCTTGAACTATGTATTTTTTATGTAGATAGGGCCATGGATACTCGTCTTGTCCGTCCACACTGTCGCCGACCGGTTCGCCCTCTTCATCACTCATTGTGGCCATCTTCTATGGCTTGTCACTCTGACTGTCTATTCTTCTGATAACAGGTGTTTAATCAAAGATCCCCGCTTTCTAGTCTTGCTCAAGGACCAATCAGCATGGGTATGGGCGGGTTCATTTTACATTGATGGGGATTTGATTGGCTGTTTACCTGCGGTCGCAGGATTAATAACGTTAAAGGAAAACTCCAACATTTTGGGAAATTTGCTTATTTAACATCTTCCCTGGAGTTAGACAAGAAGATACATACCTTTTTTGTCTCTGTGCATGCATTAGGCTTAGGGAACAGCCGCTCCGTTAGCGTAGCTTAGCTTCATCACTGGAAGTGGGTCAGACTTGTACCCTGACGTTCCCTACAGTGTCCTACAGTCACGAAATACACTCCAAATACAACTCCAAAACATTCCTGTAAACATGTTGTGACCTGTGTATTTACCATGTGGAGAAATAAAAAACAATTGAATTTGACAATTACGTTTTCTTTTCTTTAGGTTAGTTGTAACGTTAGTTTAGGTTTGTGTTAACGTTAAGATAATGTACAAAATAAACGTATTTCCGCTGCTATAGACGTCACTCTTTTATTTTGTAACTCCCCGACCGGAAGTTACTACCCTCGTTATCTGCTTGAGTGTCCGGTTGCTGGTTAGCTCCGTTAGCGTGCAGCATATCAAGACCAGCCATGGGAATACTGTTTTCTAAATTGGGGAGGCTTTTAATCGTCAAGGTAAGAGGATTTTACGTCATGGTATCCATAAACTTCAATCGGTTCGGATCATTTGAATGAAATGAGAATGTAAACAAACACAGCGTCACGTTAGAAAGTAGCACTGAAATCACTGCGCCCAGAGAGGAGTGGTTAGGCAAAAAATAGTTCGGAGTATATTTGCTTAGAAAACGTAATTGTCGAATTCAATAATTTTTTATTTCTCCACGTGGTAAATACACAGGTCACAACATGTTTACAGGAACGTTTTGCAGTTGTATTTGGAGTGTATTTCGTGACTGTAGGGCACTGTAGGGAACGTCAGGGTACAAGTCTGACCCACTTCCAGTGATGAAGCTAAGCTACGCTAACGGAGCGGCTGTTCCCTAAGCCTAATGCATGCACAGATACAAAAAAGGTATGTATCTTCTTGTCTAACTCCAGGAAATAAGCTAATTTCCCAAAATGTTGGAGTTTTCCTTTAAGGTTAGTTTGGCGAGATAAACAATTCAAATATACTAATTAAAATGGTTGGACCTGCGAGATTTGTACTTTGTACTTTGTAGGTCTGCATTTTAAATGTAAGGAGTAAAAAGTATGTTTGTTTTCTCTGAAATGTAATGGAGTAAAAGTACAAAGTATACAAACCTAATAATACTCGAGTAAAGTACAAATCCCCCAAAACAGTACTTAAGTATTGTAACGAAGTACAATTACTCAAGTACTTTACACCCCGAACAAATATATATTATGTTTACTGCAGAGCAGAGGGACTGGGAGACCAGACAATATATATCAGTGATGGCAGTCGGAGTGTAGAGCTATTATTTGAACATGTAGACCATTTATTTTAACAAACAAAAAAAGACCACTTGCAGCACCTTTTAAAGCTGGTAAATCCCACAAGCCAGCCAGCTTTCCCATCCAAGTATTAAATGCAATGTTACATCATCTGAATAGACTTGACCCCGTGTCCACTAGATGGCGCACCAGCCCCACGGACCAGAGCCACAATTAATCAGCAACCATCCACTGCAATCTTCTCTCCACTTTGTCAACAGTGCTGCAGGAACCGGAGCATATAGTCAATATGTTTTTATAAATGTGAAGCACTAAAGTGCCCGCTCCCCACCGCCAGATAAGTCGTGTGTCTGTCGTCTCCACCAGGAATATAATATAAAGCTGACAAGACATCAATTGCGCAACTCATTTTCAAAAGTGGTCTCTCATGCCCGGCCTCGTTGGCAGCCCTGAAAATCATCAGAATTGGGAGAGTATTGACTATAAAGCGCAATAACACGAGGGGGCCGGGCTGAATTACATCTGCAGTACATACACATGACATTTGTTCACGCAATGGGAGGGGGGGGGGCACAGCAGTGCCATGTGATCGCAACACTTTCATACGAGTTACATGATAGAATATACACTACCGTTCAATGGTTTGGGGTCACTTAAAAATGTCCTTATTTTGTCCTGCAGGTACGACACTATTTTAATCAAAATCTAGATGGAGAATTAGATATGGGAGTGTTGACAGAATCTGGCTATGGGGCGACAATAATGTGGTCAAGAGGCATGGTTTCTATCTTTAGCCTTTGGCGTGGTTTATTATTCACATGGTAAAGTAGCAGCACATGAGTTCTCCTCTCCGTGAGAGGCAGGTGGGGAAAGATGTAGAGGGGGAGGAGACATCTCCTTAAATACTCGCCACCTGGTGGCAGCATTAGTGGCTCCGCCTAGAGCGCCCTCTAGTGGAAACAGTTATATATACAGTTAGACAGTTACTTGCAATCCTACATAGAACCTCTAACTTTAACAGGGAGAATCAGTAATTATGGATGTGTTTACATCAGTGGAGGTTTCTCTATGACAACACGTGAAACACAAATTCACTCATAATTCATCATTATTATTAATTTACATATATATATATATATATATATATATATTTTCTTTTTTTTATAATTTTTTTTATAAATGTTTTCCTCTGTAAAAAAAAATGCCAGTGAATAATTTTTTCTTCAAAAATGGCCAAAATTGACAGCTCTGAGCAGGCCTGCATTGCAGTAGTGACTGCAGTAAATATTCGTGCAGATGGCTGCACAGGTTGACCCAGGATTAAATAAATAATAAATAATAGCCAATCAAAATAGGCTATTAACATCATCTAAGCACGGTCTGTGCAGTTAAACACTTGCCATTGAATGGGGGATTGAATGATTGACAGCCTTGTTATCCAATCAGCTAATGGTTTCTCTTTTGCTGCTCTGCGGCTCTGCAGCTAGCATGATTGACAGCCTTGTGGCCCAATCAGATAATGGTTTCTCTTGTGCTGTGCTGCGGCTCTGCAGCTTGTTTACAAAATAATTTTGATCTCAGTTTAAGAAGATAACTTGTTGGAGCTAACGTAGCTAAAGGGCTACCACCGCAGCTATCAGGCCCAGGGTGGAGTGTTTTGTTATTGTTCATGAACTTATTGTGCATCGTTTGATGATATATATATATCTATATATATATATACACCTGTGATAAAAGCAAAAATTCTCTAGTACTGTAGATAGCGTTGCAATGGAGGAAGGAGATATTGTCGACTAGCTTGCTTGCTAGCTAATGTTATGTTGTAACGTTATGCAAGTCTTGTGAATGTCTAAACAGGGCTGATGGCATTGATGAAGATGATATCAATAATAACAATGCCTCTCCATGGCCCTATCTGGAATGAATGAATGGAAAAGATGACGTTGTGGGATGCATGCAGCAGGTGCGGCGCATCTAAGGTAAGGGACAATAATAATGTTGTTGTTTAAACTGCCGCCGTGCAGCATCAGGCATTGGGCTGTGTTGGCACTTTCTTCGAGAGTATATATTTTGGTGTTTATTTGATTGATTTGGCCTTTTATTTATTACGTTTCCACAGTTCTTGCTAGCTAACGTTATGTAGTAACGTTATGCAAGTCTTGTGAATGTCTAAACAAACGGCATTGTTTGATTGATTGATTGAAAACTTTATTAATGACGCAATGAAGCATATAGCACTAGTTAGAGGGGAAATTCGGATTCCTCTCGGATTCATTCATTGAGCAGAACTGCAATTCGCTCAGCTGCAGAAACGTTGAGGAGACAATACCCACAGGACTTGGAGGAGAACTTTGTTTTCACTGTCTGTCTATTGTCTACACATTTGGAGCAAGGCGCGTCAGCTGCAACAATGGTGAGTAACCGAATAATCGTTCATAAGTGATGCCGCTGTGTGTGTGTGTGTGTGTGTGTGTGGAGCCAAACTATATGTTCTGCCGTGAATTTTATTGAATTGAATTGTAAAACTTTATTAACAGATTGCAGAATGGGTACAGTACAGTACAGCTCAATACATACAATTGTTAAGGGGATGCAGACCAGAGAAAGACTTTCGTCTTGTTTACATCAGGGTCCCCCATTTTCAATTCATCATAACATATATGACATACATGACATAAAGATAGACAGTACTGCTACATCTATACATTTATGACATACCAGACTTGCAAATACAGTACTGTTTGTGATATAAAAAGAGTCCAGAAAAGGGAGTATATACATTTTACGTAGAAACTGTACATTGGAGGAGGTTGGGTAGGGGGGGGGGGGGACTGTACATTGGAGGTGGGGGTGGAGGACATACACTGTACAACTGTACAAACAAAACTGTACATTGGAATATTGACAAAACCATACTTGGTCATTTACTGTACATTGAGGGGGTTGTGTTAGGACATTTACAGGGGCCAGTCATAGCATACTGTGTTATTTTTTGATGGGCCCGAGCCATACTGTACATGGTCTGCTTGGTTTGATCGGGCCGCCGAGCCACTGTATACTGTACATGGTCTGCTTGGTTTGATCAGGGGCCGCCGAGCCACTGTATACTGTACATGGTCTGCTTGGTTTGATCGGGCCACCGAGCCACTGTATACTGTACATGTTCTGCTTGGTTTGATCAGGGGCCGCCGAGCCACTGTATACTGTACATGGTCTGCTTGGTTTGATCGGGCCGCCGAGCCACTGTATACTGTACATGGTCTGCTTGGTTTGATCAGGGGCCGCCGAGCCACTGTATACTGTACATGGTCTGCTTGGTTTGATCAGGCCGCCGAGCCACTGTATACTCTACATGGTCTGCTTGGTTTGATTTAGGGGAGTGGTCTGCCCTGCGGGGGGGCCCCAACATATTGCGCAACTCCACTACAGGCAAGCTATAACACTGAAGAAGGAATACATATTTCCGAAACATGTTTGTTTCAGGCTGCCATTAAATTTTGAACCTGAGAGTGCTGGTCTGGCTTCACTGCTTCTTTTATATAATACTTAATGGGATTTCAGCACCCAGTGTCGTATCTTGAGAGCGCGGTCTAACTTGACATTTGCAACTCCACTACATACCATTGACTCAGAATGGTCTGTTTTATTGAAATCGTCACAGCAGTATAGTTTGTTTATACTTCAGAAGGATGATATTTAAACATGGTCCCCAAAATGAATGGAAGTGAATGAGGAGCCTGACACCTGGGAGGAATGGGGGTGTTGCAGCGTTGGGGATGTTTAAAAAATATAATTTAATATATAATATAATAATTTGTGCTTCACCTAAAAATTTGGTCAGCAGCCTCCACTGGTTTACATCAGCATACAGATCATCAAAGTCAGGGGTGCAGTCGTAATATGGGCGGAGGCCAAATGGTATCCTATTATTATGCAAAGTCTAGGCACTTATCACCTAGACTTTGCATAATAATAGGATGCGCGCACTTCGAAGCCCAAACACCGTTTGACCGCGGTTGCCCAGCACTGCACCACTGATCAAAGTGTAAGAAGATCGTCTCTGGTCCACCATATGGTGGACTCTGCCAGGCCAAATTGAATTCAACCAACACAATGTATATAAAGGAGAAATGGGAGAAGGAATGTAATATGTCAATCTCAGAGGATGCTTGGGATAGTTTATGTATACAACAATACAACATGCTCCAATAACTGGAGAGAATTTGGTTGGAAGAACCTAGTAAGGTTCTTCATCACTCCACGACAGAAAAGACACCAGGGAATCGGGCGGGTTACTGGAGATCCTGTGGATCGATAGAAGCTAATCATTTACATATATTTTGGGAATGCCAGACTTTGGCACCATACTGGCTAGAGATACACAGGAACCTAGAAGCCATTTTTGAGATTGACATCACCTTTGATTTCGACACCTTGTACCTAGGGAACATCTTCGAAAAATGGGATTTCAATGATAAGAAATTGATCTAGATGCTTTTGATGGCAAGCAAGAAAGCTATCACGAGAAGATGGTTAAAACCAGAGACACCCACAATTGAAGACTGGATAGATGTAATTCATGATATATATGTAATGGAAAAAATGTCATTTTCAACTAGAAAAATTCTACCAGACATGGATGAAATGACAACATGAAAGGTCAGACTTTAGCTGAAAGGCTAAAAGGTTAAGAGGAGAAAGGTACTTATTGTGTGAACCTAAGAACTATACACTTACAGTTGTGAAACAGGAGATGAGAGCCTCACCTCTGTACGGACGCTAGCATACCCATTCATTTTGTTTTATTTATTTTATTTTATTTAATATTACTTATGATTTTCTACTTTTATTTTTAATTTGATCTTTTATTCTTTATTCCATTGCATTCTATATGTTTTATTATGGAAATGTATTTTCATTTTTTCATCCCTTTTATTCCCAATCCATTTTTTTTTAATAAAAACTTGAAAAGAAAAAGAACCAATGAACACTATACTCCAAAAGAAGAGCAGATGAACATTCTCTTTCTAAAAGAAAGCAAAGGAAAAAGAAGGACATTAAAAATGCTGTTAAAATTATAATGATGTTCACTGTTGGAAAATGATTGTAAAAAAAATTAAAAAAAAATTGTTTCAGTGGCCATTGGCCCCTGGAAAAATAAAAAAATTCTAAAAATACAAATGTCCTTATTTTTTAAAGAAAAGCACTGTTTTTTTTCAATGAAGATAACATTAAATCTATCAGAAATGCACTCTATACATTGTTAATGTGGTAAATTACTATTCTAGCTGCAAACATCTGGTTCTTAATGGAATATCTATACATAGATGTATATAGAGGCCCATTTCCAGCAACCAGTGTTTTTTTTTTTTCTTTTTTTTTATCTTTCTTCCCCTCCTTTTTCCCGATTTTTCTCCCATCCCACCCTTCCTGGTTGTTGCGTACTTTCCCCTACTGTTGGTCCGGGAGGCCGGAGACTGTCACTAGCTTTCCTCCGACGCATGTGCAGCCTGGGGCAGGCCAACCTGGCCGCGCAGGTTCTCACCGGGGAGAGTGTAGCGTGTGGGAGGCCACACTATCTCTCCTCAGATCCAACCCTCGCTGAGCAGGCGCCCCGACCGAACTGTAGGGGTCGCTGTCCACAACGCCCAGGACCCACCCTTCAGCTTCCCACCCCCTGATACAGCCAATTGTATCAGTGCGAGAGGACAGCCAAGCTGATAGCAACGCCGGGAGCTGGATTCGAACAGGCGAATCCTAGTGTCTCCCGGTGTTGGTGACGAACGTAATCTCCGTGCGCCACCTGCCCCCCCAGCAACCAGTGTTCTAAGTACATTGCTTTTTCTAATCGCGCTAGAAAGCTAATGGATGTTTAGAAAAACCTTTAAAACCCTCGTGCAATTACGTTAGCACAGCTGAACACAATTTTGCTGGTTAGAGAAGCTATAAAACTGGCCTTCTTTGAGCTAGTTGAGTATCTGGAGCATCACATTTGTGGGTTTGATTATACTCTCAAAATAGCCAGAAAAATAGAACTTTAATCCAGGTGTCAGCATTGCCTCCGGCTTGGGCCAGCCGTCATACTAACTCGTTTGGCTGAGTTAGCGGGAGGGAAGTCGTGGGTGGTAATCTGGCGTTGTGGACAGCGACTCCTACAGGTCAGGTCAGGGCGCCTGCACAGCAAAAGACAGGAAGTGGTGAAGGCAGCGTGACCTCCCACGCGTTACACTTCACCAATGAGAGTCCGCGCTGTCAGGTGAAAAGAGAGCCGCTGGCTGTCTCCGCATTTGTCGGAGGTAGCATGTGGGAGACCTCAGGGCTCCCTTGACTGACCAGTAGGGGGCACATGCGCACAACGACCAGGTAGGGGAGGGGGGAATTGGCATAACGACTAAATTGGTATGGGAGGAAAAAGCACAGAAAAATCAGGCGGAGAAAAAGAGGATTAAAAAAAGAAAAGAAAAATTTAACTTTCATGTGAAACTCGACAGTCTATTCTGGTTCTTAGAAATGAAGGCAATTACATGTGAGAAATTGCCAAGAAACGGAACATTTCCTACAACGGTGTGTCCTACTCCCTTCAGAGAACAGCACAAACAGGCTCTAACCAGAGTAGAAAGAGAAGTGGGAGGCCCCGGTGCACAACTGAGCAAGAAGACCAGTACATTAGAGTTTCTATTTTGAGAAATAGACGTCTCACAGGTCCTGAACTGGCAGCTTCATTAAATGGTACCCGCAAAACGCCAGTGTCAACGTCTACAGTGAAGAGGCGACTCCGGGATGCTGGCCTTCTAGGCAGAGTGGCAAAGAAAAAGTCATATCTGAGACTGGCCAATAAAAGGAAAAGATTAATATGGTCAAAAGAACACAGACATTGGACAGAGGGAGATTGGAAAAAAGTGTTATGGACAGACGAATCGAAGTTTGAGGTGTTTGGATCACACAGAAGAACATTTGTGAGACGCAGAACAAGTGAAAAGAAGAAGAGTGCCTGACGCCATCTGTCAAGCATGGTGGAGGTAATGTGATGGTCTGGGGCTGATTTGGTGCTGGTAAAGTGGGAGATTTGAAAGGGATTTTGAATAAGGGAGGCTATCACCATGCCATACCCTGTGGACAGCACTTGATTGGAGCCAATTTCCTCCTACAACAGGACAATGACCCAAAGCACACCACCAAATTATGCAAGAACTATTTAGGGAAGAAGCAGGCAGCTGGTATTCTGTCTGTAATGGAGTGGCCAGCGCAGTCACCAGATCTCAACCCCATTGAGCTGTTGTGGGAGCAGCTTGACCGTATGGTACGCAAGAAGTGCCCATCAAGCCAATCCAACTTGTGGGAGGTGCTTCAGGAAGTGTGGGGTGACATTTCTTCAGATTCCCTCAACAAATTAACAGCTAGAATGCCAAAGGTCTGCAATGCTGCAATTGCTGCAAAGGGAGCATTCTTTGACGAAAGCAAAGTTTGAAGGACAAAATTATTATTTCAAATAAAAATCATTATTTCTAACCTTGTCAATGTCTTGACTATATTTTCTATTCATTTTGAAACTCATTTGCTAAATAAAAGTGAGTTTTCATGGAAAACACGAAATTGTCTGGGTGACCCCAAACTTTTGAACGGTAGTGTATATATTTATTTAAAAAAAAACGGTCCATATGTTTGTGACAACGTGAAAATTGTCATCCTACAATGGCAAAAGTGAGAGGGGTTTTCATTTAATTTATTTTATTTGTTAAGAGGGGCAAACACATTGATGAACATTCATAGAACATAAAATGCACATAGAACGAAAACCTTTTCTAGCCAGAGGCTAGTTTCCAGAGGCAGTCCCCCTGCCAGGAGTTATAGGCTGCTCCTAGTGGATAAAAAGGTTAGACATGCAAATATAAAAACATCTGGGAAAATAGACATAGAAAATATATATATACATCTGGGAAAATATAAACATCGAGCATCATTAACTCATTGGACGCCAGAGGTTGCTATGTACCGTGTGGTAAGAAGGCCACCGCTTTAAAGAATAGGGATACATGGCGGTGTTTGCAGGGCTCAAACTATATTAAATATCATAGCTATGGATATAATACTATTGCCCATTTGACATTGAGTATATTGCTCAATTTGTGAAAAAAAAAAAAATTGTCATCCATACATTCCCGTTTTATACCGTGGTGAATATGAGTATAGTTTTAGAGTAATCCTGTCTAATCCCAGAAAACGACGCTATGCAGCGTTTAGTGCATTTCACTAAAAACCGTGGCGTTTCTCGCCGGTATCAACAATCAATCTGAAATCAACGCTATATTATCAGTATTATGTTTCATCATGAATGCCAACGGAATACGTTACACACACACTGTGAGGATTCGCCTGTTCCCTGGACCTTTTTTCCCTGTCTCCTCACCTCACCAGCCCCCACCCTTGTGAGAACTTTTCCCTGCCTCCTACTCTTCACCAACCCCCACCCTTGTGAGAACTTTTCCCTGCCTTCTACTCTCCTTCACCAGCCCCCACCCTTGCGATGATTTACTCTCCTCTACTCTTCACCAGCCCCCACCCTTGGACTTTCTTGTTCAATTACCATCACGCAGCTGTCATAGTTTGTGATTAGCGCCCCTGAGGGCTTTATATACCTGGACCTCCCTTCCAGTCCTGGTCGGGTCGTTCTGTGTTCTGGATTCTGTGTTCTGGACTCTGTATCTGTATCTGTGTTCAGTGTTCATGGAGTTCTGGACGTTACCATTCTGTACGTCACCATCACCTGCCGCGTCTCCGGCGTGAGACGACGGCCCAGCCATCACCACCTGTCGCCATTTGCCAGGAGTGGGACACCGTCTTCGCTCTCTAATTCTCTACGGGAGGTTTTCCAGTGTTCCCACTCCAGACATCAAGGCGGCACGCCATTGCTCCCGATTCCACGGGAGGAAGGCGTCTCTTCGTGATCCTCGTTCCTGGGGTGAGGCTCGTCGTCGCTCCCTAGTATTCCACGGGAGGACGGCGTGTTCCCATCCCGGTCCCCTGGGACCCCCTTTGTTCTGCGCTGCCCGTCTGCAGCATCCGAAGAGGAGGAGGAGGATCCCCGTGCCAGGCCTCCGCCGTCGGGCCCCTGTCCCCGTGCCAGGCCTCCGCCGTCAGGCCCCTGGTCCCCGTGCCAGGCCTCCGCCGTCGGGCCCCTGTTCCCGTGCCAGGCCTCCGCCGTCGGGCCCCTGTCCCCGTGCCAGGCCTCCGCCGTCGGAACCCTGTCCTCATCCCTGTAAGCAGCTCTGGCCCTCGCCCTGTCCAAGGCCTTAACCCTGTTCTCTGTCCCTGTCTCCAGCCCGCTTCTCCGGGCCTCTGTCCCTGTCCCCCTCTCCAGTGCCCCTGGTCCTGGCCCTGACACTTAGCCCTGGTCCTTAGCCTGTTCGCCTCTTAAAGGCACAGTGCCGCATTTTCCAGATTTCTTTGACTCTAGTGTTTTTGTGTTCTCCCTTAAAGGGACTGTGCCGCTTTTTGTTATGTAATAAATAAATGCCCTGTTTTGGCTTACTCTCATACCTGTCTTGTGTTGTGCGATTGGGGTCGGTTACAAACCATAACACACACATGACACATACGATCGCAGTGAATGGATTCTGGGATCAACGCAAGATTGATACCATATAGCCCTTACCTTGAATGAATGAATGAATGAATTATTTTATTTCGAATGTTTACAAATAAATAAACAAACAAATAATTTTTCGAACATTTTCACAAATAAACAAACGAAAAGGATAGGTTTGAAGCCGAAGGCTTATAGAGCAACCTACCCCTAATTCAAAAAAACAAATTCAAAAAAGTTAGTTTTCAAAATATAACAAAAAAAAAATCAACAATCAAAAATCAACTAAAAACGATACAGAAAAGAACAAAAAAAGTAAAAGTTTGCAAGATAAAACAAACAAACAAAACAAACAAAAAATAAACAATCAACAAAAAAAAAACTTTCCTGAAAAGAACATAAGCCAACATAGGAAAAATCTAAAATTAATCTGCAATACCAGAGTTTCATGGTAGAAAAAAAAGAAAAGAAAAAAAGATTGTAGGTTAAATTTTACTATAAGATTCTAGAACCCTGTTTTTATACATATTCTTAAACTTAAAAATAAAAAAATACTCCTGCTGTTTTTTATTTCATCCGGTATATTTTTCCAAAAACTAGGATGTACTCCAAAAAGAATATTCCAATTATCTGATCGCCATTCCAAGTATTGATGTCGATCGTGTTGCCATCATAATCCAATGAACATGAACCGGGAGTGCTTGATTCTCCTCAATCCATGCGTTATAAACGCTTCTCCTGCCCGACAAGGAAAACCCGGACCGGACTTTTTAGATCGACGCACAGCCCAAGCCAGAGAGTTTCAAAGGATGTGCAATACGGCAGGTGGCGGTATTGGACGTTTGCGATCTCAGACTCATTCCCATTCGATGGATTATGAATGGGAATATAGAATAAAAGAAATAACGATAGAAAACCAGAGAATCTCGGGTCTGGCGCCCAACGCATGGCGAGTTAACCCGGGATATCTCGGGTCTGGCCCCGAATGTGTTAAGACAGTCTCACATAGTTTATATCAATGTGTACAGGTCTGATTTGAGACTAGCCATACTTTTAGCTGACTTTTGAAATAACTATAGGTTGGGCATTCTCTTATTGTTGGGGGTGTTGATCCTCTTCTAGTCCTGATCTCATCTCTTGGTTGAAAACCTTGAAAATGACTCTCATCCTTCTCTCTTCCACCCTGCTGCCTATGCCACCTACAGCCACCCTCCTGCCCTCTTCCACCCTGCTCCCTATGCCACCTACAGCCACCCTCCTGCCCTCTTCCACCCTGCTGCCTATTCCACCTACAGCCACCCTCCTGCCCTCTTCCACCCTGCTCCCTATGCCACCTACAGCCACCCTCCTGCCCTCTTCCATCCTGCTCCCTATGCCACCTACAGGCACCCTCCTGACCTCTTACACCCTGCTCCCTATGCCACCTACAGCCACCCTCCTGCCCTCTTCCATCCTGCTCCCTATGCCACCTACAGCCACCCTCCTGCCCTCTTCCACCCTGCTCCCTATGCCACCTACAGCCACCCTCCTTCCCTCTCTCATCCTGCCCTCTCTCATCCTGCCCTCTCTCATCCTGCCCTCTCTCATCCTGCCCTCTCCCATCCTGCCCTCTCTCATCCTGCCCTCTCCCATCCAGCCCTCTCCCATCCTGCCCTCTCTCATCCTGCCCTCTCTCATCCTGCCCTCTCTCATCCTGCCCTCTCTCATCCTGCCCTCTCCCATCATGCCCTCTCCCATCCTGCCCTCTCTCATCCTGCCCTCTCTCATCCTGCCCTCTCCCATCCTGCCCTCTCTCATCCTGCCCTCTCCCATCTTGCCCTCTTTCATCATGCCCTCTCCCATCCTGCCCTCTCCCATCCTGCCCTCTCTCATCCTGCCATCTCCCATCCTGCCCTCTCTCATGCTGCCCTCTCCCATCCTGCCCTCTCTCATCCTGCCCTCTCTCATCCTGCCCTCTTTCATGCTGCCCTCTCCCATCCTGCCCTCTCTCATCCTGCCCTCTCTCATCCTGCCCTCTCTCATGCTGCCCTCTCCCATCCTGCCCTCTCCCACCCTGCCCTCTCCCATCCTGCCATCTCCCATCCTGCCCTCTCTCATGCTGCCCTCTCCCATCCTGCCCTCTCTCATCCTGCCCTCTCTCATCCTGCCCTCTTTCATGCTGCCCTCTCCCATCCTGCCCTCTCTCATCCTGCCCTCTCTCATCCTGCCCTCTCTCATCCTGCCCTCTCTCATCCTGCCCTCTCTCATCCTGCCCTCTCCCATCCTGCCCTCTCTCATCCTGCCCTCTCCCATCCTGCCCTCTCCCATCTTGCCCTCTTTCATCCTGCTCTCCCATCCTGCCCTCTCTCATCCTGCCCTCTCTCATCCTGCCCTCTCTCATCCTGCCCTCTCCCATCATGCCCTCTCTCATCCTGCCCTCTCTCATCCTGCCCTCTCCCTTCCTGCCCTCTCTCATCCTGCCCTCTCTCATCCTGCCCTCTCTCATCCTGCCCTCTCCCATCATGCCCTCTCTCATCATGCCCTCTCCCATCCTGCCCTCGCTCATCCTGCCCTCTCTCATCCTGCCCTCTCCCTTCCTGCCCTCTCCCATCCTGCCCTCTCTCATCCTGCCCTCTCCCACCCTGCCCTCTCTCATCCTGCCCTCTCTCATCCTGCCCTCTCTCATCCTGCCCTCTCCCATCCTGCCCTCTCCCATCCTGCCCTCTCTCATCCTGCCCTCTCTCATCCTGCCCTCTCTCATCCTGCCCTCTATGCCAAACACTCCACTGATGTCATCTGCCACCAGATAGAGCCGCAATTTCCTCCTGCTGCAACTCGGACACCCGGCCAGTCCACTATATGTCACACTGATGCCGGCCCTGGGCTGCTCTGCTCCCCTCTCCCACACTGTGTCTGAGGAGTTACAGGAGTGTTTGCTCAGATGTGAGGTTTCATTAAGTCCTTTACTTA
>NC_140165.1:280610651-280650366 GCF_963971535.1 Notolepis coatsorum
TATTTACTCAGTAGTTTTTCTATTACATGTAATTACTTGTTTCATTGTATATTACTATTGCACTTTACTGGCATTGATTGAATTAACTGAAGAAATAATAACAAACATAGATACAAAGTTGTACACAGTTGGAGTCTTTGTAGATTTAAAGAAAGCCTTTGACACAATAGATCACAAAATTATTATGAGGAAAATGGTAAAATATGGTTTCAGAGGGGTTCTGTCAGATTGGCTTGAAAGCTACATAAGTAACAGAGAACAAATTGTACAACTTGGAGATTGCAAATCTAGATGTATGCAAATTATGTGTGGAGTCCCTCAAGGCTCGGTTTTGGGAGCCAAACTGTTTAATCTATATATTAATGATTTATGCTCTGTGTCAAATGTATTGAAGTGTGTATTATTTGCTGATGATACAAACATGTTCTGTACAGGGGAGGACATCCAGCAGCTTATGACGGTCTTAACAATATAAATGAATAAATACAATCTATGGTTTGATATAAATAAGCTATCTTTAAATCTAAATAAAACTAAATGTATGGTGTTTGGAAACCGCCAGATAAAAACAGACATTCAGTTGATAATAGATAATAATATAATAGAAAGAGTATCCGAAAATAAATTCCTGGGAGTGATTTTAGACCATAAACTCTGCTGGAAACCCTATATAGAATATGTGAGGGCTAAGATGGCAAAGAGCATCTCAATCATTAGTAAGGCAAGACATGTACTGTCTCAATCCCAACTCATTGCACACTCTGTACTGTGCAATGATCTTGCCTTACCTGCATTACTGCACAGAGTTATAGGGTAACACATACAAAACAACCATAAATACATTGACTATCCTAAAAAAAATAGCAATAAGAGTAATAAACAATGCAGGATATATGGGACCACACACACACACACTGTTTCTACAATCACATATTTTGAAGTTCTATATCGTACTAGCTGCCGCTCAGCGTCATCTGCACACATCTCACTCCAGTGACGTGCACTGAATAAAAACTTCACAATGTACCTTTACATACCAACATCCGTCTGACCACACCCCCACGCTACCTACATAAGCAGGGGTGGGGCCACACACTCATCTCCTTCTCAAATTTCACCCCAATAGAGTGCCTGTATACCAATCACTTGAAATGGGAAAGAAAGTATTTATCTGAAGAAAGGAAGAACAAGGAGATACGTTGACGTTATATCTTTATTTTCTCTCTCACTATTTCGAGAAAATACGGCGATAATGTCTTCGTCACTGGAGTGTCTGGAAGATGATGATCATTCTGACCTCCACCGGCTTTTTTGTATTGGGGGCTCGCGTCGCTGATATACTCCCCACCTGCAGTCCTCCTTGCTGCGGCTGGATAGGTATTGAACCTCCGGTCATACAGCTGGACTGTGGGAGGCACCGGCTGTTGTGAGAAACTGGTTGCTTCCGAGCTGGGTGAGTAATGTTTTGCTTGCGAGCACTAGTTGTCTGCTATTGCTATGGGGGTTAGCTGACAATTTTACGAAGGCCGGCCCCAGATTGGGGTCCTCTGCTCGGCTTCTTAGGCGGCGGACGGAGGATCTTGGTCTGACGCCCATGATGGTCAAACTAGTGGGCCGCGACCGAGACCTGGTTGAACCCGGGATTCTCTGGACAAGCGGATGCTTCTCTGTCCCGTGCAGGCCCCATCTTTCACATGAATGTGGAAGTACACCCTAAAGCACGAGGAAATGTGGGCATGGATCTTCTTTATCGGTAGTTCCATGCTCAAGTCGGCTGCAGCCCGTATGGGAATTGAGCCGACTCCGCTGTATGTTGAAAACTGTGTTTGACATTTCTTTTTCTCTTCTCTCTTAGGATGAGGAGGGACTCAGGCGGCGGCCTGTCTGAAGTGTGGCTTGTTATGTCATTGTGTACAGTTCAGGTGATAGCTGCTTAGCTGGCGTGCTAGTTTGTGGCCTACTGTTGTTAGCCAGTCAGCTGTTAGCTGCGGCGCTAGCTCGTTGCGTTCACTAGGCTAGGAAACGTTAGCTTGTTGCTATCAGTCGGGCGGCTGTTAGCTTAATGGTACACTGTTGAACGTTACTGTGACTATAACATGCCTTAAACACTCTGACTACGACGTCATCTTTGACAGAGGATGTTAGTCGACCCTACACCCGGGTGCCATGCCAGCGAGGACTTCGTCAACATGGAGAACGGCGGCTGGGTGGCGTAGCGGACATTACTCTTGTCACCAACGCAGGAGATGCCGGGTTCGACTCTGTGTCCCGTTAACCAGTGTTGCAGTCCTCTCGGCCTGCGCTCAGGGTGGAGGTAGGAGTCCTGACCGGACTTTAAACACTTCTTCTTTCCTTCCCTTCTAAATGTTTTGTAATAACGATGTTTCCAAAACGTGTGTTTCTGCAATACATTGAGGATACGACGCGTGTTGTGTGTGAATTGTCTTGTCACGGGTATAGCTTCTCTCTCCATAGAAAATCTGCGTTGTTTTTTACATGTGTAAAAATTAACTGGTTAGTTGTGATGAGAACATGTGTGTTCATGTAACGTTTGTAACGTGGGTGAACTCACAACTAAGTGGGTTAATTAACCTGTGAAGCTATGCTTAGTGACATGTGATTGAGGAATGAATCCTTTTCTCAGCCTGTGATGAAAATGAACAGCATGTTCACATATTAACAGGGGTACCTGTTCAACCTGGTCATATCAAGGGTAAGGTAGGAGGGGTGACCCCCCCGGTTTCCCTGGGGCTTCCCCCCCTCCTCTCAGACATGTTGTTTACAATATATTGTGTCACTGTGTTTGTGGGGATACGATGTAACCCTCAGCTTAAGTTGCTGAGTCTTTGGCTAGGCGCCGCTCTGTGTTCAGTAGATAGCGCTCCGTGGCGTCTTTATTTGCGTGAAAGGGGGGCATTCCCTCTCTCCTCAGGAGTGGAGTTGCGTATCTCATCACTCCGCCGACTGTGACTCTCTTTGTCCCCTGCTCGAGTAGGTGGATGGCGTAAATGTCTTCTTTAGAGCGAATGTCTTTCTTTTCGTTCTTAAAGGGCATTGTCTCTAGGGTCCATAGCCTCTCGACATGCTGCAGGAGAGTGGTGTCTTCTTCTGTCGTTCTGGAGTGGAAGCAGCTAGTGGCTGCGGTTCGGTTGAGAGATTTAGCGAGGGGGCCTTGTAATGTCCATCCTAAGCGGGTCTCGACGGCTGCAGGACAGCCTCGGGGACCGGTATGGACCCGGTCAATCGGGACTATGAGTTCTGCATGGTCGGAGCCTATCAACAGGGTCGGGGTAGCGCCGTTTATGAGCGGGATAGGTAATTGGCGCAGGTGCACATATTTGTCCATCAACTTGGTGACAGGGTAGGTGTACTGCGAGAGTCCTATTTCTTGGCTGGTGAAAGCATTTGTGATCTTGTACTGTCGCTCTGGCTGCCCGTTGGCTGCGATAGTGAAGGAGACATTCTCGCCCTTTATCGTCTTTAAATCTCTTCTTATTGTCCGAATCGTCATTTCGTTCTTGCTCCCCCGCAGTCCCAGTTGAGTCGCAGCGGAGGCGAGCAGAAGGGTCTTCTCTGACCCGTCATCAAGGACGGCGTAAGTGTCCATGACTTTATCCTGGTAGCTCAATGTCACACGGACTACCTTTAAGAGCACTTGAGCTCCGTTGCTGCTGGCGGGGTCAATGTACATGACACTTGCCTTGGTGCCGCTCCGTGGTGCAGGTGTAGGCCGTCTTCCGTTACTATCGTGTAGTATATCTAGATGGGCTCCATCGCACCGGCTGCACCTTTTCTTTAGGCGGCATTCGGCTGCCATGTGGGGCCGCGCACATCGATAACAGCGCCGGTTGGACTTTATCCATTGGCTCACTTCTTCTGCATTCATCTTTGTGAATGTGTCACATTGTGACAGCCAGTGTTCTTTCTCACAGTAGGGACACGCTATCTTCCACTTCTCCTTCCTCGAGGGGGTGCTGTGACTCTTACTGCTCGGTACTGACTCTGATTGGTGCATGACAGTCACCGATCTTCTTCCATCATTTATTCTCCTGGGTCCCTCTCTGGAGCTTGGCGTGCTCCGCCCGAAGGTGTCCAGTCGTAAGCTGCTGACCTCTCTCGCCAGGAAGTCGGCCAGATCAAGGAGGGATGGCTCGGGGCCGTCGGGATCTCGGTAGTCCCTCTGCCGCCGAAAGCGCTCCTGTCTTGCGGGTGGCAGCTTCTCCAAAATCCTCTCAACGTTAGAGTTGGCGTACAGCTCATGCCTGCCCTTCTCCCGTTGAGCTCCCAGCATCCCCACCAGGGACTGCACTTTGATTGACAGGTCATCTAGTGAGCGATTGTCTGTGGCTGGGGGTAGGCGGTCAATATGCCTTATCTCCTGGATTACGTAATCCCATATACGTCCATATCTTTGATCCAGCGCTGCAAGGGCCGCTGTGTATGGGGTCGAGGAGGTAGCATAAGCTAGCGCTATATTGTGTGCTCGCTGTACTTTCAGGTGCTTCAATAATATTGCATACTTGTGGCGTTCATCAATGACATCCGCCAGCATTGTCTCTAAGCACATCCGGAGCTCCGTGTACTGTGCTCGACTCTCATAGGCGAAGTCTGGGATTGATGGCGTGGCGTTGTATGACGCCGTGGATGGCGAATACATCGGCGAGCGTTGGGGGAGAGACCTCCTGGGCGAGTCCCCTCTTGCGCCTCGCTGTGGGCCGGTACTGGCAGGGTACCATGGCCCGCTGGTCCAGGTACTGTTCCTCGGGGCTGGTCGTGCGTCGTGCTCACCCGTAAATAGAGTCGGGGGTCTGTAGCGCAGCGCCGCGGGGGTATAGCCTGGACTGTATGGGACCTCCTGGTCCGGTGGAGTACTGTGCTGTCGTCGGGCTTGGTTCTCCTCTTCTCCCTTTTCTTCTTCTATCAAATCTTCCAGATCTTGTAATCGTTTATTTAGCTTCTCCGCAGTGTAGGCCGCTCCTTCCTTGTAGCTGGGTCTCGCTTGGACCGGTATGGGAAGGGGGTCTGCGGGGGGTCTAGACTCGGTATGTTGGTCAAGTTCAGGGTCGCTTGCTCGTTGCGGTGACGCTGCTCTTGACTGCTGTCTCGACGAGTTCCTTGAGCCCCTGGCGGAGGGAGAGGGAGTTGTCCTTTTGATCAGCTGCTCTATTAGTTGCGCTTGTAGTCTGTCGCGCTCTGCGTCTCTTTGGGCACCGGCAGCGGTGCGCTGGGCGTCGGCGCGGTCTCTTGCCATATTCTCTTCCATCTGGAAGCGTCTCATCTCCAGACTTGTGCGCTGTTCTTCGCTCCGTTGCTGTGCTTGGAGGTGTTCGCGCTCGCTGGTTGCCTGGGCTTGGAGACGTTCGCGCTCGCTAAGCGTCTGTGCTTGGAGCCGATCGCGTTCGGTAGAGGCTGTCAGGCTGACGAGGAACGCCTGTTGTAGTATCCTCTCCGCTTCGCTGGGGGAAGGCGGTAGTGGAGGTGAGCCGCTCCTGCGTGAACCGCTCCTGGGGGTACTCGTTGGGGAGTCCTGGAGCTCTAGTTCCTCGGCGCTCTCCTCTTCTTCTTCCGGGCAGAGTTCTCTCTCTGTAGGGTTGTCTTCCTCCCGGGGCGTGTCGGGGACTACTTCTTTAGTAGTGGCGGGGGGTAAAGGCATGTCAATTCCCTCCTGGTCTCCACCGTGGGCTTGGTCAGTTACATTAGGACCTACTGGAGCCTCTGTGGTCGGGGAAACCTGGTCGTTAAGGTCAGACATAATTTTACTTTCTACTTTTACTACGTTTACCGTTTGTCGAAGGCTAGGTAGTTGACTGACAGTGCAAGCCTCTAAGTACTGAGGTGTCTGTCGTCTGCGCCGCGGGCGTTCTAGGTTAGGAGGATCGTTTCGTGGAGTGTTCATCATAGGCCATTTCGATATTAATAACACTATATTAATATTACACTAGTTACCCTCCGGCTCGAAGGACCAATTGTAGCTGAGGGGTACAATTCCCTGACTGTATTGTTAGATATGATATTTAATACCACTACCTCATGTACTTTAACTTCTGGCCACCCAGTACAAGATATAAGTATGATGAACACTTTCCCACCTGATGAAACGAACCAACACAAATGGACCAAATCGAATATTTAATACAGCAAAGGGTGTACACAATATTCACTTAATTACATTTATGATTTGAAATGTTAAGTATGCACTTTTATGGCAAATGAGTATTCGTAGGTAAATCAACATTGAATGTCCAATCTCTGGTTGCGCAGGGAGTAAGTATACAACCTGGAATATTTAGGAAACGATAGCGATAGTACTTAAATAATTATAGCTGGATACACTAAGGGGGGGGGGGGGTCCCGCTGGTTGTAAGACAGTAGGAGGGGGGGTTAGAGAAGTCGCTGGCGGTATCCCATCTGGCCGACGGTGTCTTGGGAGAATCCAAAGTCTTAGACCCAGTGCCCACAGAACCTCGGGCCGTAGACGAACACAGCTGGACCCTCTGTGGAACGGTATCTGCCAGTCCACAACGGAGAGACGTGGTGCGACCTCACGTGTAGAGCGCCGCCTCACCTGTAGTCCTCTCCGGGGGGTAATTCCAACACTCGACAGTGTTGGCCTTTATCCATGGAATAATCAAAGCACATAAAGCATAATCCAAGAGCCGTGGAAGGCTCGCCGTCGTCGGGTAGAGTAATCCAATATACAGGTCCAGTCGCTCTTGACCCGGAGCTCCTCGGATGCAATCACCACTAGGGGTCTGACCAGCCTGGATAAGCGTCCAGATAACGTCAGGAACGATGGGGGTACTGATAACTGTAGAACTCGAACCGAACGATGCACCATACATAAATAGACTATTATTAGCTTAATAGAATACGTCCAACTCGACGGTATGGTGCCAAACTATGACCATTCAACTATTAATCTACACGATATCTCAATGCCTATTCTGGGCCAAGTAGGCCCTACTACACCGCACGTGCTTCGTGGGGAGGCTTTTGCGTCTGTCACTCTGTTGGAGGGTAAAGAACTGGACTAAAAGAAAGTTCTACTTTACGAGCGTCATATATATATGCGCTATGAACAAATAGTACCACACGTATTTCGCCCGGCATATTACTGCGCGGAACCGGGGGCTGCCTCGACATGTTAGGCGGCACGATTGAACTTGAACCTAGGGGTATGGCAACCTGGCGCCAGGTTCTAGTCCAATGGTAGAATGAAACTATTATGGGCTGTTTAGTAGAAACGGGGATATTCAATGCATATTGTACAAGGAATATACAGGGGATATCAAACGATATACAAATACAATTAAATATATATATATAAATAAATATACATATTCGGTTTAATCTGATCCTTCACAACAGGACCCATGTCCGTATTATTTTTTTTTCTTTCTGAAAAAGGTAAAATTAAAAAGCGGCTTCTTGTCGTTCCCCAGGCGGCTTGGAGGAACGGTATCTGGTGTCTTGTTAGACTATCCATTGATGTGTTTTGGGTCTCGACGCGTACATAGTGCTGGCTCTGGGTGTTTCTGATAGGAATCACGCATGAGGCTGGTGCGCCTTGGTTGCTCGTTATTAAAACAGCGTTTTTATAGGGCAACTGGGATGGAGTTTGTCTCTTCCGAGCGCCAGTTTACTAAGTTGTCTCGACGAATTCTCGTTCATATCTGGGGGATGTTAACGGAATAGATCAAAATATAGGTAGAGGGGTCTCACGCCCTTGGGGTGGGCCACTGAGCGCGGTACAAATGGGACCGTCTGGGTGGCGCCCTCTATAATGTTTAGATCAACACGCGTACCTACCCCCTCTCCTGTGGGGATGTCGGCGTGATTAGGGCACAGGACTGGTTCTGGTCACGCTGGTCCAGGTCAGTTAACCCGTTGTCCGCCGGGGACGCAGATCTTCTGTTCTGGTACCCTGAGGGATTTGTGCTTTTTTCAGGGGGAAAAATGCTGGGTCGGCCCAGGTGTCACAGGGTTGGGCGTTATGGAGACCCTGTCATAAAGGGGCTGGTTCTCCATTCCTTTCGCCCCTCTCTTTTCCCGCTTACGCATGGCTGAGAGGGGGCTGTTGAGGTGTTTTTTTTTAGTACTCCTCTGGCATCCCTGTGTACGTCCCGGTCCGCCGGGCCCGGTCCGAAGTCGTTTTTCGTCGACCCGTAGGCCTGGGATAACCCTTTTTGGAAACTGAAACACTTGTACTGCGGTATAGCCAGTGTATATATATATATATACAGTGTGTTTTGGAGTTTTTTCCTGAGGGGTTATAGAAACAACCACCGCACCGTGGTTGATTCCCTGGTGTGTTGGAGCGGAGTCAACTCCCGGGTTACTCGGTTGAGTGTGCCCCTGCACGTTCATGACGTCTGCCAATCGTGTCAGCCTTCTCTGCCTCTGCCCTTCTGGAGAGTTGGGTTTTTTTGGTGGAGGCTTTGTCATGGTGCTCAACAATGCCAGCATACGCCCCTTCCGCCGGGGTGCTGTTTTCAGTTGACCCCTTGGCGCCTGTCTCGTCCGCAGTGCTCCAGGCTCGGGTCAAGTGCCTGCTGCCTGGATTGAGGGATCGACCTCTTCTGGAGGTCGTCTCCCCAGTGCGCTGCCTGCTCCCGCTGTAGTGTAGCCTCTTGAGTGCTTCGAGTTACAGCCGTGCTGACTGCCTGAGTATGTCAGGGTCAGTGTGCCAGGCGGCGTGCTAGTGGGGGGAAGGGCCCGCTCTTGGATGGGCCCTGTCCGAATACGCTGGCGATGTGGGGGGGCGGTGTCACTAGTGACCGCCTGGTGAGGTCTTGATGCTGTGGCGTCGTTGACCTCTCCGGGCCCCCTTTTTTCCGGGGGGATCCAGTCCCTTCTGGGTCTGGGTCTTCCTTCGCGCTCCGCTGCTACGGCCTTGCCACAGGGTTGAGTTTGCTCTTGACCCCGTGATTTTGGGGGCAGTAACGAGGTTTGTTCCTTCTGTTCGTTCCCTGGTGGCATGCGGGTTGTGCGTGTGCGTAGTTGTGGGGTCAAGCCACGATCTGCTCACCCTGTGCGTTGAGTTGCTCGAGTTCCTTTTCGCACGGTTGGATCCGTCTCCCTCCCGTCCTCCAATAGGGAGGGTATCCCTCCATTAGGGAGGGTCGGGGGGCTCTGTCCTCCCCGGTTCTGATGGTTGTGGGGGGCCTCAGCGGGGTACATTTGTCGAGCTTCAAGCTCCCGCTCAGCTTCTGTTGTGCAGAATATAACCGTAGTAAAGGTACATTGTGAAGTTTTTATTCAGTGCATGTCACTGGAGTGAGATGTGTGCAGATGACGCTGAGCGTCACTAGTACTCATAGAACTACGGTTATATTCATAACCTATCGTTCATTGATATGGTAAACTTTAAAACTCTGCAAGTTATGTACAAAGCAAGAAATAATCAATTACCGGTAAATTTAAGAAGCAAATTTCAGGATAAAGAGGGGGGATACAACCTCAGAGGACCATTGAACTTCAAAAAACCTGTGATGAAAACAAACCTGAAAATAATGTGTATCTCTTACGGAGCCACCCTGTGGAATGGGCTAGACTCAGAGGATTAACAAAAACATTGTGACATTTTCGATAGGTACAGAAGGGAAGAAGAGCTTTAATTGCATTTAATTAATAAAAAAATACATTATGATATTGTATTATGCGTTATATTATATTGCATTATATAATCATATTATAATTAATTTTAGGGATGCTCAATATTGGCTTTTTTACCGATACCGATATACCGATATTGTCCAACTCTTAATTTCCGATACCGATATCAACCGATATCAACCGATACCGATATATGCAAGGTTTCCCCCCCCAAAAAATGGAATAATTTCAGGTAATTAACATTACATATCTCTTGTTGTGGAATTAACACAACATTATGCATACTTTTGACAATAAATAAAATCTGAATTTGTTCTTACTTGCTTGCCTCTATAAAGGTTATAGAAATGTAAAAAATAAATAAAAAAAATTAAACCACTGACAGGCTCCTGCTGAAACATTTTATTGTTGCATTAAAAAAAACGTTTCCGATACAGAGGGCTGTTCCTTAGACTTTATCCATATTTAAAAAAAGAAATCCTGATGATTATGATAGTTATCAACGTTGTCTATATTGGCCCATCTGATGCATGAAAACCTACAGCAACACAGAGATGGATAGAGTGAGAGCAAGAGAGAGAGAGAGAGACCTAGAGAGAGAGAGAGAGAGAGAGAGAGAGAGAGAGAGAGAGAGAGAGAGAGAGAGAGAGAGAGAGAGAGAGAGAGAGCGAGAGAGCGAGAGAGAGAGGGAGAAGTGTGTCTTTCCATGGTAAATGGGTCAGGCCTATACTATGTTCAGCATACAGACATGCAGGTATCCCCTGAGAGGCACCCAGACTGTTCTTCACACTGTCAGGGGAGAGAAGGGAGAGAGAGAGGGGGATTGGTGGAGTGAACAGAAATGTGTGTGAGACAGTAGAAAGTTCTAGATGGATATAGCCAAGGGGATCAGAGGAAAGGGTGATAAGCGTCATCAGAGACCTAGTAAACAAAAGACTAAAAATAATGATTAGCTCACACCGAAATAGTGCTATTACATAATTTCTTTGTGTACATGACATCCTTTCAGGGTACTGTGTTGCCTGATGACCGGATATACTGTGATTTCCTGTGTTGTTTAGTGGCAGGTGTTGAACCAGAGTGTTGTTTAGTGTCAGGTGTCGAACCAGTGTCTTGTTCAGGGGGCTACCGGGAATCGAACCTGGGTCACCCAAGAGAGAGAGAGACAGGGAGAGAGAGAGAGGGTGAGAGAGAGAGACTGAGTGAGAGAGAGGGTGAGAGAGATTGAGTGAGAAAGAGGGGGAGAGAGGAGAGAGAGAGACTGAGTGAGAGAGAGCGAGAGGGAGAGAAAGGGGAGAGAGAGAGAGGGTGATAGAGAGAGACTGAGAGAGGGGGGGTGGGAGAGACTGAGAGAGAGGGGGGAGAGAGAGAGAGGGTGAGAGAGGGATATAGCCAAGGGGATCAGAAGAAAGGTTGAAAGGCGCTAACCAGTCAACTAAAGCCAAGGCTAGCCAGTCTAGGCATCCATGGTTGTTACGCTATGATTACGTCCAGAATTCCATATACCATAGCTGAGGAGATAATGGTGGAGAGGGTGAAACCTACTATCTCTCATTGGGTTAGCTTCAAATGAATGAAATAGTGAAATTATTGCCTGTTCTTCTGGCAACCCCCTCGAAACACCCGGGGCTCCCTGGACCCCACGTTGAGAACCGTGTTACGTCTGGTACTCTAGCGAGTGCCAGCACTTTAACTAGTGTTCTAACTATTGCGACAGTGTCGTGTTATTCTGTTGAGTTTCACGTTACGGCATATGGCCGAACGTGACGTTGACGTTGATGTTCTGGTGTACGTTTATGCATGTGTCTTGAGTTCAGTAAACACCGACATGCTGAAACTACGTGTTGTCTGATTCTTCCAACATAACATTGGCGACGAGAGATGGCTGAATTATCTATCCCACCCCCTCCACCCTTCCTACCGCTGCCCGGTGAGCCGCCCGTCCCGTGGGCGCGTTGGATTTCCTCGTTCGAGACGTATATCCTGGCTACCGGTTTGGACTTGTCCGCGGTGAGAAAACGTGCATTACTACAGCACTGTTTAGGCGTGGAGGGACAGCGTGTGTGTGAAACGCTCGGCACATTAGACAGTGACACATATACGTCGGTGGTGGCGCTCCTAAAGGGACATTTCGCCACTCCACAGACTGCACTCCTCCGTCGAGTTGTGTTCCGACGGAGACATCAACGTACTGGCGAGTCAATAACGCAGTACGTCGCGGACCTACGGGGCTTGGCTAGCTCATGCAAATTCGGGGCATTACAGGATGAAATGGTGAGAGACCAACTCATATTGAACACTGACAGTGATAAAATCAGGGAAAGACTACTGTTGGAAAATGACGAGCTGACATTAGCAGTAGCTATTAGACTAGCAGTGCAGGTGGAATCTGCTATGAACTGTGCAGCTAGTTTGTCTACCTCCCCCCGCCCCAACACACACATGCCAGTAGAGGCTGCGAGCACGCTCAGCTCAAGGGTGTCCCTCCTCAATGTGAGTGCAGACGACGGCGGGGACAATATACTGCTAGCCTCCCAGTCACGTGACCGCTCACGCCAGCCGTGCGGGAATTGTGGCTCCCTTTCACACAACTCCAGAGCCCAGACCTGCCCTGCCCGTGGCAAAGCCTGCTCCAACTGCGGGAGGTTAAACCACTTCCAAAAGGTCTGCAGGTCAGCCCCAGCTAGCGCTTCCAAGCCACCGACCACTATCATCCATAATGTCAGCTCAGGACGAGTGCCATTCAAAACATGCTCATTGGTGGTTGGTGACATCACACTGCCCCTCCTCCTCGACACTGGAGCCACAGTGTCTCTATTGAATTGGGCGACATACTCTCAATTCTTCTCCCACAAACCACTGGGCCCGCCCACCACCACCCTGCGAGGCTACGCCGACTCCAAGATTGACATCGTTGGCTCCCTCCAGCTGCCGGTGAGGTATGGAGAAAGGACACTGCCTGCCTTCAATTTCAACATCGCACGCCGAGGGACCAACCTCCTCGGCCTCGACCTCTTCAGTGGCCTCGGTTTCTCTCTGCTGGACACCACAGGCTCAGAGATCCACACCGTCACCGCTGTCTCCTGGCAGCAACAGTGGCCGGCACTGTTCAACGGCGTGGGCTGCCTCCAGGGTTTCGCTCACCAGCCCCTGCTAGACCAAAAAGTGACTCCGGTCATCCAGCCCCTTCGCCGCTCCCCCCTGGCTCTCCGTGAGGGCATCGCCACCGAGTTACAGAAGATGCTGGACGACGACATCATCGAACAGGTGAACGCGTCACCCTGGATCTCCAACTTGGTGGTAGCAAAGAAGAAGACAGGGGACCTGCGACTCTGCGTGGACATGAGAGCGGTAAACAAGGCCATCGTCCCTGATAAATACCCCCTGCCAACCACAGAGGAGCTCACCGCCCAGTTCCACGGGTCCAAGGTGTTCTCTAAGCTGGACCTTCGTCAGGGGTACCTCCAGGTGCCACTACACCCAGAGAGCCGCAACCTCACCGCGTTCATCACCCACAGGGGGGTCTTCCGTTACAAACGCATGGCTTTTGGCTTAAGCTCCGCCCCCAGCTGCTTCCAAAAGATCATGGCCTCCGTCTTGGCCGGGATCCCCGGGGTGGCCATCTACCTCGATGACATCGTGGTGCACGGGGCCAACGCCGAGAGTCACGACGCGAGCCTCCACAGTGTCTTAAGTGCGATGGCGAAGCACCACCTCACACTCAACGGCGAGAAGTGTGTCTTTGCCACCACGACCATTGACTTTGTTGGGTTCCGCCTCTCGGCTGACGGCATGTACCCGCTCCAGTCAAACACAGAGGCCATACACAGTGTCCCAGAGCCCACCTCAGCGGCCCAGGTGGCCTCTTTCCTGGGCATGACGGCGTACTACCTCCGCTTCCTGCCACACTACTCCGACACAACTGCACCGCTGCGGAAGCTGTTGAAGCAGGACGAGCCCTGGCTCTGGACGCCTGCCTGCTCGAAGGCTGTGCGCCTCCTCAAGTCCCAGCTCACCTCATCACCAGTCCTGGCGTTTTTCGACCTAGACAGCACCACCCTCGTCACGTGTGACGCCTCCGCCGCAGCCGTGGGCGCGGTACTGTCACAGCTGCACGGGGGTGTGGAGAGGCCGGTCGCTTTCGCTTCACGGGCCCTTAGCCCCACAGAACAGAGGTACTCAGTGGGGGAGCGAGAGGCCCTGGCCTGCATCTGGGCATGTGAGCGCTGGCATATGTACCTCTACGGCCGCTCATTCACGCTTAGGACGGACCACCAGGCTCTCACTACCCTCCTCGCCACGTCAGGCACTGGCCACAAACCGCTCCGCCTCCACCGCTGGGCTGACCGCCTGCAGCAGTACAACTTCGGTTTGCAATTCACGCCGGGCCGGGACAACGTAGTAGCTGACCTACTGTCACGCGCCATCCCCAGTTCCCCCACGGCCCCGCCCTCGACTCCCGATCGGGATCAGGCTGAGCATGACCTGGTCCAGCTCCTCCACACTCCCCTCCAAGAGACAGTGTCGCTGCAGGAGCTCCAGGACGCCTCGTCTGCTGACCCTGTCCTCTCTGCGCTCTCAACCTACATCAGGCAGGGTTGGCCGGCGAGGACACCTGACGAGCTGCTTCCCTATAGCAGACTCCGGGACGAGTTGTCATGCTGGAACGACTCCTGCGTCGCTCGTGGGCTCTGTACTGTGGTCCCGAGTGTCCTTCGGACGCGTGTCCTTGCTATGGCGCACGAGGGCCACTTGGGCATAGTCAGGCTCAAACAGCGGTGTCGTGACTTGGTGTGGTGGCCAGGCATCGACAGGGAAATCGAGACCCTGGTCAAGGACTGTACTGCCTGTCTTCTGAGCGGGAAGACCAGGGCCCCAGCCCCGCCCCCACCCATGCAGCCATTGGACTGGCCGTCCCAACCCTGGGAGCACCTGCAGCTCGACGTCTGTGGTGAACTGCACGGGGTACCGCATCACCAGCGTTTCCTCGTTGTGATCTACGACCTCCACTCCAAGTGGCCTGAGGTGGCGCCCTTGGGCTCGGTCACAGCCGGGGTGCTGATTGAGATTCTCGAGTCCCTGTTCACACGCTGGGGCCTGCCCAAGAGGATCACGACAGACAATGGGCCCCAAATGATCTCCCACGAACTGGCCTCCTACCTGGGGGGTAAGGGGATACGTCATATCCGCACGTCGTTCTACAACCCGGCTGCGAACGGGGGGGTGGAACGGCTGAACCAATCCCTGAAGAATGGCATCAGGGCCCACCTGGCACAAGGGTGCACATTCATCAACGGTCTCCAACAGACGCTCCTGCACTACAGGGCCACTCAACACGCCACCACAGGCGTCTCCCCAGCCTCCCTCATGCTAGGGCGTGAGTTTCAGCTGCCCCTGGACAGGCTGCGCCCTACTCCGGCTCAGTCTCCAGCCCACCCGCTTCAAGCCACAGTCAATACAGCTGTCCCCCCGATTCTGACACTGGAAGGGACATGCCTTGACAAAGTAGCATCCTATAAATATCTGGGCATATGGATTGATGAAAAGATGGCCTTTGATGTTCATATTGGGAACCTACTGAGAAAACTTAGACCTAAACTGGGCTTTTTCTTCCGGTTAAAGAAATGTTTCCCGTCTGAAGCCAGGAAGAGAATTGTGCAGAGTTCCTTTCTGCCTGTATTAGACTATGGCGATGTAATCTATATGCATGCTCCTTCCTCCCTGCTTAAAAAGCTGGATTCTGCGTACCATACTGCCATACGTTTTGTAACAGGTGCAGGCTCTCGCACCCACCACTGCACTTTGTATCAGTCATTAGGATGGTCCTCTCTGTACCAAAGAAGACAATCACACATGTTGATTTTTATCCTTAAGTCATTGCTAGGTAAGCTGCCCTTATATATCTCCAGACTTCTGTCCTTTTATACTTGCTTTTTTAATACCAGACGAGCAGCAAATGGGATGCTGTTAAATGTTCCTTTGATGCAGTCAGAGCTTGGTAAAGCTGCATTCTCCCACTATGCTCCCTTTTTATGGAATACGCTGCAAGTGAAACTTTGTCTACAGGCACTTCCTACTGTGAATGCTTTTAAAGGTATGCTACGATTAGCCCTTTATGAAACATGTAACTGTTTTACCTGATGCTATTGTTGATATGATTATGCTCCTTGCCACTGCACAAATGACCCTCTGTATTTATATTTGAATTGTATGTTTTTTGTTTAATGCCCTGTTTTATGTTGAAACTTGTTGTGTGCTGTGTTGGTCAGGACTCCCTGGAAGAAGAGATCTTGTATCTCAATGGGACATTCCTGGATAAATAAAGGATAAATAAAATAAAAAAAATAAAAAACGCACGCCAGCGCCGGATGAAGGACCGTTTCGACAGGACCCGACATGCGAGACCACCTACCATCGCCGTCTCAGACTGGGTCAGGATTCGGCGACCCCACCGGGACAACAAGCTCCGGTCATTCTGGTCTGACCCGGTCCAGGTCAGACAGCAGCTTGGCCCGGCCTCATTCAGGCTGGCTGATGGGACGCGTTGGCATGCTGGCCGACTGCGCAGGGTGCAGGCTCCCGCTGCCCCGGGACAGGGTGTGCCCGCGGCTGTAGCTCTGCAGGACAGACGATTCAATGACGTTGCAGCCCCAGCACCCGCGGCTATAGCTCTGCAGGACAGACAATTTGATGATGTTGCAGCCCCAGCACCCGCGGCTCAGCCTGAGGCTGCGGGACCTCCGCCGTTGGCTGTTGCAGTGCCCGGGCCCCGCCCACTCCGAGCGCGCAACAGGCCTGCACACCTGAATGACTTTGAGACTGAGTATCACTCCTAGGTTGAGTGAAGGGGGGGGAAATGTTACGTCTGGTACTCTAGCGAGTGCCAGCACTTTAACTAGTGTTCTAACTATTGCGACAGTGTCGTGTTATTCTGTTGAGTTTCACGTTACGGCATATGGCCGAACGTGACGTTGACGTTGATGTTCTGGTGTACGTTTATGCATGTGTCTTGAGTTCAGTAAACACCGACATGCTGAAACTACGTGTTGTCTGATTCTTCCAACATAACAAACCGTTGCTCTAGAAATACTACTTTTGTTTCCTTGTTCCATCCCTGCCTCAGGCACAATACAGATAATATTCCCCCTCCACTGTGTCCAGCTTTACTTCATCTTTACTTACCTCACGTTGGGTTTCTCGGTTGGTTACTTACGACTGTACCAGCTGTGGAACCTGCTCCACGGTATCCAAATACAGATACAGTCAGCGATGCAGTCGTGCACACACGCGGTTACACGCCGTTGTAGGATCACTGAGGCAGGCGTGCGTGCGGATGTGCACGCGCGCACACAAAAATGCGTTCACAAAGGATGAGACATTAAGTTGTGCTTCAGTCTCTGAAGGAAACTGTCCTTCTGTAAACTAACTCTAAGTTACATTGTTAATTTAGTTTGTATTTACTTTTCTAGTTTAAGTTAATTAAATTAAAGAAATTGTAACTACAATTACATTTAAAACATTTATGCATAATAATCATCTGTTCTGTGCGCAACCGAGGGAACATGTATGCGCGTGCACGGGAGCGCGTGTGCACGTGGCGTTTGGGCAGTTCCCATATTACGACTGCACCACTGGATACAGTAGATAGAGAGAGAGAGAGAGAGAGAGAGAGAGAGAGAGAGAGAGAGAGAGAGAGAGAGAGAGAGAGAGAGAGAGAGAGAGAGAGAAAGAGAGAGGAGAATGAGGGAGAAGAAAGAGGGGATACTGTCACAAGAGTGAGAATCACTCTATGGTTGTTTGGCCCAGAGCTGAGAGGGTTAATCTCATGTGACAATGTACAGTGAATAACGACTCCAGACGACCTCCTCTCTCCTCCCGCAGCTCTCCTGAAGTGTGGCCTGACTCGCTGACGCTACATTCGCACCTTGTTCGCTCCCATTGTATGCAGAGCAGCCTCGCCCACGGCTGTCCCACGCCTAGGTAAACACGCTTCGGGAACAGCAGCTAGTACATCACGCTCGTCACACTGAAATATCCCTCCCCCCTTTCTAGCCCCCCCCCCCCCCCCCCCCAGGGACCGTGCGGTGCAGCCGTATCAGGTGGAAGGGTTCCACTTCCTGTCTTTGTGTAGCAGGTTCCTGGAGGGAACGTTCGTCCCTGCTGGCCTGCGGTGGGCTGAGCCGCGCTACCTGTTCCAGCCACGGCCCAGGACGGCGCCTGCACTCTGGGCTCTGTTGGGAGGGGGACTGGGGTGTCTGTGCATGTGTGTGTGTTTGAAAGAGAGGGAGAGAGAATGAGAGAGGGAGAAAGAGTATGGAAAGGGGAAGTTGAGTGTGTGTGTGTGTGTGTATTCATAATGCGTGAGTGTGTGTATGAGAGTGCGAGTGTTCGCGCACGCGCGCGTGTGTGTATATATATATGTGTGTTAAGAGTGTGAGTGTTCATGTGTGTCTGTGTGTGTGTTTGAGAGTGCAAGTGGTCATGTGTGTGTGTGTGTGTGTGTGTGTGTGTGTGTGTGTGTGTGTGTGTGTGTGTGTGTGTGTGTGTGTGTGTGTGTGTGTGTGTGTGTGTGTGTGTGTGTGTGTGTGTGTGTGCAGGCGTGTGTGAAGGGCTCGCTGTGCCTGCTGTGATTGTTTCATCAAGCGAGAAAGAGAACATTTCCTTTTGCCGTGTGTTTTAAAACATTTCATAGCGCTACGCTGGCGCCACTGTGTACAATACAAGTCAGCTGATATATATATAGAGAGAGAGATGGATAGAGAGAGAGAGAGAGAGAGAGAAAGAGAGAGAGAGAGAGAGAGAGAGAGAGAGAGAGAGAGAGAGAGAGAGAGAGAGAGAGAGAGAGAGCGAGGGGATGTCTGCTGAACTGAACAAGTCAATGTGAGTTTGATACGGAAAGGCCCTGCTGCTTCACTGTGGGTGGTGAATGATGTGTGCTGTGTGTCATTGTTTCTCCATCCCCCCCCATCTCTCACACACACACACGCACGCACGCACGCACGCACACACACACACACACACACACACACACACACAGCAAGAGGTACTGATTGTAAATTGAATCTCTGCTGTCCCTACTGTGGGTGACCTTCCACACCGAGCTGAGGAGAGTCACAGAAAACCAATATATCTGCCTTGATGTCATTCATACAGCAGTCAAGGAGGAGAGAGAGAGAGAGAAAGAGAGAGTAATTGTCTGTCTGTTTCCTGTTTGTTTTTATTGTGCCCAAAATCAACTTGCCTTTGTAAATTAATAAAGTTCTATTGAATTGAATTAAGAGAGAAAGAGCAAGTAAAATCCCTTGCATATCTCCATGCTACTTAGTTCTGTCTGTGTTATGATTCTGAAAGGGTAGAGCAGAATACATAACTTATACATGGATATATTCTGGTTGGTTTACTTCCTGCATGCCTCGAAGAGTAGAGCATGGTACTAAGGTGTGTCTTATCATTTCAATGTGATTTTGAGTGATGTGAGATTCACTGGCAATATGCACAGACTGTTATGTGAGAGGGGGTAGTGTAGGGGTATAGTCTATGGGAGAGGGGTAGTGTAGGGGTATAGTCTATGGGAGAGGGGTAGTGTAGGGGTATAGTCTGGGAGAGGGGGCAGAGTAGGGGTATAGTCTATGGGAGAGGGGGCAGAGTAGGGGTATAGTCTATGGGAGAGGGGGCAGAGTAGGGGTATAGTCTATGGGAGAGGGGGCAGAGTAGGGGTATAGTCTATGGGAGAGGGGGCAGAGTAGGGGTATAGTCTATGGGAGAGGGGGCAGAGTAGGGGTATAGTCTATGGGAGAGGGGGCAGAGTAGGGGTATAGTCTATGGGAGAGGGGGCAGAGTGGGGGTATAGTCTATGGGAGAGGGGGCAGAGTGGGGGTATAGTCTATGGGAGAGGGGGCAGAGTAGGGGTATAGTCTATGGGAGAGGGGGCAGAGTAGGGGTATAGTCTATGGGAGAGGGGGCAGAGTAGGGGTATAGTCTATGGGAGAGGGGGCAGAGTAGGGGTATAGTCTATGGGAGAGGGGGCAGAGTAGGGGTATAGTCTATGGGAGAGGGGGCAGAGTAGGGGTATAGTCTATGGGAGAGGGGGCAGAGTAGGGGTATAGTCTATGGGAGAGGGGGCAGAGTAGGGGTATAGTCTATGGGAGAGGGGGCAGAGTAGGGGTATAGTCTATGGGAGAGGGGGCTCTGCGTTGACGCTTCCAGGCCATCGGATACACGCTGCTTTATCTAGACAGCGCCCCTATGAGGATCTGGCCGGTAATGAATTCCAAGAGTAGGGTAAATCTGCAGTGCAGCTGCTCTGTGACATTGAGTATCCTCGGTATTACAATGGAATAAAAGCCAAAACAACCGTGCAGTTGCAGTTACACTCCCTGCCAGGTGTTCCCGCGTCCCTGAGCCCAATGGTCCCACAGCCCAATGCTCCCACAGCCCTATGTTCCCGGAAGAACCCTCTACCAGAGGACAATTGGATAATAAGTTGGGTGTAAATTGGCTACCAAATTAAGAGAAAGGGGGATACAAATCTGTGTGATGTGGGAATATAGGGCTGTGGGAACATAGGGCTGTGGGAACATAGGCACGCTCCTGTACGTTCAGTAGAAAGCTATCCCGCTGCAAGCTAGCCTAGCTTAGCACAATTTAATGGAAGCAGATACGGATCAGCAAGCATACAGTAGCTGTTGGCCAAAAACACCTCACCCGGAGGTTTAGGTTAGGCCAGCTGATACGTATCCGCTTCCATTAGTTTGTGCAAATTAATATACTTTGTGGAAAAAAGTGTGGAAAGCTTTGTGTGGGTTTGTTTATTTTCACTGCAGCCTTTACTCCCAGAGACCAGAGGAAGAAGGCTGTTCATCTGGGCCGAGAATGTAAGTGGACTCAAAACACAGGCCAGTGAGGGAGATGACTTACAGTAGGTGTACGGTAGGGCACTATGGATCTTTATGTTTTGTCAGTTATTTCTGCTATTGCAGCAATGTTATCATCAGTGTCTTGTCAAGTACTATTACATTTACTATGAAAACTATTAGTCTTTACAGCCAAGTGGTTATAACCCAGGCCACATTAACGTTAGGTTATGACTATACGCTCGGCATCGCTCTCTGCACTATCTCGCATACGTGCACGCGCACTGAATAAAGACCACAATGTACCTTTAATCCCAATATTCGTCTGACCACACCCCTATCAGCTTACCCATATAAGCAGGGGTGGGGCCACCCACTCGCCTCCTTCCCAAGCTTTCGCCACAAGGCGAGGTCAAAGGCTGCAGCGGCGTCGGATGCCGAGCGTCGCTATACTAACAGAACTTGGTTATAGTCATAACCTAACGTTCTGTATCGTATCGCTCTCGCTCGGCATCGCTCTCTGCACAAGGGAGGCCGAGCGAGAGCCAACGGCCGACAAATACACCCCGCTGACAGCCCCCCACAAACCATCAGAACAGGGAGGGCCGAGCCCCCCCGACCCACCCTAATGGCGGGCACCCCCCCTATTAGGGGCTTCACGGGAGGGCGACGGACCCGACCGTGCGAAGAGGCACTCAAGCAACTCAACGCACAGGGTGAGCAGACCGTGGCTTGACCCCACGACTACACACACGCACAACCCGCATGCCACCCGGGAACGAACGGAGGAACAACCTCGTTACTGCCCCCAGAATCACGGGGTCAAGGGCAAACCCAACCCCGTGGCAAGGCCGTAGCAGCGGAGCACGAAGGAAGACCCAGACCCACCAAAAGGACTGGACTCCCTAGAATGGGGGCCCGGAGAAGTCCATGATGCCAGCATCAAGACCCCACCAGGTGGGCACGTAGTGCCCCGCCCCCCACATCGCCAGCGTATTCGGACAAAGGCCCCTCAGTTACTGCACCTGGTATTCCCAGGCGGAATCCCATCCAAGTACTAACCAGGCCAGAACCTGCTTAGCTTCCGAGATCGGACGAGATCGGGCGTGTTCAGGTTGGTATGGCCGTAAGCCGAGCGGGCCCTGTCCCCCCAATAGTACACCGCCTGGCACACTGACCCTGCAGAACAGGCAGTCAGCATGGCCGTAAGCACACAAAAAAGGTTAACCAACGGAAGCAGGCAGCGCACCGGGGAAAAACCAGGCAACAGGCTGTTAACCCTAGCCTGGAGACTGCGGACGAGACAGGCGCCAGAGGGGACAGCTGAACACAGCCGCCCCGGCGGAAGGAGCGTAAGCTGGCGGTGTTGCATGACCAAGCCTCCATTTAAAAACCCCCACCCAGAGGGGTCGAGGCAGAGAAGGCTGACACGATTGGCAGACGTCATGAACGTGCAGGGGCACCCTCAAACGGTGAACCCGGGAGTTGACACTGCTCCAACACACCAGGGAATCAACCACCTCGGTGTTACCCAATGCGGTGGTTGTTCCTATAACCCCTCAAGAAAAAACTCCAAAACACACCTCCGGGTATACACCGGCTATACCGCAGTACAAGTGTTTCAGTTTTCAAAAAAGGGTTAACCCAGGCCTACGGGTCGACGAAACATTACTTCGGACCGGGCCTGGCGGTACGGGAAGCACAGGGTCACCAGAGGAGGTCAAAAACCACCCCCACAGGCCCCTCTCCGCCATGCGTGAGAGAGGAGCGAAAAAGAATGGAGAACCAGCCCCTAAGCACACCGTACTTGGGATTCCCAGGCGGTCTCCCAACCAAGTACTAACCAGGACCAACCTGTGTAGCGGCCGAGATCCGACGAGATCGAGCGTGTACAGAATGGCATGGCTGTAAGCCATTACGACAGTGCTGAGTAAAAACGTAGCCAAACAGGGTCTCCATAGCGCTTAACCCTGTGACACCCAGACCGACCTGGCATTTTTCCCCCTGAAAAAAGCCCAAGTCCCTCAGGGTACCAGAACAGCAGATCTGCACCCCCGGCGGACAACGGGTTCAACTGATCTGGACCAGCGTGACCAGAACCAGTCCCGTGCCCTAACCACGCCGACATGCCTACTCCAGGAGAAGGGCAGATATGCGTGTTGATCTTAACATGAAAAGAAGGCGCCACCCAGACGTTCGGGCGAACCGCGCCTGGTGGCCCACCCCAAGGGCGTGAGACCCTTCTACATATGTTCAGATCCATTCCGTCATCATCCCCCAGACATGAACGAGAATCCGTCGAAAAACCAACCCAGGTCGTGGGATTTGGTCGTCGGAAGAGGAAAAACCCCCATCTCAGTTGCTTTATAAAAACGCTGTTTCAACCACAAGCAACCAAGGCGTGCCAGTCAATCGCCTGTTTACAGCGAGCTAGCACTATACGTGCGTCGGGACACACCCCCATCAATGAACAGGCTATTTAGACAGTCATTGAATCCCCAAGGCGCCCAGGGGAATGACAAGAGGGGTGTGACACTCCCTAACTCCAACACTTCTGGAATAGAAAAGAAGGAAGCATCAACAGTATGTATCCCAGTCTACACAGCCGGGGTAAAAAATGTTCACATTTTTACATCCCACCACCCTCCCATAGGAAGGAGACGGGGATCCCCAGAGAGACTTCCCACGCGAGCTGTACAGATTGAAAAGAATATATTGCACCTTGAGCCATGTAAAAAATTGGTTTTAGGGCTCTCCGGGGAAGAGGCACTGAACCCATACACACTCAATAATCGAATTGAATCGAATACATATACAATAGAATAGGACCCTTCTAGAGGGTCCACTCACTTTGACAATCTGAGGAGGAAGGCTCTGTACTCTGATGGAGGCTCCCTCCCATGGAAGAAGGAGTCCGAACTCACAGAAGGCCCGAATAGGCGCTTGGTGAGGAGGAGCCCTGACCACCCCCCTGAAACAGATCCATCACATGGACCTGAACAGCACACGGAAGTCCTACCAACAGAGACGCGCACGGTGACATACTCTATGGCGGGGGAATTCCAGCGGTGCACACGCCCAATATACCAGGCCGTGGGACCAGGAAACTCCCCCCCCCCCCCCCCCCCCCCCCGTAACGTGCCGAACCGCCACGACGTGACGGGAACCTTGAAGGACAGGGGGTGTACCCCTGACCGACAGAAACAAGGGGAGAGGAAAAGTTACCAGTTCACCCCTTTACGACCCCACACCCATGATACGATGTAATGACAAAAAGAGAATATGACACAGTCATAGTCAGCTCCATGAAGCGTTTGACAGCTCCACACAGCGCATGAGCTAACCTGCTATCTGATTTTTACTAAGGAAAAACACAGAATAGAGAGGGCTCTAAGAGCCCCGGTCCAACATACACATGTGCTTCTGTGGCCAGTCCAACCCAGTTGTAGGTCACATGACACACACAACCCATCATCACCTACAAAAAATGGCAAAAACACTCAACAGAGGAACGCCGTTTTTCACAATGAGAGAATACATAATTCTCGATTAGTATCGGCCACAGGCCTTGCTAAGCACACACGACAGCGACCAAACAATCTTTTCGTTTAGGAAAATAAAGTTTCTCCAGCAGTTTTAGCACAACCTCAGCAATCAAGCTAAGGGTTACATCGCATCCCTACCACACAAAAGACACAATTAGTGCACAAACATGTCTGATAGGAGGATGAAAAAGTCCCCAGGGAACCGGGGGGAAACACAATCCTCTTATTTTACCCTCAATACGGCCAGTTAAAACAGGAAACCCTGTTAATATGTGAACACACTGTTCATTGTCATCACAGGCTGAGAAAAGAACATTGTTTTACTCACTTGTCACCAAGCATAGCTTCATAGGTTAGTTACCTTAGTTGTGAGTACACGGTACATATAAACACCATGATGTTTCTCACACAACAACCAGATCATTACATCCCGATTTGCACGGAGAAGCTAACTGCCAGTGACAAAAACAGCTCACACATAACCCGCGCCGTATCCCAAATGCATTGCAGCCACACACGTTTTGGGAAAAACATCGTTATTCACAATATATTTAGAAAAGTAAAACCAGAAGACGTGTTATAAGGTCTGGTCAAACCTGTTCCTACCCGGAACGTAGATCAGCGAAGTGCAGTCACAGACACCGTAGGAACACAGCCGCTCCTGTGTTGTTCGAACTGGGCAGCGTCGCCGCTCCAACCCGCACTACAGTCCTTTGTTGATGCAACCTTGCCGTCCTGGCTCAGGGCAGGGTCGACGAAACATCCCCTGTCAAGGATGACGTCGTAGTCAAGAGTGTAAAACATGTTAAAAATCAAAGCACGTTCAACAGAATAGCATCAAGCTAACGGCCGCCCCAACCGTTCGGGTGCTACTGCTCCTGCTCGCGAGACGCCGAGCTAACGGCGCACGCGACCAGAAGCGAGCTCACGGCGGCGCGCGAGAAGCTAAAGCAACCCCGCGCCAGGCCATGGCCTATAGCAGCAAGCTAACGTTACCTAGCGATCACGACATGCTAGCACCGCAGCTAACAGCTGACTGGCTAACAGTAGGCCCAACCTGAGCAGGCCATGCAGCGATCCCAGCAGGCTAACGCAGCAGTTAACAGCTGACTGGCTAACCGTAAGCTAAGCAGCTATCAACTGAACATGTAAACAATGACATAACACTCACCCAGACAGGCCGCCGTTCTGAACCTCTCTTCACTGTTTAAGAGAACAGAGAAACAAGATGTCAACACTGCTTTACAACAGTGATTTTACCAACACCCGACGGAATCAGCACAATACCAAACTGGCCTGTGTAGCTGATTTGAACATGGATCTGCCGCTATCGCACATCCATGCACATATCCCCTCGTGAAGGAATACTCTCATTTGGATATGAAAGATGGGGCCTTAACACGGTGACAGAGAGAAGTCCACTCGTCCAGAACACACAGGGATCACCAGTGTTAATGGTCGCGGCCCACTAGTTAAAACTATAATGGTCTTCAGACCAAGGCCTTCTGTCGCCTAGGTGGCTGAACAAAGGACCCTAGCCTGGGGCCGGTTTCCATAAACATTGTCAAGTAGCCCCCATAGCACTAACAGACAAGTGGAGCCTGCCAGCAAAACACTACTCACCCAACCTGGAACGCACCGCTTCTCACAACAGCGGCATGTCCGACAGTTCAGCTGTGGCCTGACAGGTTTCACCCCAACAATCACAGCAAGGAACTGCAGTTGAGAAGCATGCAGCGGCGTGCTTCCAATACGAAAACCGGTGGAGGGTTTTTAGAATGATCATCATCTTCCAGACCCTCCAGTACGAAGACAATATCGCCGTATTTTCTCGAAAATAGTGAGAGAGAAAATAAAGATATGATGTCAACGTATCCTTGTTTCCCAAAGCTGCTCCTAAACCTTTCTTCCATCATGGTGTCAAGTGTGGGGATCTACCGAGGCACTTCTTCCTTGTGGTGAAAGCGAGAAGGAGGCGAGTGGGTGGCCCCACCCCTGCTTATATGGGTAAGCTGATAGGGGTGTGGTCAGACGAATATTGGGATTAAAGGTACATTGTGGTCTTTATTCAGTGCGCGTGCACGTATGCGAGATAGTGCAGAGAGCGATGCCGAGCGAGAGCGATACGATACAGAACCAGGGTTCTAGCCAGGTAATATGAGTGTGGTCTATTGGTTTAAGATTGGAATGCTAACAATGCTTTGGAGGGGGGGGGGGGTTATTGAAGTGCCAATACCTTAACTTTTACCTTGTGTTGGGTTTTTGCTGAATGAAAAACATTGGACCACATTTCAAAATATCTGGAATAACAAGACTCAAATTCAAAATGGTCTCCCTTTTTACAATGTCTTATGCCGGTGTATTTACATGGAGGTGGGCAGTTGAAAGATACGAAATGGGATAAAAACACTTGCCAGAAGTGTTCATGGGCTTCCAACTTGGAAATCCCAATCATTTTAGCTTAAAGTGAAAACCTATGAAATAAAAACTTCTTCCCAGTGCTGATCAGCCCCCAGTTCAAATTCAATTATTTGCTACTTTTATTAGTGATGGAAAGCAGAGCCAGCCATGTGATGCCTGGGAAGTTGGCACGCTATGCCATTTTGTGGGAAAGATCAGTTAATTTTTAGCTACACACTACTGTACCATGGGAACAACACTGTGATTCCTACACTGTTGCCAACTTTCAATATTTAAACACGCCTAGATAAAGGCTGCATGTTTCTACTTTTTCAAATCACACTCTCAGAGATATGAAAGTCCCAGTATAACAAATTTTTGCATTATTACAGTTGTAAAAAAATAAACTCTTGGACTATGTGTTTGTGTATCCTTTTCCCCTCACATTAAAGGAACACACTTCCCAAATATCTCCCCCAATAGTCAGACAAGAAGATTGATAGATTGATACTAGCCACAGAGAGAGAAGTCCAGGTGCATGCTGGTCTAGATTAGGACAGGACGCAGTAGGGAGCAACAAGCCAAAAGTCAAAAGTGAAGAAATACAACTCCAAAACCTACGCACAGAGATGAAATTGATATCAATCTTCTCATTCTGGACTCTGGGGAAGATGGTGAATAAATGTATTTCCCAAAATGTTGAAGTGTGCCTTTAACCTCATTTGTATTCATTGTGGGCAATATGGTTTTCAGTCACAGCTCACTGTCATCAGCTCATCCTCGCTTCTAACAGAAACCCACAAAGAAGAAGAAGTACTCCTGGTTGAAGGTACACAGAGTCCCCCACACAGGCAGCATACAAAATGATGTACAGTATATGAAACGCAGACTGAATTAGGAAAGAAGGGCTTTATGTTTTCTTCACCATCTCCATGTAAGAGCCTTCTAAATGAACTGAAACTTAATTAATTTAAAGGCATGGTGAAAGCTATAGAAACGGACTCTATTGATGTTTGTAATTGTTTTAATTGAAATAGGATTACATGGCTTCCCTGCACTTTTACTGTATAAAGCACTTTTGGGCTGATCTGTTTTTTTTTTTTAACTTTTTCTGTATTTTGCTCCCATCCCAATTTAGTCGTTAGGCCAATTCCCTTCCTGGTCGTTGCGCGCATTGCCCCACTGTCGGCCTAGAGAGGGTGTAGAACAACCACATGCCTCCTCCGATACATGTGGAGTCAACCAGCCGCTTCTTTTCACCTGACAGCGAGGACTCTCACTGGGGGAATGTAACGCGTGCAGAGGTTCACGCTATTTCCCCCCGATCCCCTCCCTGCTGAACAGGCGCCCCGACCGACCAGTAGGAACTGCAGTTTATAACGACCAGGACACATACCCCGCCGGCTTCCCACCCGCTAACACTGCCAATTGTGTTAGTAGGGACGACTGACCAAGCCGGAGGTACCGCTGACAGCTGGATTAGATCCCAGAGTCTCTGCGGTGGTAGGCGAGTGCATTCTCCACTGCGCTACCCAGCCGCACCCTTGGGCTGATCTGTTATTAATGTGTGTGTGTGTGTGTGTGTGTGTGTGTGTGTGTGTGTGTGTGTGTGTGTGTGTGTGTGTGTGTGTGTGTGTGTGTGTGTGTGTGTGTGTGTGCGTGCGCGTGCGCGTGTGCGTGTGTGTGTGTGTGTGTGCACACTGTATGAAACTGCTGTACTGCTGCCATTCTTGGCCTGGTTGCTCTAGGAAAATAGATTTTAATCTCAATGGGTCTAACCTGGTTAAATAACGGTTAATGAATGGCAGAGAAGAGTTAACCTGCACATCCATGGGGGGATAATCTTTTCATTGTGATGAGTGTGGGACGAGCTTTACAGTTTAGCTGGATGGGAGGTAGGGAGGTCCAGCTCGCCTTGCAACACCACCACTCAAAGAGCCTTAAAAACCCAGCCTGATCTCGCTTAAAATATGTAAATAAAGTACTAATTGACCACAGGAGGTACATATTGTATGTTATAGCCACAAGTAATATATTGACGTATTTACGAAAATTTACAATGTGTACGTATTACAAATACAAAAGTATATTACATATTCAAATTTTTTTAATTTAAATATTTTACTTTTAACGTTTACAGACAACATTTGAGTTCCCCTGCTGGGAAATGAACCAAGAGCACTTGCATGGCAAGTGTCTTTACATCAAGACTTCTGATAGCCTTGTCCAAACCCTAACCATATTGTTACCTTAAACTACCCATAACCTTAACCCTAACCATAATAACCCTAACTTCAAATCATCAGTGAGAGAGTAGTGGTGAGAACACTTCATTGTTGGTTGGACTGCCGGTCGAGGTGATTTGTCTGACTTTTGCCGATACAAAACGTAAATATATTACTTATACAATATGTAAATATATTACTTATGGCTATAACATAATGTACATTATGTACCTTTTTTCCTGTAGTACTTTATTTACACTTTCTGATGAGACCGTACATAACTGTACATTGGATTATCGACGAAACCTTACTTGGGCCCAAGAAGAGGGTCTCATAGGGTTAATAGGACATTTATTGTACATTGGAGGGGGTTGCGTTAGGACATTTACACGGGCCAGTTTCGAATTGCAGTCTCTCGTAGGTGCTCTTTGAGAGTGGTTTTGAAAGTGGGTAGTGATTCACATTCACATTGATTGATTGATTATGGATTGATTATGGTTAGTGATTAGTGATTCACATTCCTTTACAGCTGTGGGTAGGGCATTCCACATTGATGTGGCATAATTGCGAAACGTGTTTAGTCCCTTGTTTGAGCCGAATCTGACTGGCATTCGATTCCGTTTATAGGTTAGCTAAGTATTTCAGTTCACTATTGCCCATTGGGTGATCCGAGAGCAGGAGAGAGAGAGGAAGAGAGGGCTCAGCCTCTCGCTCACTGCCCTGAGATACCTTTCTCCATTTGGCCAATATCAGGGTGCGTATACGAACTAGAAATGGTTGTACACGCCTTTATAGACTCATCCCATCAGGAGCTCCTGGTGGTGCCCAGGACCAGACTTAAAACCAAAGGGGACCAAGCTTTTGCAGTGACTGCCCCAAGGCTCTGGAATGCCCTCCCCTTAAACCTGAAAACCTCCCCCTCCGAGCTCATTTTTAAAGGTAGCTAAAAACTTACTTCTACAGGCAGGCTTTTTAAACACCATGCATATCCGTTTCTTTCTGTTTATGTATTTTTAGTTTTTTGTTGTCTATTCTGTTGTTTTAGCTAATTTGAATGTTTTTTCTTCTCTTCACAGGTTTTATTTCTTGTATTTTTACTGATGTTTTAAAATGCTGTGAAGCACTCTGTGCACTCGTGCTGAGAAGGACACGTTTTACCTTACTTATGCATAATGTGTGTACGTTGCTGGCAAATCAGTGCACGAAGGGCTCCCCGAGCTAACCATCTCCACACCACGCTCTGAGAGGCTATATCCTCAGTACGACACGGACCGCAGCTCCCCCACATACCCCAGGCCTGCGAGATGCCTCCTATTTACCATATCCACTGGTGGGAACAGGGTGGAAAGGAAACCCAACCTGAGCGTGAATATAGCCGGTGTGTGCTTGTTTTGTATTCACCGGCGGCTTCTCCCCTGTTGTCAAACTTTCTGCCCCCCCTGATCGTCTTTGCCTTTAATTTCCGTGCTGCTGCTGTTTACAACGCCAACAATCAGAGAAGTCCAACTGCCGTGGTGATTAATGGTGTCACTGTGCTGTGTATCAAACACATGATTACCATAGTAATCACAGTAGTAAAGCCAGGGGCCATATTGTAATGGAACTCTGAGTGTTTTTCCAATCACCTCAAGACAGACTCACCTTGAATTCTCAGGCATTCTACCTTTCTTGATTTTCTCTCTCTTTTTTGGACCCAATTGTTCAATTTATTCCTCCTCCTTGTTGTTGCCTTTTAGCGGCCTGCCTCTGACTCAGTCGTTGGGCAATTCACTTTTTTTGTGTTATTTATCAGTATCCTTTTCTCGTATAATGCATCCTAATGAAGAGCATCACTGTGTCCCTGAATCCTCTTTCCTGTCTTGAGAACACACAGTTTTGCCTTCGTTCAAGATGATCAAACTTAGGCTCAGAGACCAGTGCTGGTCACAGGACTAGTGTCTGCGGCCTGTTTAGCTGCCGTATATCCTAACCTGTCCAGTCTTCAATGTGAGGGCTCTGTGAGGCTGGCAATGCCATTGCTTGCTGGTCCCCAAGGGAACTCAGTTTTGCTGATACAAGAGAGATTGTAACCATGGAGAATAACTGATTCAGAGTAACGTTTGATTGTTTAGCATTATCAACGTATATGGAAAGTGTGTCTCATTTGTTGAGCAGTACATTTAAGTGTGTGTGTGTGTGTGTGTGTGTGTGTGTGTGTGTGTGTGTGTGTGTGTGTGTGTGTGTGTGTGTATGTGTGTGTGTGTGTGTGTGTGTGTGTGTGTGTGTGTGTGTGTGTGTGTGTGTGTGTGTGTGTGTGTGTGTGTGTGTGTGTGTGTGTGTGTGTGTGTGTGTGATGCTGTATCGCCCTCTGTTGGTAGACTGGTGGAACATTGTGTTAAATGAAGGAAGGAGAAGCAAGCAGCAAAAAGAAACACTGAACAGTGGGTTGATACAGTATGACTCCAGCAGGATAAACACTGAACAGTGGGTTGATACAGTATGACTCCAGCAGGATAAACACTGAACAGTGGGTTGATACAGTATGACTCCAGCAGGATAAACACTGAACAGTGGGTTGATACAGTATGACTCATGCAGCAGCAACACTGAACAGTGGGTTGGACCAAAGCCAAAGACTCAGGAAGGGGTACGGAAGGAAGGAACAAGAGAACGGACAAGTCTCATGTTTGATAAGAGTTGTGGATTACAACCAAATCTTTTATTTACAGTCATTCTGGACTTCACGTCTCACACCTGACACTAGCTTGGACGTATAGCAACCCATCAAATGGTGTGCAACGTGCACATGGGGACGGGATTCTCTTATTGACCCAAAACTATATATGGATTATTATTTCTTTCAGGAGGCTAAGACTCAATACATTTTGGGGGCGGGATCATTTAGGATCACGCTATACACTTTTACTTAAATACAAGTGCAAGTAGTCTTCCTCCAACTTCTGTAAAACATCACTGAAGTACACAAGTAACCCCTCCCACCTTGGGCAGAGAAGAGGTGGATGAAAGCCTCAGCTAAACCTGGCCTGCTGCAGAACCCCTGGTGAGCTGCCGGGGAGGGGGGTCGATGTGAGTGGAAGCCTCAAACCACAGATCCATAACTCTGTGTGGATTTTATCATTATAAATCACTTTTATTTTTTCATTAACCTATTGAACACAGAGGCGGATGGGGGAGGGGTGTTGAAACAACAGGAGGAAATCAATGCTACAACAAACCGACATGCCCCCCCCCCCTCCAGCAGAGCTCAAGCCAAATAATGTATTATGATGATTATTATGATTAACATTATTCAATAGTTTCCCTTCTCTTGTTGTGTTTTCAGGGGCCCCTCGGGGAGAGAGGGGTTCAGCTCACTCTGCACTTACGCTTTGGATGGATGGCGGCAGGGAGGGAGGGGGGGGAGGGAGGGAGGGAGGGAGGGAGGGAGGGTGGGGGAGGGAGGTAAGGGAGGGAGGGGGGGAGGGAGGGACGGGGGAGGGAGGGAGGTAAGGGAGGGAGGGGGAGATGGAGGGATGTTTTCATCGTTCTTTCAGCTGGATGAGTCTCGACCCTGACGTCTCTCTGATGGTGAGTCATCCGCCTCGCCGCTCAGGTCCTGTACACACACACACACACACACACACACACACACACACACACACACACACACGCACACAGGCACATACGCACAGGCACACACACACACACACACACACACACACACACACACACACACACACGCACATACACACACATATGCATACACATACATACACACACAGACACACACGCACACACACACAGACACACACCCACATGCACACAGGCACATACGCATGCACACACACACACATTCACACACAGGGCGATACTGTAAGATACGACAAACCGCTACTCAGTAAGACTATATTAAATTACTCTTAACCTTCCCCACTACCTGCCTACCCTTAACCTTCGCCACTACCCTTAACCTTCCCCACTACCTGCCTACCCTTAACCTTAATTCTAACCCTAACACCCTAACCCTAATTTTAACCCTATATTTTAAAGCGAGGACCAGCCAAAAAATATCCTCACCTCCCCACAGACATCACTTCTGCTGAACTCACCTCCCCCACAGACATCACTTCTGCTGAACTCACCTCCCCACAGACATCACTTCTGCTGAACTCACCTCCCCCACAGACATCACTTCTGCTGAACTCACCTCCCCCACAGACATCACTTCTGCTGAACTCACCTCCCCCACAAACATCACTTCTGCTGAACTCACCTCCCCCACAGACATCACTTCTGCTGAACTCACCTCCCCCACAAACATCACTTCTGCTGAACTCACCTCCCCCACAGACATCACTTCTGCTGAACTCACCTCCCCCACAGACATCACTTCTGCTGAACTCACCTCCCCCACAGACATCACTTCTGCTGAACTCACCTCCCCCACAAACATCACTTCTGCTGAACTCACCTCCCCCACAGACATCACTTCTGCTGAACTCACCTCCCTCACAGACATCACTTCTGCTGAACTCACCTCCCCCACAGACATACACAGTAGACACACGTACATGCAAACATTTACACAAAGGGGTAGACAAGGATTTTATTAATTGATGAGTTTCACACACACACACACACACACACACACACACACACACACACACACACACACACACACACACACACACACACACACACACACACACACACACACACACACACACACACACACAAAGTGTCAAACAGACAGACCCTCGTGCTCTGATCGCACTCACCCGGACACCCCTTCTCCTCGCTCCCCTCCCCCTGTCTTCACTGGGTTTACCACCCATCATAACACATCACTGTTATTAGACATAACACCGTCCACACAGACATACACACTACGCTAATATCACGGATGAATTAAGAGCAGGGGAAGGTGATGTTGAACATACATGTCTAAATACGAGGCAGCTAATAACACATATGCTCCTTTAAAGGCCCGCTCCAGAATCCCCCCCCCCCCCCACACACCCAGCAGCAGTTCATGAGGGGTATATTCACAAGTCTACATTCCTAAATAGTGTCGATGGAAGTTAAGGCTCTTAGTCTTACTTCAGTATTGACAAATATTTACAACATAGAACAAAAAACTACAGTCACAAAATACAGACAATGTGATTAAAAACAACTGTAGTGTTGTTTGTTCATTTGTGATTATTTTCATGCTCAGTGTTGTTTTCTTTTTTGGGAGGTGGGTGTCCTAGGATTGGGGGGGGGGGGGGGGGGGGGGGCAGTGGGGGTGCACATTTTCTATTTATTATTTGTAGAGTTTGTGAGTTGAGAAAAAATAAACAAAAGATTTATATAAAAAAACAAAAATCAACCGGGCGGCTGGGTAGCGCAGCGGACTTAGCGCTCGCCTACCACCGCAGAGACTCTGGGATCCTATCCAGCTGTCAGCGGTACCTCCGGCCTCCGGCCTGGTCAGTCGTCCCTACTAACACAATTGGCAGTGTTAGCGGGTAGGAAGCCGGTGGGGTATGTGTCCTGGTCGTTGTAAACAGCGACTCCTACTGGTCGGTCGGGGCGCCTGCTCAGCAGGGAAGGGATCTGGGGGAGGTAGTGTGATCCTCCCACACGTTACACTCCCCCAGTGAGAGTCCTCACTGTCAGGTGAAAAATAGCGGCTGGCTGACTCCACATGTATCGGAGGAAGGCATGTGGTAGTCTGTTCCCTCCCCAGGCCAACAGTAGGGGCAAGAGCGCGCAACGACCAGGAAGGGAATTAGCATAACGACTAAATTGGGATGGGAGAAAAATACGGAAAAAGGGGGAGAAAAAGTAGATAAAAAAAATAAAAAAAAAGATCAGGGAACAAAAACTCCCATCATATTTTATCATTTATAGTTTATACTTTGGGTGACAGGACAGGGGCAACCCATGGTGTACACTTGGAATCTCGGATCGGGTCTTTTATACAAAGTGGTAACACCTCGAGACATCCTCGTGTAAACATCCTCATCTGTTAGAAGGTCTATGTTTGACTGGACTGTATGTTCCTTAGAACGCGCGCCTATCCCGTCCTCCATTCCAGACAAATATATCTCGTTTAGTCGTAAACCTGAGCGGACGACAGACTGTAGAGAGATGGCCTCTGCTGTTGCCGTGGGAAACGCTCTGGAGCCAGAAGACAGCTGAATTCTCCTTTGACAGATACCCTGGCTCTCAGGCCAACAGAATTCAATAGTTGACATAGTTTGGATGAGGGATTTTCACGCCCCTCAACACACACACAGACACACACACACACACACACACACGCGCGCGCGCGCGCGCACACACGCACGCACGCACGCACGCACGCACACACACACACACACATGCACAGACACAGCTATCTCCTCCGGTCTGGCATGCCTCTCCGTGTCCTACAGAACATAAACACGTAGCGTCCGTATCATCTCTCATCAATACTTAACGCCGGAGCGCCTGCTGTTAAAATGCGACAAGCCTCAATAATGCACTGTGGTAAACACACTTAAAGTGGCTCCCATTAAAGCTGACGGACGATCCGACACACGCGCGCACGCACGCACGCACGCACGCACGCACACACACACACACACACACACACATGCGCGCGCGCGTCAAGTCAAGCAAGTTTTATTTGTCACGGCATACAGGGCATACAGTGAAATGCGGGTGGTCATGCCCGCAGCGATTGTGCAATAATACAAGTAATAAGAATAAGACATAACAGGTATAATGTACATACAGTACTATATACTATATATAATATATAATATACTATATAATATACAGTTATACTATATATCCTTATGCTATCTTGCTATATCCATCTATTGCTATACAAGAACCACTCCCATTCTTTATTCTTTTTATTTAAATTTTTTATAAAATAAAGTGACCTTTTCATTTTGTAAAGTGACTGTTTGGTGTGAGCGTGTGCAGCATGTGTGTGTGTGTGTGTTCGTGCTAAAGTGACTGTTAGTGTGTGAGCGTATACAGTATGTGTGTTGTGTGTGTGCTCATGTGTGCTTGTGTGTGGAGAGTTCAGTGTTCAAGACTCTGATGGCCTGGGGGAAGAAGCTGAGCCGAAGTCTCTCTGTCCTAGTTGCTGGTGTGCGCAGGCGTTTGCCTGACCGCAGCAGCTTGAACAGGCTGTTGTTGGGGTGGTGAGGGTCTTTCATTATTCTGCAGGCTCTGGATTTGCACCTCTTGTTATATAAGTCCTTCAGGGGTGGTAGTGCAATACCCGTAGTACGCTCAGCTGAGCGCACCACTCTCTGTAGGGCCTTGTCCTGTGCCTTGCTGTTTCCATACCAGGCAGTGATGTTTCCAGTCAAGATGCTCTCTACAGCTCCGGAGTAGAAGGACTGGAGTATCTTCCCCGATACTCTGAACTTCCTTAACTGTCTCAGGTGGTAGAGGCGCTGCTTCGCCTTTTTTACGACTGAGTCTATGTGTGTTGTCCATGTCAGATCCTCTGAGATGTGGACCCCCAGGTACTTAAAGCTGCTCACCCTGTCCATGGTAGCCCCGTTTATCCACAGTGGTGTGTGTGTGTGTCCTGCTGTGTTCTCCTAAAATCCACGATCAGCTCCTTGGTTTTACCAATGTTTAGGAGCAGGCTGTTGGCCTGACACCAGCGTGCCAGTACATCAACCTCCTCCCGGTAGGCCTTCTCGATGTTGTCAGAGATCAGCCCCACCACCACTGTGTCGTCCTCAAACTTCACTATGGAGTTGGAGCTGATCCTGGCCACACAATCGTGTGTGTAGAGTGAATACAGCAGGGGGCTCAGAACACAGCCCTGGGGGGACCCGATGCTCAGGGTGATGGTGCTGGCGGTCTGGCCCCCCACCCTGACCGCCTGGGGTCTTTCACTCAGAAAGTCCAGTACCCAGGCGCTCAGAGCGGAGCTCAGACCCAGCTCAATCAGCTTGTCCACCAGTCTGGTGGGGACTATGGTGTTGAACGCTGAGCTATAGTCAATGAACAACAGTCTCACATAGCCCCCCTTCTGGCTGTCTAGGTGAGAGAGGGTGTTGTGAAGTACCTGAGAGACCGCATCATCAGTGGACCTGTTTGACCTGTATGTAAATTGCAAAGGGTCCATATCACTGGGGAGGGAGGCACAAATGTAATCCTTAACCATCCTCTCAAAACATTTCATGACCACAGAGGTGAGTGCCACCGGTCTGTAGTCATTCAGACCTGCTGGAGAGGATTCTTTTGGTACCGGGATTATGGTGGACACCTTGAAGCAGGCAGGGACCACGGACTCAGCCAGGGATATATTGAATATGGTGGTGAACACTGGGGCTAGCTGGTTAGCACAGGACTTAAGTATACGTCCTGTTATCCCATCTGGGCCAGCTGCCTTTCTGGTGTTCACCCGCATGCTCTGCCCAGGTTATAAGCAGCGGTGCAAACATTCAGGGCCACTCGGATAGTATTGTCAACCCACGGTTTCTGGTTCGGGAAGACTCGGACCGTCTTCGTGGGTACAATGCTATCGGCTAGAGTTGTTATGAAACTGACAACAACATCAGCAAACTCACTGACGTCACTGGAGCTTGCCTGAAGCATCCCCCAGTCGATCAAGTGCGTCCTGTAGTGTGGCCTCTGATTGGTCGGACCACTTCTTTACGCTGTCGTGTGACGTGATCTCTGCCTGTAGGCCGGGTAGAGCAAGATGGCGTCATGATCCGATGTGCTCGTTGGTCCAGCTAATGGAGGAGCCGGTACTGCTTTGTAACCGGCTCTGAACGGGGTGTAACAATGATCCAGCGTATTTCCTCCCCTGGTGGTGCAAGCGATGTGCTGAAAGAAGTTTGGCATCACTTTCTTCAGATTCGCTTGATTGAAGTCGCTGGCTACGATCATGGCTGCGTCTGGATGTTTGATCTGGTGATTGTTTAGATGGACCTGTAGATCCGCCAGGGCCCTGGCGTTATTCACTTGTGGTGGAGTGTACACCGCTGTCATGATAATGGCAGTGAATTCTCTGGGGGGATGAAACGGGCGACATTGGATGGACAGATGTTCCAGGTCCGGTGAGCATGAACAGGAGAGTATCTTTGTCTCCTTGGAGCTAACCCAGCCATTGTTCGTAAGGAGACAGACCCCCCTCCAGTACTCTTACCGGAGTCTTCTGTATGGTCCGCTCTGAAGACGGAGAAGGAATCCGACGGAGAGACGTTGTGATCTGGAGTTGTTGGTTTCAGCCATGTCTCCGTGAAACACATGTTGCAATCCCTCACATCTCGTTGGAATTGAACCCTTGCATGGAGATCATCCATTTTATTCTCCAGCGAACGTACATTTGCCAGCAAAATCGATGGGATTGCCGGCCGGTAAGCAGAACTTTTAGCCTAATTCTGATTCCACTTCTCCTTCCCCTGTGTTTCCGTTTCGTCCCGCCGCCTTTTCCTTTGTCCTCGTCTTTGTCCCATCTGATCTCCGATGGCCAGTCTTGACAAAAAGTGTCGCTAAACTCTACTTTCAGTCCGGAGTTTAAGTCTATGAGTGCCTGGTGGTCGTATGACGTCCCTGCCAGTGTTGTTTTTATAAAAAAAGTATAAAAAATAACCATAGTAACTAAAAGTGCACACAATCCCTGCGGAGCAAAACCGACGGCGACTGACTTCGATCGCGCCATCATCATCATCTTAGGTTTATCCAGTATTTCTAAACATAGCCTACATAACTTAAGTGACATAAGTTCTTTAAGTTATGTTAAGTTAACTTGATTTTTCTTTAACAATATATATCCATTTAGCTTTGACCCCTCTCTTTCTCTCTGCACGTGTCATCCGTTTCCCAGTTGAGCTGTGTGTAGCTTTAATAATCACATTTCCTTGTACCTGTCTAACTGTCCGAGGGTTTTAGTCTGTGAAACACACGCCATGGAGTCTGCCGCATAACATACCTCATCCCACGATTCCCACCTCCCCCGTTTAGCCGCGGTTCAGAGAGCTAAGCACCTCCACGTTCACATGATACAGTATCAGGAGTTGTACATGGGCCCTGTGTTCATTCAGCTCGGATCAAAGGATTATTAGAGGTGCGTAGACAGAGCATGAGCTTTAGGGCACATCCGTTGGAGCTTTGGAAGTGTGTGTGTCCGTGTGGAGGTATGTGAGAGTCCGCTATGTGTGTGTGTGTGTGTGTGTGTGTGTGTGTGCGTGCCCATGTGGAGGTATGTGAGTGTCCGCCACATGTGTGTGTGTGCCCGTGTGGAGGTATGTGAGTGTCTGCCACATGTGTGTGTGTGTGTGTGTGCGTGTGTGTCCGTGTGGAGGTATGTGAGTGTCTGCCACGTGTGTGTGCATGTGTGTGTGCCTGTGTGTGTGTGTGTGTGTGTGTGTGTGTGTGTGTGTGTGTGTGTGTGTGTGTGTGTGTGTGTCCGTGTGGAGGTATGTGAGTGTCTGACACGTGTGTGTGTGCTCGAGCTCTTCTACCCTCGCAGGGACCGCATGTCCTCACAAGGATAGATAGATAAGGAAAGTCCTCACTTCTACAAGGGGGACTTTTAGGGTTAGAGTAATGGATGGGTTATGGTTATGGTTATGGTTAATGGGAACATGACCCAAATTCAGAATTCCAATACGTTATTCCTGTGACCTAAGAACAGTGGTGGAAGAATTAGACAGTTCCTTTACTTAAGTAAAAGTAGAAATACCCAGATAAAATAGTACTCTGGTAAAAGTAAAAGTCCTCCATTCAAAATGCTACTTAAGTAGAGGTAGAGAAGTATTCTATATTGAATGTACTTAACTTAAGTACCTAAGTAGAAGTACACATTCTACGTGATCTTTGTGTATTCCAGTGCTTGGGAGCATTCAACCCTCAAACCATTGACCTCTAAAAGTCATGTTAAAGTGGTATGTGATCCAGTTATGCTCCTCTGATTAAAGGTAATGTTAAAGTGGTACAGTATGTGGTCCAGCTCTGATTACATCCTCTTGAAGTTGACAGACATCATCTTTATACATTTTTGCCATGTTTTCTATGCAAAATATATTTATTCAAAGTAACTTGTAACTGATGAGATAGATACAAATGTATTGTCATTATACAGTAC
>NC_140165.1:280650566-280668066 GCF_963971535.1 Notolepis coatsorum
ACACTTTTAGCTACTGCCAAGCTTCAGTCCGCTACGGACACATTAGGAACATTCATTTTAACACCATGCTTCCTGCCGAGTTTGGCAACTCCATACTGGCATATCACGCCAACCAGCAGCACAACCTGGCCTGACTGCCAAACAAACAAACTCCCCACTTAACCCTGTACACACCAAACACACAGCAAACTAACACTACACTATAATTACAATATAGCATAAATAAATGTAACTAAATATATAGATAAAGAAACAGAAAAACTCACTCTACTTTGCACTGAGATAGAGAGAGAGAGACAGATAGAAAGAGAGAGACAGAGAGAGAGAGAGAGAGAGAGAGAGAGAGAGAGAGAGAGAGAGAGAGAGACAGAGAGAGAGAGACAGAGAGAAAGAGAGAGAGAGAGAGAGAGAGAGAGAGAGAGAGAGAGAGAGAGAGAGAGAGAGAGAGAGAGAGAGAGAGAGAGAGAGAGATAGATAGATAGAGAGAGAGAGAGAAAGAGAGAGGACCCCAGAGGTAGTAGTACTCTTCATTAATTGGGGGGAAATATTTGTGCTCTACTGAGCACTCTTTCTATTTATTATTATTTATTGCAGCATTTTTGTAAAACTCATGTACTGTAACTCAGTTACAGTATAACACATGAGTATTCAGTAAATAAAAAAAAGCTTTCAATTGGAAACATATTGTTATAAATCGGTTTCTCTAATTTTCAAAGAAATGTCTTGTGACAAGGTACACTATATCATGAAGCAGGTCAAGTTTCTTCTGGTGTGGTGAGATGATTAAACTTAAAGATCTTGATTTAAGCGTAATATGTTTGAATAGGAGATTAAAACATTATACACTGTCTCTTTTCTTTTGCAGTGTTGCTATTTTCCATTGGTCTGCTCTAAATCATGGAGAGACAGAGATCAAGAAGAGAGAAGCTTCATAAAAAAATAAACATTCTCAATATTTATCACTTTACAAAAGAAAAACAGGAGAAGAGACAAGGGGAGGTGATGGAAAGCAGAGAGAGAGAAGGAGAGAGAGATAGAGAGTGGGAGAGAGGGAGAGAGAAAGAGAGAGAGAGGAAGAGGGAGGGAGAGAGCTAGGGAGAGAGAAATCTAGAAAAGAGCATGGGAGTCACAAAGCAGAGGAGTGACTCATCACTAGGTGCGTCTGAAATTTACAACTCAGCGGTCTCTCGCGTTGAGCGCAGACATTAAAATCATTACCGCTGCGTCTTAAGAGTAGGCTCTCCTTTTCCCCAGCCGGAGGGGATGATGTGTTTAATGGCTGTTTTTATTTAGACATCCACAAGTGGTGGTTTCTGTGGGATAGAATCCCCCCTCATCCCTCTCTCATAGTCTCATGTTGTAACTCCCACGTCTCTTATCAAAGAAGGCCATTGTGCGCTTATTATTCAACATATAATCCAGATATCGAACTAGGCACGCACGCTAAATACATACAGTCTGTCTTTTTAGGTATGCAAAGGATTGCTGATTGTACAGACAATGACATACAGAGAGAGAGAGAGAGAGAGAGAGAGAGAGAGAGAGAGAGAGAGAGAGAGAGAGAAGAGAGATGAGAGAGAGAGAGAGAGAGAGAGAGAGAGAGAGAGACACAGAGAGACAGAGAGAACAAGTGGAAGTAACTTGCACTTCAGATGAGTATTTCCATTTTAAGTTGTTAACTTTACAATTGTATTTAACTACACTTCAAAGGAGATATTACAGTTGTTCCTTACAACTGGTACTACTTTTGCACTTAATCTCAAACCTAATATTGAAACAATAGTGAAGAAATAAGAAACAAGCATGAAAACTGTGCAGACTGACAGTGCTACCTGCACATGTCCCATAAAACATCCTGCAAGATCGTCCTGAGTGAGTGAGTGTGTGAGTGAGTGAGTGAGTGAGTGAGTGAGTGAGTGAGTGAGTGAGTGAGTGAGTGAGTGAGTGAGTGAGTGAGTGAGTGAGTGAGTGAGTGAGTGAGTGAGTGAGTGAGTCAGTCAGTCAGTCAGTCAGTCAGTCAGTCAGTCAGTCAGTCAGTCAGTCAGTCAGTCAGTCAGTCAGTCAGTCAGTCAGTCAGTGAGTGAGTGAGTGAGTGAGTGAGTGAGTGAGTGAGTGAGTGAGTGAGTGAGTGAGTGAGTGAGTGAGTGAGTGAGTGAGTGAGTGAGTGAGTGAGTGATGTGAGTGAGTGAGTGAGTGAGTGAGTGAGTGAGTGAGTGAGTGAGTGAGTGAGTGAGTGAGTGAGTGAGTGAGTGAGTGAGTGAGTGAGTGAGTGAGTGAGTGAGTGAGTGAGTGAGTGAGTGAGTGAGTGAGTGGGTGGGTGGGTGGGTGGGTGAGTCAGTGAGTGAGTGAGTGAGTGAGTGAGTGAGTGAGTGAGTGAGTGAGTGAGTGAGTGAGTGAGTGAGTGAGTGAGTGAGTGAGTGAGTGAGTGAGTGAGTGAGTGAGTGAGTGAGTGAGTGAGTGAGTGAGTGAGTGAGTGAGTGAGTGACCCTCAGCAGCAGACCTGCGTGCCGTGGGAAACGTTATCTCTAAGATAAATAACTCCTTGAAAGTTCATCAGTAAATACAGTTTAGGACAGAAGTGGGCATATTAGTTCCATAACGGAGGTCCATCAGGAGCATGACATTTTTCATATTATTAAAATAAAATGTTCCTACAATATAAGCTTATTTTTAACCCCAGAAAAACTAAACAAAATGAACAGTGAAATGTAACATTTTGGTCTTGTGATTTTCTAGAAAATAAGTTGGAGGTGATGAAGATAGAGGCCCCCCTGGTGTCCAGGGTTGTTGACTATCTGACAGGCAGACCACAGTATGTCTACAAGGCTGTGTGTCAGACAGACTGGTCAGCAACACCGGGGCCCCGCAGGGAACAGTCCTCTCTCCCTTCCTCTTCACCGTCTACACCAGGGGTGGGCAATTATTTTTCCCAGGGGGCCGAATGAGCAACTGAAAATATGTTGGAGGGCCGGACCAAAATTCCAAACTCAATTATGCATAATATACATTTTATTTCTATATAAAAAGCAGTAAATGGCATTGTTTTGACCCCTGGTAAGAGTGTATGTTATTATTTGGCAATTAAAAGGTGAGTTAAAAAATATCATTTATTCAAATAGAATTTATTTCCAAAATGATAAACAAAATGTGAAACATTAATAACAAAGGGCATTTTGAGTTTCATATACTATTGAAACAAGGATTTTCTTAGCTTTCTAAAGACATCACATCATCTTATAGCCAAAATAAACAAGACGTGTCACTGAACTGTGTAAAGAAAAGTGTCCCAGTTTTGTAGCCTTTTTTACTTTACATGCATATATTAAACATTTAATGTTTTCAGAACTGTGCAAAAAAAAAGAAGAAAAAAAAGATCAAGTGTCCCATTTCACTTGTTATATTTCCACATTTAATGTTTTTCAGTTTTTTTTTCTCATTCAGTGTGAGAAATCCAGTCTCTGTTGAGCTTTAACAAGTCCATCAAAGTCAGGTTGCATGTCTGAGGTGGAGATGCGAAGCACAGCTGCCAGATGTTCATCAGTGAGATCTGTACCTGGACTTGGTGAACGTCATGACTGAGAATGTCTGTTCACATATGTAGGTGGATCCAAAGAGAACCAACATCTTCTGAGCATGTCTCCTCATGTTTGGAAAGTTCTCCTCCTTGAGAGCAGAGTAGAACTCTAGCAGTGATGCTGACTTAACCTGTTCCACCCCAGGTGAAAATCTGCATAAAATGTATACCTAGGTAAATGGAATATTGCTCCACTTCTACAAGGGCTATTTGCATATTCTTGGTATCTAGGAACATCTATGGACCTCAATGAATGTATTCTCAGTGTCAGAAATATTGTGTCTATTACTAGGCTTGCTTAAATTGTGATGAAACAAAGGAAAATATGAATTATGATTTTTCTTTTCATCTTTGACAGTGAATAAAACCATGATAATAATGACCAAACTTAAAAAAAACTGCCACTGAGCTCATTCAGTACCCTCTTGAGATCATGTGTACAAAAGATATAAGGGAATTAATAAAGGGAAGATGATCAAACTGAAGGTTCTGTATATACAGTACTGAATTCTCCCATCCGGACCAATGCAATTTGAAATATTATTATAGAATATAGAATATAGCTTATACATTACCTTATTATAGCCAATTCGCACATTTATATATATATACATATAGTATCTTTCAAATGGCCGAGTTCAATTTGGATATAGTATCACCAGGCGTGCATAATAACAGATACTGATATTTACTGTAATCGACTGTACTATTTTATTTCGCCCACAGTGTAACCATTTTGAAACTAATTTCAGATCTAATTCTTCCTACATGGTAACAATAGTGTGGGGAAACTGACTGCGTTTCAATATTTGTCAAAAACGTTACCTTTTGTAGCTTATTATCGCGAATCATAACAATTATTGACATAATTCATTCAGAACACTGAACTTTGAACCCCCATAGAACTTGCCAGGAAGTGTAGATCGGAGAAATTCCAACGCTGGCAGATATCTAGCGATGTCCTCTACAAAATGGCAGCAAAAAAGCTTCAATTCCCATGGTTCAACATTTCCATTTCCGGTTCCGGGTCAAATTGGCGATCGCAAATAGAAAACTTAAAATGATATAAGTACACTTTTAACCTATTGCTAAACTATTGCCAACCTAACGTTTTACATTCTACATGTATTTGTGACATAGTAGTGATGATAATACTTGAAAACGGTTGATTTTAAAATCACAAATTATTTTGCATCTTCATAAAAATATGCATATACTTTAATAAGGTCAAAAGGGGTCGGTACCGACCCCGTCGAGTGGAACAGGTTGTGCTCTTTCAGTAGTGAATCAGACTGCAGGTCAATGAGTTCAAGCTGAACAACTATCAACACTGCAGGTAAAGGGAGAGGAAACCAGCTGCATTTCATCCTCAACCTTTTTGAAATCTTGAAAACGCCTTGAAAATTCATCATGCAGTGCTCCCAACATGGATGAGTACCTGTGCCGGTGATCAGCTGATGGTTTGACTTCTTTCAGGGTTTTCATGTGTTTGAGATTGTTGCTGCCTAGTTGCCTTGAAATTAATTGCAACTTTGTCATGAAGGCTTTCACATGGCTATGCAATTCATGAGCAAAAATGCCCTTGCCCTGCAGTTGTGTGTTCAGTAGGGATGGGTACCGTTCACATTTGAACCGATACGGTACCGGTACCTGTGAATCGATACCGGTACCCAACGGTACCTTTTTTCTGTACTTTAGTCTCTAAAAATGTAATCTACCTACCTCAGTTGTGAAAAAAAAAATCAAAACTTCAAATAACCACACTTTTGACCGTTTTCGGCTTGCCCCGACTGCTTTGTTGTTGAATCAAGTCAAATCCTAGGTAAGCTTATATTGTGCGTGTGAACGTTGACATGAAAAAAAAAAAGTAATGTTTTTTTTTTTTTTTTTTGTAATCTTTCGCGGGCCGTTCAGAATCATCATGGCCGTACAATGCCCACGTCTGGTCTACACTCTACACCAATGACTTCCACTATCGGTCAGAGTCCTGCCACCTTCAGAAGTTTTCTGATGACTCTACGATATGTATAAAGGACAGTGATGAGGAGGAATACCGGGAACTGGTAGCGGACTTTGTCACATGGTGTGATAAGAACCACCTCCAGCTAAATGTGATGTGGACATGGTTGAGGACTACAAATACCTCGGAGTCCACATTGACAACAAACTGAACGGGTCAAAACACGCTGAGGCACTCTACAAGAAGGGCCACAGCCGACTCTACTTCCTCAGAAGGCTGAGATCCTTCAACATCTGTACATTTCCTTGGTGAAACCCAATGTGAGAAACCTTGGGGTCCTATTTGACTCAGATCTCAATTTTAACCAGCAAGTAAGATCAGTGGTACAGTCTTTTTGCTTAGCTTTCCTCCAGTGCGTTCAAAATGGGGTCCTACTAATCACCCCAAAGTACCAGAAAATACCAGAAAATACCCCAAAATACCAGAAAATACCAGAAAATACCCCAAAATACCCCAAAGTATACCCCAAAGTACCAGAAAATACCAGAAAATACCCCAAAGTATACCCCAAAATACCAGGAAATACCCCAAAGTATACCCCAAAATACCAGAAAATACCCCAAAATACCCCAAAATACCCTAAAATACCCCAAAGTATACCCCAAAGTACCAGAAAATACCCCAAAATACCCTAAAATACCCCAAAGTATACCCCAAAATACCAGAAAATACCCCAAAATACCCCAAAGTATACCCCAAAGTACCAGAAAATACCAGAAAATACAAGAAAATACCCCAAAATACCCTAAAATACCCCAAAGTATACCCCAAAATACCAGAAAATACCCCAAAATACCCTAAAATACCCCAAAGTATAACCCAAAGTACCAGAAAATACCAGAAAAGACCCCAAAATACCCCAAAATACCCTAAAATACCCCAAAGTATACCCCAAAATACCAGAAAATACCCCAAAGTACCCCAAAAGTACCCCAAAATACCCCAAAGTACCCCAACATATCCCAAAATGAAAAACAAAAATGTGCACATTTTGTGTAATAGTGTAATAGTGTGTAATAGTGTAATAGTGTAATAGTGTAATACTGTAATAGTGTGTAATAGTGTAATAGTGTAATAGTGTAATAGTGTAATAGTGTGTAATAGTGTAATAGTGTGTAATAGTGTGTAATAGTGTGCTAGTGTAATAGTGTAATAGTGTAATAGTGTGCTAGTGTGTAATAGTGTAATAGTGTGTAATAGTGTAATAGTGTGCTAGTGTAATAGTGTAATAGTGTGTAATAGTGTAATAGTGTGTAATAGTGTAACAGTGTAATAGTGTGTAATGGTGTAATAGTGTGTAATAGTGTAATAGTGTAATAGTGTGTAATGGTGTAATAGTGTAATAGTGTGTAATAGTGTAATAGTGTGCTAGTGTAATAGTGTAATAGTGTGTAATAGTGTAATAGTGTGCTAGTGTAATAGTGTAATAGTGTGTAATAGTGTAATAGTGTGTAATAGTGTAATAGTGTGTAATAGTGTAATAGTGTAATAGTGTGTAATAGTGTAATAGTGTGCTAGTGTATTAGTGTAATAGTGTGTAATTTTGTGTAATAGTGTGTAATAGTGTAATAGTGTGTAATAGTGTAATAGTGTGTAATAGTGTAATCATGTGTAATAGTGTAATAGTGTCTATTACACTATTACACACTATTACACTATTACACACTATTACACAAAATTACACACTATTACACTATTACACTAGCACACTATTACACTATTACACACTATTACACTATTATATTATTACACACTATTACACTATTACACACTATTACACTAGCACACTATTACACACTAATACACACTATTACACACTATTACACTATTACACACTATTACACTATTACACACTATTACACTATTACACACTAGCACACTATTACACTATTACACTATTACACTATTACACTAGCACACTATTACACACTATTACACTATTACACTATTACACACTATTACACTATTACACTAGCACACTATTACACTATTACACTAGCACACTATTACACTATTACACTATTACACTATTACACTATTACACTATTACACTATTACACACTAGCACACTATTACACTATAACACTATTACACACTATTACACTATTAGACTATTACACACTATTACACTATTACACTATTACACGAGCACACTATTACACTATTACACACTATTACACTATTACACACTAGCCCACTATTACACTATTACACTATTACACTAGCACACTATTACACTATTACACACTATTACACACTATTACACTAGCACACTATTACACTATTACACACTATTACACTATTACACTAGCACACTATTACACTATTACACTATTACACTATTACACTATTACACACTATTACACTATTACACTATTACACACTATTACACAAAATTACACTATTACACACTATTACACTATTACACACTATTACACTATTACACACTAGCACACTATTACATTATTACACACTATTACACTATTACACACTATTACACTATTACACTATTACACTAGCACACTATTACACTATTACACTATTACACTAGCACACTATTACACTATTACACACTATTACACACTATTACACTATTACACTAGCACACTATTACACTATTACACACTATTACACACTATTACACTATTACACTATTACACTATTACACACTATTACACTATTACACACTATCACACTATTACACTATTACACTATTACACACTATTACACAAAATTACACTATTACACTATTACACACTATTACACTATTACACTAGCACACTATTACACTATTACACACTATTACACTATTACACTATTACACACTAGCACACTATTACACTATTACACTAGCACACTATTACACTATTACACTATTACACACTATTACACTATTACACTATTACACACTATTACAGTATTACAGTATTACACTATTACACACTATTACACTATTACACACTGTGCAAATTTTTGTTGTTCATTTGGGGATATGTTGGGGTGCTTTGGGGTATTTTGGGGTACTGTGGGGTATTTGGGGGTATACTTTGGGGTACTTTGGGGTATTTTGGGGTACTTTGGGGTATTTTGGGGTACTTTGGGGTATTTTCTGGTATTTTGGGGTATACTTTGGGGTACTTTGGGGTATTTTGGGGGTATTTTGGGGTATTTTCTGGTACTTTGGGTATACTTTGGGGTATTTTAGGGTATTTTGGGGTATTTTCTGGTACTTTGGGGTATAATTTGGGGTATTTTAGGGTATTTTAGGGTATTTTGGGGTATTGTCTGGTATTTTCTGGTATTTTGGGGTATACTTTGGGGTACTTTGGGGTATTTTGGGGGTATTTTGGGGTATTTTCTGGTACTTTGGGTATACTTTGGGGTATTTTAGGGTATTTTGGGGTATTTTCTGGTACTTTGGGGTATTTTGGGGTATACTTTGGGGTACTTTGGGGTATTTTGGGGGTATTTTGGGGTATTTTCTGGTACGTTGGTATATACTTTGGGGTATTTTAGGGTATTTTGGGGTATTTTCTGGTACTTTGGGGTATAATTTGGGGTATTTTAGGGTATTTTAGGGTATTTTGGGGTATTGTCTGGTATTTTCTGGTAATATGGGGTATACTTTGGGGTATTTTAGGGTATTTTGGGGTATTTTGGGGTATTTTCTGGTATTTTCTGGTACTTTGGGGTATATTTTGGGGTATTTTCTGGTATTTTGGGGTATACTTTGGGGTATTTTAGGGTATTTTGGGGTATTTCCTGGTACTTTGGGGTATACTTTGGGGTATTTTAGGGTATTTTGGGGTATTTTGGGGTATTTTCTGGTATTTTCTGGTACTTTGGGGTATACTTTGGGGTAATTTAGGTTATTTGGGGGTATTTTGGGGTATTTTCTGGTACTTTGGGGTATACTTTGGGGTATTTTAGGGTATTTAGGGGTATTTTGGGGTATTTTTTGGTATTTTCTGGTACTTTGGGGTGATTAGTAGGACCCTTCAAAATGCTGCTGCCAGGCTGGTCTCAGGCACCAGTATGAGGGACCACATCTTCCCAGTCCTTGTCTCTCTCCATTGGCTCCCAGTGAGGAAGAGAATCAACTTCAAAACCCATGCTATTCACCAATAAGGCCTCAATGCTCTCGCTGCGGCCTACATGGAGGAACTCTTGGTCCAACCCGTCAGCTCCAGGTCCCTCAGATCGAATGACCAACTGTGTCTGAGGGTCCCACGGCCCAAGCTGGTGACAAAGGGTTTCCGGGCCTTTGCAGTGTTGGCGCCGATACTGTGGAATAAGCTCCCTTTTAACATCAAGTCTGCCAACACCGTACAGACATTCAAGGCCTTGCTTAAAACCCACCTTTTCGCTCTGGATGATCACTGAGTTACTTTGCTGTTGTGTTGTGTGCCTGAGGTGTTCTTACGTTCACTGTCTGTCCGTCTGCCTGGTTCCTTGTCTACATTGGCCTGTCTGTCCATTTATTCGTATTATTTTCTTTATTTTTTTGGGCTGCGCCCCGGACCGATGTAAAAATTGGCTGGGGGGCGCAATACAAATGAAAATATCATATCATATATCATATCATGTTGAGGATGTTCTACGAGTCAGTGGTAGCGGGTGCCTTCTTGTACGCTGTGACCTGCTGGGGCAGCGGACTGAGAGCGGGGGACACAAACAGGCTGGAAAAGCTGATCCGGAAGGCCAGTAACGTGGTGGGGGTGGAGCTGGACTCTCTAGCAGTGGTGGTGGAGAGGAGGAGCCTTGCTAAGCTCCACGCCATCATGGACAACCCCTCCCACCCACTACACATGGATTTGGCTGAAAAAAGGAGCACGTTCAGTGTTAGACTAAGGCTGCATCCCATTCCTCCCCTTGGCCCTACAGCTCTGTTTTAAAGTGTAGGGGTGTCCCATTTCACTTTGGATCAAGGGGTAGTGACGTTTCAGCCCTCCATATTGCCCTACTTACGGAGTCTGCCAAGATGCAGGCTCAATAGGGAGGTGTAGTCTGACGTCACTGTTTGTTCCACCCATATACGGATTTATCATTGGGAAAATGGATTATCGGCTATTGTAACAATTCTGCCGCATGGAAATTGAAAAGCTTTCCATTTTTGCACAAAATGAGTTCCCTTCTATCACTAACATTATTGTTTAAGCATTTTTGGTTGCGAATATTTTCATGTTGAGCTATAGATTGTGGATGAATAAGCACAGAAAGGTACACGATGCAACTGTTAATGCTTTATTTGTTTTAAACAAGACGATTTAGGCCATGTCCAGACGAAACCGATTTCGGTCGTATCAGTCAAAGTATTTGATCGTATGCACCTTTCATCCACACGGAACTGCGTTCTGGCAGCCTCAAGACGCTATTTTCTGAAACCGGCTCCCAGAGTGCGCAATTCTGAAGACGCCCCCCTTGCATCACCGTCTTTACAAGCGATACGAGTCTTTTCCTGAACCGATGACACGATAGCCCATTTGCATGTTCTTGGTATCTGAATCTAGGGACATCTATGGATCAGTGTCAGAAATAGTGTGTCTGTTACTAGGCTTGAGTAAATTGTAATGAACCAAAGGAGAATATCAATTCTATTAAAAAAATTAAAAAAATGTATCTTTGACTGTGAATAACACTGTGCAAAAATTTACCAGACCTGAAAAATCTAAGCAAATGAATAAAGGGAAGACGATTAAACAGAAGGTTTTGTAGATACAGTACTGAATTCTGCCATCTTTTTTATAATGTAAATTTCTCCACCATTTTTCATCGTATTGCAACACCGTTTTTTGCGTTCACAGAAAGGTCGAGAAACTAACTGTGTACTGTTTTATGGCAATAACATTCAGGTTTGTGGGAGATCATCCCAAAAAATAAGAGAAATAAAAAAGTTAATCCAGAAGTCAAATGATTGACAGAGGCTGGAGTGAGCTGGGTATGGTAGTTTTTCGAAAGCCCTGAGTCTCTTCCTTCAAAAGACTACACTCACTTTTGGCTGTGCCACTTCCTCCTGTCAATATGCGCCGGTTTCCGACTCAATGCCCTGAGATCTCTATAATCTTATATTTCACTAATAACAGTTAAAATCATTGGTAAACAAACGTAATGCTGAAAATATACACTTTTACTGTATATCTCGGGCTTAAGAGATTAAAAATACATTAGCAACTTCAGAGGCCAGAGGGTGGGACATATTTACATTTACTATCAAATAGCATTGTGAGGCTGAACAACAGGACCAATTGACTATAGGCCTACATGTGCTTAACATTTTTGTAATAATTCTTTTAATGGCTAAAAGTGATTTTGTAATTTTGCAACCGTGGGTCTCACAGGGTACTTTTAACCCTGTGAGGACCAAATAAAAAAGACATTAGCAACTTCAGAGGCCAGAGGGTGAGACCTATAAACACATGAAGGGTGCCGTGACTGAAAAAAAAAGGTTGAGAAACGCCGGTATAGTGTGGCTCTTTGTGGTACCACAGTCATTTTTGTGGCTCTTAGTCTCTGACTGGTTGGCCACCCCTGCTATAATGCATCACTGTGCCTCACTGCATCACTGAGCACAGGGTGACAGTACAGCCTGGCAAAATCTTCCTGGACACTTTAAATATGTTTACACTTTTCACAATTTACACTTTACATTTTCACACTTATTACTGTACATTTTACTGTATATTTCTGTATATGTTTGGCTTGATAGTTGTATATTTAAGATGTTAGAGTGTATATACATATCAGAATGTATATCCCAGACCGTATTTTATACTTTATTCTATTTTATTCTTATTTTTAATATTATTATATTCTTATTCTTATTTTAGTCCTATTGACTACCTAAATGTTTATTGTTGTTCAATGTGAGCGATCTATACTGCAGAATTTCCCTCTGGATTATTAAAGGATTTCTATTCTATTCTATTCTATTCTATTCTATTCTATTCTATTCTATTCTATTCTATTCTATTCTATTCTATTACTTTCTTTATTTTGTAATACTGTAATGCTATTATTAATATCATATGACAATGTCTATGTGGTCCATGTCCCTTGGGAACTACTAAATGACAAAAAGAATAAATAGTAAAACATCTACATAGATTTGGCCTTGTTGGGAGCCAGGAGTTGCATACTGTAGCAATAAAGTGGTGGAATGAACTATCAAGTTACCTCCCATTGGATACAATGTATTATAATTGTAAAAGCAGACCTTCAGACTTAAAAAAAATAAAAATAAAAATCTCATGTAGAATCTGACTTCAAGAACTACCTACACTCTGTAGGCCTATAAATGATAATACTATGACCACAACATGAGAAGGAGTGTAGTTGATACAGTAACTTGAATATTGATTTATTGTTGTATGTATGTATGTATGTATGTATGTATGTATGTATGTATGTATGTATGTATGTATGTATGTATGTATGTATGTATGTATGTATGTATGTATGTATGTATGTATGTATGTATGTATGTATGTATGTATGTATGTATGTATGTATGTATGTATGTATGTATGTATGTATGTATGTATGTATGTATGTATGTATGTATGTATGTATGTATGTATGTATGTATGTATGTATGTATGTATGTATGTATGTATGTATGTATGTATGTATGTATGTATGTATGTATGTATGTATGTATTTGAGGGTGTGTGGAAGGGGGTGTCCCACTAATTAGTCATTTTAAACAACATATATTATGTATATTTTCAACAATGTATGACTTTCTTGAATCTGTGACACATTTCTTTTTGCAAAGAAACTAGTAATGTCATTTTACTTATTTATTTTCCAGCAGCTTTTCCTTCTCTCGTAGTGAACACTGTGTTTTCGGTGGGTGTGGCATTAATGATTTCCTTCCCTGCTGAGCTACACCACACCCGAGCATAGCCAGCCTTAGGGTTCAGGGGACCAATGAAAATATTGTAGCGACCCTGGTATCGGGGTCATTGGTCAGCCGGGCTGTCACTCTGCTCTCTACCAACCTGAGGCTGGCAGGTGACGCTGGAGTTCAAGCGGGCCTGCGGGTTGGTAGAGGGGAGGGGGCAAGGGCTGACCGACTGAGGTTTTGAAGTCAGTCTGAGATGGTACTGCAGAGGTGATGCACCCAGTTCATGTACTGAGACCAGTATTTCAGAAACATGAGAAACAGCAGGAGTTGGTGAATCATTACTAGCAGATGCTACAATATAATGTTTGAGGCAAATGTGTGCATGGTGGAGGGGACACATTTGGGGGCGTGGTCAGTGGCGTCCTTTCAGTAAAAGCCAAGGTATGGCAAGGAGGGAGGGTGGCTGTTGCGTCCGGTGCTACGTATAATTGTATGGTCGCAGGGGTGGGGGGAGGGGGGTGGGTGAAGCGGGGGGTCCCCCCCCCGAGGCTTTTAAATACAACGAGGTCATAGACAGATATTTCACAGACACCAAGCAATGCTGTTGCATTTCATGGCAATCACACAGACATCGTTCACACCAAACTTTGAGGAGAGGGGTGCTATGTATTTGAGCACACCTGACGACATGGGCTGTTGTTATGCAAAGACAGGTCGGTACTTGGCGCGTGCACACAAAAATGTGACTCGTCCCTCGCCGGGTGCTCACCTGGCTACCTGCCCTTTGCATGACAATGGCTCAGGTCCTCAGAAACCTGAGCTCAGAGATGGAACAAGCAGCCGTTTTCCGTGTGGTCCTAGTGCCGCGTAGCGTCACCGTTTATTATTGTGTAACATTGTTTTGAACTGTAAAAAAAAGTGCAGGGGACAATAACTGCCTTCTGAAAACATGCAGGGGACATGTCCCCCGTGTCCACCCCCATAATTACGCCCCTGCATCAGGTGGGAAGCTGGCCCCTGTGCCAAACTTGCCACGACACAGTTCAATTACCATGGAGACTTCCATGACTTGGTTTATGTCAGGAACAATGTTTCTTCTACAAGATGAAAGACTTTGTCAATTAACATCTTTTTGTGTTGTAGGGCTGAGGCCAGAATGCCATTTTTAGGGTTCAGACATTCATTGCTGTTTACGAACGAAGCTCTGAATGTTCGCTCTCACAGAAATAGGTTCAGAAATCAGGAATACCGTAGGCATCGAGGTAAAATGTTCTGTCGTAATGTAATCACAATAGCAGCTCCGCTCACTGCTTCTGCGTTAAACTCCCCATTTAACTCTGAGATGTAAGATAAAAGCGGATATAAAGCTATTGAATCATTTTAGCCTACCATAGGAGGTCAACAGAGAAAATGTATATGTTTATAACTGAGGAATTATTATGTAAACGTGTTGATGGGAGACAGGCGACGTGTGTAACGTTATTCCAACAATAGTCATCTAGTGTTACAATTATTCTGTCAGCCTCTTGGTAAGTGAGGGTCATTATATTAGCTTATTATACAACTCTTACCTGTCCAATGCAAAGACATTAAACCCCACTCAGCTAGCCACAACGTCAGTGTATCCTTCCGTATCAATAGTAATAATTAACCTTACATTACCATGCGCTCTGTCTGCACTGCAGCAGCTCTCTCCACTCATGGAACGGCAGATTCTTTGAGAAAAAGGTATTTGGTAGAACCAGGTTGTCTCGAGTGTATGGGTCCATGATGACCATGTAGCACAAGCTAGCCACAACTTGTGTGTCCATCCGTCTCAAAAGTCTATGAAGTAGGTTCGAAGCAAGCAACGTGTTCTTTTCTGGAATCAGAAACTTCAGAATGACATCTTTCGAAAGAGACCAGGCTCATGCAAGTGCTATAAGTATAAAGTATAGTATTTTGGTTTGCAGTCCTCAAGTTCAAGTAAAAAAAAATTCCACTTTTCTGCCCGCTTGATAAGAGGTTAATGTTACTCCATAGAAACCTTGCTTGTTTTTATTGGCTCGTCACATACACACACACACATATCTTGTGCATCCATCTGTGGATGCGCATCAAGGTAAACACACCCACACACACAGTGAACACACTCACAATGAACAAACTATACCCTTTCAAGCGTTTCTATCGTGCATCATTTATCCACATATTGTGCACATTTTCAATCGAGGATGCGTGTGCTTTGTCAATCCGGGGCCCTGCTAGCGGACGGGGCTCATTTCGACTGAACCGGGTGAAACATAGCAAAGGCCGTCTATGCACCCAAGAATAAACAATTTTTTAAATAAACTTTACCAACTGGGCTAAAAAGCTCAGCTAATTGATTAACTAAAGCGGATTTATTGCTTGTGTCCACCTTGTGACAGAGACGATGATTCAGAACAGCTTGTTTTGGCTTTGACTTCAAACATTCGCCAAACGGCAAGGACATTTTCCCCAACATGTCCCTTTAATTTTCTTCAACAATTTTCATGTTACGTTGTACTTTATTATGTTGTGAAGTTGTGTGTGTGTGTTCATCTGTTTTGTTTTTGTGGGGGACAGGTTAGCGGCGTGGAGAATGAGCTACATGTGTGTTTAATCCCATACTCCCAAAATTTAAAGACAGTAAAATCTTTGTTTGAAAAGTGCTTTAAAATCTAGAGCGGGGAAAGAAAGTGTGTCCTGCACCACCAGTGTGTAGTACTACCCAGCCTCGGGCGAAGCATACCAGTAGGCCATGGCTGCCGTATGCCGGCAACCAGAATTTGGCCTGGGAACGTTGGGGGAACATTGGGGGAACATTGGGGGAACATTAGGGGAACGTCAAGGAACCCCCTACTCTTTTAAGACAGACGCCTGGGGTTATTTAACAACCACGGTGAAGCCGGGACCTCGGTTTAACGTGTCATCCGAAGGACATGGTGTCCCAGCTGTATGGTGTCCCGAGGCATTGTAACTGCCAGAGGTCCAGAGGACAGAGTTGTCCCTGCTGACAACAACAGCACTGTCCAACGGGCGCCTGGCCGGGGCTTGAACCCCACAGGGGCCCAGAGGCCCTGCTTAATGAGACCGTGCTGCGAGGACGGCAACAGGAACATCGCATTAGAATGTAGAGAATGTGGAACGTATACTTTTATGCTTTGGCAGAAGACTCTAACATTTACCAGATTCCATTTCTGTCAGGGTATTTGTACTTCTACTGAAGTAAAGTACTTGTGTACTTACGGCTGAGTGGGACAATGAGGGAGAGAGAGGGAGAAGGAGAGAGATTTGCAGGCAGACACAAATACAAACATACAGATATACATACATTACATATGATACAGATATACATACATACATACTGTGGCAGATATCATCCCCCGCCCGATGGCTATGTGAAGGATGGGAGATACTACTGCCATGAGTAGAGGAGAAACAATTAGGCAGCTGATTAGGACTGATAGAACATACCTGTGCACCACGAGATCACCCACATCCCGCACACACACACACACACAACAGACACACATAACATAAAACACTAGGACAGACAGAGTATGGTTGAGTGGAGGTGAGGTAGGAGCGGAGTACAGAGAGAGAGAGATTGTGATACAGAGTTTTGTGAGGTGAGAGGTAGTTGAGGGGAGAGGTTAAGGAGAGAAGGTGTTTGTTGTGTACTGGACCCTAGACTGACTGAGAAACCCCCTTGTGTACTGACCCTGGACCGGAAGACTACCTTGAGTATTGAACAATCCCTTTTTCTGTCGCCGAGCCTGTTTTGTGTTTTTGACCTCGGACTGTATTACGACCATTCTCTTGCATATCAAACTGGATTCTGCCTTATTTCAATAAATATTCATATTGATTGATATTGCTCTTGTGTGGACATTCAAATTTGTTTGTATTTGAACCATGGCTAGTCTGGACCCCACCAGGCTTGTCACAATACATACAGATTACATACATACATACATACATACATACATACATACATACATACATACATACATACATACATACATACATACATACATACATACATACATACATACAT
>NC_140165.1:280670566-280673066 GCF_963971535.1 Notolepis coatsorum
GACACACATGCGTGTGCACACGCGCACAGACACAAATACACACACATGAATTGGTTGGCCTGGAAATGAGGTTCCTCTGCAGTGGATAGAGGCTCCCTTGTGTATGGGCCGGGCTCCCCCCTGACTACAGCACATACCCTTGGCCCACTTCATCCTCCTCAGCTCATCGCATGCATGTCAATACACACCATGTAGGCCATTTCCCATGACATTCAATATCACTGCCTGTTTCCCCAGATATCATATGCTACAATGGCCTGCTTCATGCGTCTGGTCCTTTCAGTATAGCCTACCTTTAGCACGCTGATACCACCATGTATAACCGCACTTTAATATTTCTTAAAGGAACACGTGACTTTTGGGGAAATCCGGCTTTTTTTCTACTTGCCGTCTTCCCCAGAGTCAGACAAGAAGATAGGTACCCTTCTCTTCTGTGTGCTAGCAAGCTCACACATTTAGACTGAATTTGGATACGGAGCATTAGCCTACCGTCAAAAGTAAGTAAAGTTTCCAACAACTCCAGAACTGTCTTATTTATATGTTGTGACACGTGTAGTGGCCACACTCAATTTGACTAACATTCTATCCACTAAAGGTTCACACAGTGTATAGGAATAAACTATTCTGATCATAGGTGTCACTCTCTCCATTGTTATCACCCCTCCTACAGTATAGACACTTTAGACAGTTATGGAATTATGTACTAAATCATATCTAACAAATGATCTTCTCAGATAAGGGTCCCTGTGACAAAAACCTTTTTATCAAATGGTGGTCCACGGTTTGTTACATATCAATGCAGGGGTGCTTGCCAAGAAAAGGTTTGAAAACCAATGATACACGGTATGATTTGTTACCGCAAAAGATTCTCCTTGTAGCTTTATCCACCCTTCACTGTACAGCTGCGAGAATGTGGTGCCACGCTGTGAACATGACTGATGCAAGTAGTGTGAGGCTTAAGACTGAGTTTTGTGCAGAGTCTGTCTACTGTGTGTCTTGGCCTGTGAGTATATAGTTTTGTGTCAAGTCTGTCCGCCGTGTATCTTGGCCCGTCTCTGTGCACTGCACACAATGAGACGTATCGTGTGAGATCTGTCCTACGGCGCTGTCCACATGTCTCTGCAAATTTGAACTAAAACCACCAAGACACATCCTGGTACATTTACTGTATCTGGTGCATAACGTGGTTCTGATTGGTAACACTGTACATAAGGAATACAGCTACAATGGATTAGCATGTGTCATAATAGTGTATGAACTATTAGCAACTGATATAAAAGTCCTGTTATAAAATGTTATAACTCTTCATGATGTTCTACTTACTATGTTGACTTGACTTGATGGCTGTAATTTAGTCTTGTTATTGATACAGTGTATTATGAGCACATTTTCTAAATACCCTTATAGTACTATGTATAGTAACGTGTTGCCCAGTGGTTGAACACAAAGCAGACACAGAACGGCCATGTTTGATGATGGTAGTACAGTATGTCTCTAGTTGTGATGAATTGAAGTGTATCTGTACGGACCTGTACAGTAGGAGGAGGTCACAGCCAAGAGCACCATTCCTCTTCATTTAGAGATAGAGTAGATCATTAGCCATTGTACTATATGGAGCATCAATTACTGCATTGTCAAGAGAAGGACCTGGGAGTTCAGAGTGACAGTAGATTTGGCAGAGAATCTGCAGAGTGAGCAGAGCGAGAGAGAGAGAGAGAGAGAGAGAGAGAGAGAGAGAGTAAGTAGTGTGTGTGTGTAGTGTGTGTGTGTGTGTGTGTGTGTGTGTGTGTGTGTGTGTGTGTGTGTGTGTGTGTGTGTGTGTGTGTGTGTGTGTGTGTGTGTGTGTGTGTGTGTGTGTGTGTGTGTGTGTGTGTGTGTGTGTGCGGCTGTCCATCCAGCCAGCCATCCATCCATCCAGTCAGCCATCCATCCAGCCATCCATTCAGTCAGTCAGCCATCCATCCAGCCATCCATCCATTCAATCAGCCATCCAGCCATCCATTCAGTCATCCATCCATCCAGCCATCCATCCATTCAGTCAGCCATCCATCCATCCAGCCAGCCATCCATCCATCCAGCCAGCCATCCAGCCACCCATCCATTCAGTCAGCCATCCATCCATCCAGCCAGCCATCCATCCATCCAGTCAGCCATCCAGCCATCCATTCAGTCATCCATCCATTCAGTCATCCATCCATTCAGTCAGCCATCCAGCCATTCAGTCAGCCATCCAGTCAGCCATCCATCCATCCATCCATCCATTCAGTCAGCCATCCATCCATCCATCCATCCATCCATTCAGCCATCCATCCATCCATCCATCCATTTAGTCATCCATCCATTCAGTCATCCATCCATTCAGTCAGCCATCCATCCATCCATCCATCCATCCATCCATCCATCCATCCATCCATCCATCCATCCATTCAGTCATCCATGCATTCAGTCAGCCATCCATCCATTCAGTCAGCCATCCAGCCATCCATTCAGTCAGCCATCC
>NC_140165.1:280678066-280727995 GCF_963971535.1 Notolepis coatsorum
GAGAGAGAGAGAGAGAGAGAGAGAGAGAGAGAGAGAGAGAGAGAGAGAGAGAGAGAGAGAGAGAGAGAGAGAGAGAGAGAGAGAGAGAGAGAGGGAGGGAGAGAGGGAAAGAGAGACACATACAGGAGAGAGGGGAAGTGAGGTAAGATGCTTTTATCTACTTCTTACGACATTCACAAGTAAAATAGTCCTTCTGAACTTCAGACTTACCTCAGTACTGATATAAGATTGTCTACAGACACCAATACTCTCACTCGTATTAACTTTAATAAATTGAAGTGAACATTATTATTAATAGTCCAGCAGGCTCCTCTTCCCACCTCGGTGTGACGTCATGAGTACACGCCTGGCACCTGGAACGAACAGGAAGTGGAAAGAGTCACACCGAGACGCGCAGGAAAGCTCATATTCCTAGCGGAACAGACGTGCCAAGAACCACGGCTTTCAAACGCGTCTGTTGGCACGGCAAGTGTTTATCTACGAAACCAGCATCCTTGTCGCGCGGTGAAAATCCACTCTGCGGCTATTTTTACCCCTACGCCTCTGCTGTGTGCCGAGCTCTCGTGTATAGGCAGTGATGTGAATTGGGTATCGCTCAGCGCCAACTTTCCCTCGCGGAGTGTTTCGGCCATTAGCCGAGCAACCCACCGGGACGTCTCCCCCGGGGCGTGTTTTCTGCTCTCGGGTCAGTGTTTCATTCTCTGAGCAAAATCAATGGAAGTGTCTTTTTCTCACCACTCTCCTTCCATTAGCCTGTTGTCCTTAAGAGGCCGAATCTGCGTTTCTAAGTATCATTGGTTTCCCCCGGCGCACAATGGGACATTGTACAGGTCGACTGACACACCTGTTTGCAGAGGGCCTGTTTGCAGAGGGCGCAAAGGTTGTGACCTTTGAGGTCAGGAAGGAGGAGGTGAGCTGTAGGGTTCCTGTCTGAGAGCAGCCTTCCTTTTCACCTTTCTTTCTCTCTCTCTCTTTTTCTCGAGTGACTTTTTATTTTCCGGGGGGCGTTCCTTGTAATGCTGCAGGATTAGCTTTCTACCTTTTGCTATCAGTCTCACCTATTGGTCACACACACACACACACACACACACACACACACACACACACACACACACACACACACACACACACGCACGCACGCACGCACGCACGCACGCACGCACGCACGCACGCACGCACGCACGCACGCACGCACGCACGCACGCACACACACACACACACTCACACACACACCCTCATACGCACACAAACACGTACGCACACACAAACACACACATCCACACACCCTCACACACACACACACCCTCATACGCACACAAACACACACGCATGCACATAATGCACACACACTCTGGTTAATGTTGTTATATCACTCGCTATTGATTGTTTGTACTAGTAACGTTAACGCTAGTAGAATAGACACGAGAGGTAATGTTAACGTTAGCAGAATAGACACGAGAGGTAACGTTAACGCTAGTAGAATAGACACAAGAGGTAGGGTTATTGTTAACGTTACTAGAATAGACACGATAGTCTGGTTAATGTTGTTATATTGATTGATTGATTGATTGAAAACTTTATTAACAGATTGCAGAATGGGTACAATACAGTACGGCTCAATACAAACAATTGTTAAGGGGATGCAGACCAGAAAAATACTTTTGTCTTGTTTACATCAGGGACCCCCGATATCGCTCGCTATTGATTGTTTACTGGTGATGGTGGCCAGGTCTAATATCTGGACGATACTTTTCAAACTAAAGTTTGTTACAATTATTTTCATATAACGGTACTTAGCTACCGAACGTTACAAGTAGATGTTATTTGTAACAAACTGATTGTTCATGCGTTGCTGATTAAATATATAAGCTAGCTACCGTATTTTAGTTTAACAGCTTAATGTTAACAAATTCTTTGTGGACGTTTCATCAGGCACCTTTCATGTTATATGCTCCGTTCCATTCCGACAGCAGCAAACCATTAATCTTTTTGTCAATAAAAGGAGTCCTTTTAAAAACAATTCCATTTTTTGTATTCCTCCAAATCTCCACTTGTGTTTACTCTGGCTTGCTCCAAGCCCTCAAGGACATAGCTATGCTCACGGAGCTCTCATGCTGTACGCCAGCGGCCCCGCCTCCCCACACGGAGACAAACGGAGTACTACCTGCAGTGGAAAACGAACGAAGTACCATGCAGGTACCAAAAGCGAGTAGAGTAGAGTAGAGTCGAGTCCAGTAGGTACCATGCAATGGAAAAGAGGCTATACACACAGACACAAGAAGCTCGTTCTCATAACTCACCACACTCACACACACACTCTCACATGCGCATGAAGATGTAAGAAACACACGCACGCATCGATGGGGGCTTTCTTTGGCAAACCTCTCGGCACAGTGACACACGAAAGGTCAGTTAGCGGGTTTCCATTTTAGTGTGCCTTCCGCCGGTAGCCAGCTGTGAGCCAAATAAATTGAAGGCTTGTCTTTCAGACCGCCTGTTTGATTGCCTTGGAAGGGCTGCACATGTTTTGCTTGGAGGCTTTCAAACGCCCCCTCGGTTCAAATTCTATTTAAATTACATTTTAGCGCCTAGCACAGGGGAAACTGTCTGTCACTATGGGTCGGCAGGTTAGCTCTCGGCTCTGCGACTGTTGAAAATGAGTGCGTGGTATGTGGTGTTAATGTGTGTTTTTCCTCTTGTGGTTATATATATACAGTATATATATGTGAGGACCGAATGGCCTCATGAGGATAAGGAGATGAAGAAAGACCTCTCAGGCCAGGATGTTTTGAGTTGTCACTTCTATATGAGGGGGCTTTCTCACTAACCATTCGGGGTCGAATCACAGCCCGATCGCACCCAAAAAGGGTGTGTCCGTCCTACTGAGAACGCTCCCCCCCATCCCCGGGGACGCTGATTCGCTCCAAACCTGGACCGCTGAAATAGGTGGTTCCGGGTGCGCGCCAGTGGGAGCGGGGGGCGTGGTGTGCGAGCTTGTACCTAAACACGGGAGAGGCTTGCTGTATCAACTTGCTGACACACACAACGTCATTACTGTAATGCTTTCATGCTTGCTTGAATTTTGGGCAGATAAAAACATACAGCAACAACTGGACAATACCCACAAAAACTATATTTGTGGGCAATTTGGCAAGTTCAGACCTCAACAAAAAACAAGCATGTTGAGCCTCACGGCTGAAAACATGAAGCCACGTTACAAGCACAAGACTTCCCTGGCTCGCATTAGACTTGGCAATTTTTTTGCCATTGCTATGTCTACTATACATTGGTTTCTTGTTCTAATGCATTTATTTCTATTAGACCAGTGGTGCCCAACCAGTCGGCCGTGATCGACCGGTAGATCAATGACATTCAATATAATTGCTGCGAGCGATGGGCTAATGTTAGCTGCTAACTAGTAATAAATAGGCTAAGCTAACTAGTGTTAGCGTAAGCTAACTAGCGTTAGCTTAGCGTTAACCCTGGAAAACGCTCAAAGCGGACTCCACGACACCAGTTCCATTCGTGAGAAAAGGGGGGTGGGTTATATTGACAAGGCTTGACAACAGAGGTTCAAATATAACTTCATATTTATTGGTTATTTGTTTCTTTATATCAGCATCCAGTTTCCACCACTGTATGTTAAACTCTTCCTGTGTTGACGTTAGAGCGTGACATCATCACTACGGCAGCGTACACGCTCAAAATGCAAACCGTAAACAAAACCCAGAGCGCACCAAGGCCATGGTTACACTGCTGAATACAGCAACGTTTTTGTTGCTGAATGATTACGTTTGCTGTCCAAGTTAAAAAGAAATGCCGTTTTGGCAGGATAACGCGTTGTCCTACTGGCAACGCTGAAATTGTGTTTCCGTTTTGGATACTCGCCAAAACTCACAGACAATGGTGCCATGTAATCTACGCAAGCCGGATACGGAGCCGTTTTTGCTCAACGCCCATGCGCAGTAGAGACACGCATGGTTATTTCCAGTGTTTACAGCAGAGCTGTCCCAAGGAGCTGCGGCTATCATGTGTTGTCAAGTTATTGTTATAAGGAGCCCAGTCCAAGCTACAACAGTCTGCATTCCCTTAACAATTGTTTGTATTGAGCCGTATTGTATTGTACCCATTCTGCAATCTGTTAAATAAAGTTTACATCCATTCATTCTGCTAGCATTAACGTTACCAAGCTGCTAGCCACAATGCTATACTGTTATACTGGAATATCCCAATCACGTTAGCATGTAAGCTAACAAACTTCGCTGCTAGCCACAATGCTATACTGTTATACTGGCATATTCCAATCACGTTAGCACGTAAGCTAACAAAATCAGCAACAATCTTTTTGTGAGACTATAAACTAATTCAACAACTATGTTCTCAGGTGGAGGTCCGTGAGATAGACATCAATCAAACGCCACTGCCTACTGTGTATCAATGCGGGGGTCCTTGACATGAAAAAGGTTGAGAACCACTGCTATATAGAATGAATGGATGCCAATGGGATTCCTCTACAAGCATAACAACACAAAGATATGTGGCGTATGCTCATGAAGTGTGCGTGTGTGTGTGTACGTGTGTGTGTGTGTGTGTGTGTGTGTGTGTGTGTGTGTGTGTGTGTGTGTGTGTGTGTGTGTGTGTGTGTGTGTGTGTGTGTGTGTGTGTGTGTGTGTGTGTGTGTGTGTGTGTGTGTGTGTGTGTGTGTGTGTGTGTGTGTGTGTGTGTGTGTGTGTGTGTGTGTTTGTGATGACCCCGTCCCTGCTGCCATGCATACCATTTCATTGATGGGACATACCATACATTTGTCCCTTAAATTAAATGCAGAGAGAGAGAGAGAGAGAGAGAGAGAGAGAGAGAGAGAGAGAGAGAGAGAGAGAGAGAGAGAGAGAGAGAGAGAGAGAGAGAGAGAGAGAGAGGTCTATTTTTAAGTGAACTGAATTCCACACAGTGGGCACATAGTTCTCTCACTCTTCCTTTCCTCTTCTCTCCCTCCCTGTCATCTCTCTCTCTCTCTCTCTCTCTCTCTCTCTCTCTCTCTCTCTCTCTCTCTCTCTCTCTCTCTCTCTCTCTCTCTCTCTCTCTCTCACTCTCTTCTCATTCTTTCTCCCAGCGGACACCTCAGCTTCACAGTCTGTGCCAGCCTTCGGGGACACTATTCCCCCAGCAGAGCCTTTATTTAGACAGGGTGGTGGTGGTGGTAGAGGAGGTGGTGGTGGTGGTGGTGGTGGTGGAGGTGGTAGTAGTGGTAATAGAGATGGTGGTGGTGGTGGAGGTGGAGTTGGAGGTGGTGGTGGTAGTATTGATGGTAGAGGTGGTGGTGGTGGTCGTAGTAGTGGTGGTGGTGGTGGTGGACGTGTTGGTGGTGGTAGAGGTGGAGGCGGTGGAGATGGAGGATAATACTGTATAGAGAGAGAAAAACCTGAGGTGAATATTGGGGGAAAGGTCGACGTCCAGCAGGCAAAGGTGCATACCGTTGCCTTTGAGCGAAAAGCTTGTATCTCCAATTTGGTGAAACTTTATACTGATTGATTGTAGACTCTATAATGTTGTCAATAGTGTGTCAATTGACCGTCAACAGGGTAGTTTCAACAGACTTTCAACAATACATTTTTATTTAGTAGGTAGTACGTTAATTAAGTTCATGGTAGGTAAGGGATATATGTTTCTAAACGACCCACTATGATGAGTTATAGCTTTGCAGCTTGTGCGAGTGATGATGACCCCCTATTGACAGTCAATAGACCTCTCAAGCCCCACCCACTTTTCTTGACCCTCCAATCACAACTGTTTCTTCTCTCTCAAACAAAGTCAACAAAACTAGCCATAAGATAGGGGGGATGCTTTTAATACACTGCAACACTCCTTGCTAAGGCTAAGACTGGTCCTTAATGCAAAAAAGACCAAGTACATGACCTTCTCTTGCTCTCGAGCTAATACAGCTGTCCCTCTGATTCTGACACTGGAAGGGACATGCCTTGACAAAGTAGCATCCTACAAATATCTGGGTATATGGATTGATGAAAAGATGGCCTTTGATGTACATATTGGGAACCTACTGAGAGAACTTAGATCTAAACTGGGCTTTTTCTTCCGTTTAAAGAAATGTTTCCCATCTTAAGCCAGGAGGAGAATTGTGCAGAGTTCCTTTCTGTCTGTATTAGACTATGGCGACGTGATTTATATGCATGCTCCTTCCTCCCTGCTTAAAAAGCTGGATTCTGTGTACCATACTGCTATACGTTTTGTAACGGGTGCAGGCTCTCGCACCCACCACTGCACTTTGTATCAGTCTTTAGGATGGTCCTCTCTGTATCAAAGAAGACAATCACACATGTTGATTTTTATCCTGAAGTCATTGCTAGGTAAGCTGCCCTTATAATCTCCAGACTTGTGTCCTTTTATACTTGCTTTTTTAATACCAGACGAGCAGCAAATGGGATGCTTTTAAATATTTCTTTGATGCAGTCAGAGCTTGGTAAAGCTGCATTCTCCCACTATGCTCCCTTTTTATGGAATACGCTGCAAGTGAAACTTTGTCTAGAGGCACTTCCTACTGTGAATGCTTTTAAAGGTATGCTACGATTAGCCCTTCATGAAACATGTAACTCTTTTACCTGATGCTATTGCTGATCTGATTATGCTTCTTGCCACTGCACAAATGGCCTTCTGTATTTGTATTTGATTTGTATGTTTTTTGTTTAATGCCCTTGTTTTTATGTTGAAACTTGTTGTGTGCCGTGTTGGTCAGGACTCCCTGGAAGAAGAGATCTTGTATCTCAATGGGACATTCCTGGATAAATAAAGGATAAATAAAAAATAAAAAAAGATGTGGAGAGTCTACACTGGACTATCAAAATAAAGTTAAATTAATTACCTCATAGCTTTACTCAAATCATAACTTTACTATTTCATGACGCCAAGGACCAATGGAATCCATTCAAAATCCAATGTATATTTTCAGAAAGACCCTGATGTCAATAGAAATGTGTCTTTTTTTTACTGAAAACATTTTTCTTGCCGGGATTTGACGTCAACAGTGGTGATAATTGTGACTTTGAAACCGGCATGTTAAAGGTAGAATCTGTAATGCTGACAAACAGCGACATCTAGGCTAGAGAGCTCTGTCTGGTATTACACTTTGTTTCCATTTATTTTTGTTTTGGTCTGATGTGTGGATTGGAGTTGAGTGGGTATAGGGGAGGGGTTACTATTGCTGGCCACACCTGGATAAATTCATAGCTCATGTCACTAATAGGTCAAACCTATCTTGGGCCAAATTATGTGATAACTTGACATCTCCATCTTCAGCTGCACAGAAAGCTGAGTAGGTGCTGACACTGTTGAAAGAATATAAACTGCCGACTTGGAATTTCTGGTAAACAATTTGGTGGAAAAATCATATTCATACAAATTGTTATTCAATATAGAACACGTTGTAAGGGTTTTGAAAACCCTTTGTTAGTTCTAATGTTCCTAACAGCATGTGTGTGTATGTATGTGTGTGTGTATATGTGTGTATGTGTGTGTGTGTGTGTGTGTGTGTGTGTGTGTGTGTGTGTGTGTGTGTGTGTGTGTGTGTGTGTGTGTGTGTGTGTGTGTGTGTGTGTGTGTGTGTGTGTGTGTGTGAGTGTGTGTGTGTGTGTGTATGTGTGTGTGTGTGTGTGTGTGTGTGTGTGTGTGTGTGTGTGTGTGTGTGTGTGTGTGAGTGTGTGTGTGTGTGTGTGTGTGTGTGTGTTTGTGTGTGCATACGCATTTGTGTGCGTATGAGGGTGTGTGTGCGCGCACAAGAAAGTGACTATCAAGAGCTATCAAGACAGACTCGATGGCCGTCCTCCAGAGTGGAGAGATTCTGTTTTTGTCCTCCGTTAATTAGTGGCGTCCTCTCGTTAATCTCTCGTCTGTAATGAAATATCACACACAGCTGGGACACGGCGAGACAGACGAGAAGAAATGCTAATTTATTCTCTTGTTTCCCTCAATCTCCTCAGCTCTGCAAATATCAGATGTGCGATGTATCAGATAGGTGGTTTCGGGGGGCGCCAGTGGGAGCGGGGGGCGTGGTGTACAAGCTTGTACCAAAACACGGAAGAGGCTTGCTGTATCAACTTGCTGACACACACAACGTCATTACTGTAATGCTTTCATGCTTGCTTGAATTTTGGGCAGATAAAAACATACAGCAACAACTGGACAATACCCACAAAAACGATATTTATGGGCAATTTGGCGAGTTCTGACCTCAACCAAACAAGCATGTTGAGCCTCATGGCTCAGTGGATGAAAACATGAAGCCACGTTACAAGCACAAGACTTCCCTGGCTCGCATTAGGCCTGGCAATTTTTTTGCCATTGCTATGTCTATACATTGGTTTCTTGTTAGAATGCATTTATTTCTCTATAGACCAGCGATGCCCAACCAGTCGGCCGTGATCGACCGGTAGATCAATGACATGCAATATAATTGCCGCAAGCAATGGGCTAATGTTAGCTGCTAACTAGTAATAAATAGGCTAAGCTAACTAGCGTTAGCGTTAACCCTGGAAAACGCTCAAAGCGGACTCCACGACACCAGTTCCATTCGTGAGAAAAGGGGGTGGGTTATATTGACAAGGCTTGACAACAGAGGTTCAAATATAACTTCATATTTATTGGTTATTTGTTTCTTTATATCAGCATAAAGTTTCCACCACTGTATGTTAAACTCTTCCTGTGTTGACGTTAGAGCGTGACATCATCGCCTACGGCGGCTTACACGCTCAAAACGCAAACCGTAAACAAAACCCGGAGCGCACCAAGACTGCAGTGTGTACGCAAACTAGAGGGGGGAGAGGGAGGGGGGAAGTTCGCACCCAAGGACGGAGCGGAGCTGATTCGACCCCGAATGGCTACTGAGAAAGCACCCTGAATTAAGGACTGTGCCAGTTTAATTTTGACCTCTCGCCATTACTGGAGAGTGTCCCTGTTTTTAATTCATGTTGTGTTCGTATGTGTATAGGGCGTGTTTTTTAGTAGATCTCAGCCTATCTTACTTATAATTCACACCATTGAAACTTCCATTGATGTTGAAAAACACTCCATGAGACTTGAAGGTTGTTTGAAACTTGACCCTTGTGGTAGTGGAAATGGCGTTTAGTAAGATAGACTATCAAAACGTAGTCTACTTTAGGAGATCTAATAAAACAGGGACAGGGACAATCTCCTGTCTATTAAAAGTTACTCCTGACAAAATGTTTGCTGGCAACAAAGGCACATTATGACTGATTAGTTATTTTACCATATTAGATTAGATTAGATTAGATTAGATTATAAATATCTCCCCACAGCTAAACACACCATAGACAGTCAGTTACAAACAGCTCCCACAGCTAAACATACCATAGATAGTCAGTTACAAACAGCTCCCACAACTAAACACACCATAGACAGTCAGTTACAAACAGCTTCCACAACTAAACACACCATAGTCAGTTACAAACAGCTCCCACGACTAAACACACCATAGATAGTCAGTTACAAACAGCTCCCACGACTAAACACACCATAGATAGTCAGTTACAAACAGCTCCCACAGCCAAACACACCATAGATAGTCAGTTACAAACAGCTCCCACAGCTAAACACACCATAGACAGTCAGTTATAAACAGATCCCACAACTAAACACACCAACACTAGAGGACAGTCAGTTACAAGAACAAAGTCCTCTTTTCACAAAAGTATAAAATAGTGGCCCGTCTGTATTTTCGTTTTATTTTATTATAAAATATCTAATAATGACTTTTAGGCAGCTTTTCCACCCTCCTCTTAGACGGATATATTTAGTTTTGGAATAAAACCTTTAATTTCCCTCCACTACCTATTCAAAGCCAAACCTCATTTTAACGGCTCGCCCCAGAACACCACCCGTTACACTCACTATACGAGAAGCAGCCCTAAGTGGCTAGACCTTCCTGATTCGTTACAATGGGTTCCATGACCCAGTTTAATAGGCAATTAATGAGGGACAAGACGTTTGGTTACCATAGTGATGGGCCATCCAGGACTCCCCCCCCCCGAGATAGGTCCATCCTTGTGTGCGGTAATGACGGTAAGGATACGGCCATAAAGGCCAAGGTAAAGAATCGCGGGGAGCGTCTAAGAACTGAATGAGATCTACGTTGAGAACCTGGTTGAAAATAAGCTCCCCCCCCTCTTAGTTTTTAGTTTGAAACTATATTACATCATTAAATCATTTGAAATTACATCAATAATCATTTGAGTTCAATCAATTCGGGGACATGTGGAGTACTATCAAATATCTAATCGGATTTAACTTCATAAGTGCTCCGTATGGATGATTTACTGGACTGATTAGGATTTGTCCATCTAGTCCTAGTGGCAGCCATGTTTCTTTTGGTTTGTCGAGTACCTCGATCCCCTTGGCCCCTTGGATGTTCTATTACCCCTTATAGCTACTTAATAGACTGTAGGAGTGGTGTCATGAGTTCAAACGGTGCTAGCAGGCTAACTGGCGCAAACTTCATTCAATTAGCCTAATGCTAACCACATTTGTGACCAAGCTCTGACTCTGCCAGTATCTACTGTACCGTGTGTTCCTATGGAATGCTAAATTACATTTGTAGATGTTCAGGTCTAGACAATGACAACGGAAGATGTTATTTATATGTTATCTTTGGACTGAGTCAGGCAGGCAGGCAGAAGAAGGTCCTGCGTCAACCTAGGACTTGTGACTCGCCCTCACAATCTCTCTTGATGCTAAACAACTGGATCATATTAAGAATATAGGCTATACACAGATACACAGAGACAAGCACACACTCTCACACACACACACACACACACCACACACACACACACACACACACACACACACACACACACACACACACACACACACACACACACACACACACACACACACACACACACACACACACACACACACACACACACACTCAATACAGTTGAAGTACTATGCTGTGTAGAGTATTTAGGGTTTGAGTACAGTAGGGATTTGAGTACATCCCAGACATGAAACCGCACAAGCAACATCCTAAGTCTTACACAAACGCACGCTGACAAAATAATACACAAACACACACCCTTACTACTCAAAGCACATTATCTGAAACTTTTATACCCACAACTTAGCACACTTTCTCACTAATACACACAAACACATAGTTTACTCTCTGAGTCATACCCGCAGGCATATTTTGTCTGTCTCCAGGGCACAAAACACAGACACAGACAGACTCACACACACACACACACACACACACACACACACACACACACACACACACACACACACACACACACACACACACACACACACACGTGCGCAGACACACACACACACGTGTGTGCGCACGCACACACACACACGTGCACACACACACACACACACACACACACACATACACACACACACACACACACACACACACACACACACACACACACACACACACACACACACACACACACACACACACACACACACACACACACACACACACACACACACACACACACACACACACACATACACACTGCGGCTGGCCAGTCAGCCTGTTGTTTTTGGACCCAGGGGCCTAGTTAGCGAAGGCTAATATCAATCACGCAGCCAGAAGAGAGAGAGCGAACTCTGCATATGGGGTCAGGTAGGGGTGAGGGACCCAGCCGAGCTTCAAGTTCAGCCCGGACTCCCTCACTCTATCTGGGGGGTAGTGAGGAGAAGAACCCATGGTGGGTCTGGAGGTCAGGAGTTGAAAGATGGGGGAACTTGGGAGAATAGGATACCTAGCAAGCAAGGTTGGTTGATTTAGATTCTAGAATGTAAAGGCTGACATAAAGACATACTGTACAACAACAACAACAACAACAACAACAACAACAACAACAACAACAACAACAACAACAACCACCACCACCACCACCACCACTACTACTGCTACTACTACTGCTACTAGTACTACTACTACTTCGCTCCACAATGGTGGAATGAACATCCCACCACAGTTAGGACAGCCGAATCCCGACTAAAATCACACTTCTTCAATCAATATCTGAAATAAAAAAAAGGAAAAAGAACACTAACCTTCTTACTGTCCTATACTACCATGCACTCCTCCTACTATACTAATATATCTTATGTCTATCCACTCAATAAGTTTCACCACCACCACCACCACCACCACTACTACTACTACTACTACTACTACTACTACTACTACTACTACTACTACTACTACTACTACTACTACTACTACTACTACTACTACTACTACTACTACTACTACTACTACTACTACTACTACTACTACTACTACTACTACTACTACTACTACTACTAGTAGTTTATGACCGAAGAATAATTGCCAACTTATACTGGAGGCAGAAGGCTAATGTTAGAATAGGAAAGGAGAAATCAAGAGACTTCCCGGTGGAGAAGGGTATAAGACATGGATGCATCTTGTCCCCTGTACTCTTTAAAGGGGAAATATCTTATAAATTGCAGGGTTGTATCAACACTGTCTATGTCGCAAATTCTATTTTTGGCGCATTCCTCCAGTTCAGATGAGACAAGGTCCTCCCCCACTGAACCAAGCCATTCTGATTTGACTCACTCGCTGACGTGAATTAGGCACTGATCTGCATATCTCAGCCCCTGGTTGTAGCCACTGCCCACAATCAACAATTCGCTCAACAAGGGAGCGAGTGGAAATAATGCGAAAGCGGTTTCCCTGTCAGTGACACTTCCTCAAACAGGTTGACGTGACGCGAGTGCTGATAGAGGGAGAGCGAGAGAGGGAGAGACAGACAGATAGAGAGAGGGAATATAGAATAGCAGGCTTATAAATTACCTTATTATAGCCAATTTGCACATTTATGGATGTGCCAAATCTTATATTTCAAATGCCCAAGTTCAATTTGGATTTAATATCACCAGACGTGCATAAGAACAGATAATGAAATCTACTGTATGTACAGTAGCTTTTTTAATTTTTGCCAGGGTGCCACCATTTTGAAACAAATTTCAAATATAATTGTTGCTACATGCTAGAAATAGGGGAGACAAACTAACTGCGCTCCCATATATGCCAATAACGTTACGGTTTGTGGTATATTATCCCGAGTAATAAGAGATATTAAACCAATTCATACAGAAGTAATTTGCTTGAAACCCCATAGAGGCCTTTGGGAAGTGTCGTTCGGAAAATGTCCAACGCTCATCGAAAGCTCTCGGTGTCCTCTTCAAAATGGCCTAAAAAAACTACAATTCCCGACGTTAAATGTTTCCAAAATGGTCGACTTTCGCAACCAAAACAATAGTAAAACGAAAACGAAAATCGATCTAATAACACTTTAACCTATTGGTAAACTAACGTATTGATGATAATATACATTATAACTGCTGTTGTGACATGGTTATGATGTTTATACTTGAATACGTTTGAAAAATAAAACGATACTTTTGTCAGACAGTCTAGACAGATTGGACCGCACGGATGGAAGAGGTTAAAGGTTGACTCGAGGGTTAACTCATTCACGGCCAACCACGTATATATACACGTGTTTGCTCGTCAACCGTTCAGCTCCATAAACGTATCTATACGTTACATTTTTATTCTTTTATTTTTATTATTCTTTTATTTTTTATTCATTTCAGGCACACAGGAAATCATTCTGAGATTTCTAGAGTGCAATACCGGCCCCATCCTGCTAGGTGGCAGTATCGCCCACCCTTTGAAACCTTTTTTCACACCGGGTGTTACATTTAATTCCTTCCGGGGCGCAGTATTTTGGGTCAGGCAAGTCTAGCGGTTCACCTGATCACATTGAAACGCGTCCAATGCCCAATGTGTTGTGCTGGATTATGTTGGGGACACGATGGACACCAATACTGGAAATCGCGATCAGACAATTGGAACATTCTTTTTGGGATACCTCAAAGGTAAGGACTATATGACATAATCCTACTTTGATCCAACAATGATCCAACTTTGACCCCCCCCCCCTTTCATGCATTCATGATGAAACATAATACCTATTATATACCTTTGAATTGGAAATAATAGCGTGTCCAGGCGGAGAACGCCAACACTTTTAGCAAAATTCACATATTGTTCCATAGCGCCGTTTTCAGGAATTAGCCAGGAAACTATACAATATTCACCACTGTATAACATGCGAACGTACATAAAAGAAAATAAAAATGTCACATGTTGAACGATGGATAGTTGATGTCAAATGAGCCATAGTATTGTCTCCATAGCTATAATATAGAATATACCGTAAATCCTCAAATATAAGACGGGTCTTCTATTTACCACAGCTGCAAAGAGCACCAGGCCTTTTTTAGAGAGAGGCTTATATAAGAGGCAGGCCTTAATTTCTAAAAATGACACTCATGGTGTGGCAACCCCAAGCCACCCCTGGGCTTGGTGATTGATGGGCGCTATGTGGCGACCCAATGGCTGGGCGCTGCCCATGTTTGGGCGTCCGCTTCCGGACGCACCTGTCACTAAATACCCATCAGAGTGATTACCTGATTAGCGAATCACGGCGCGGTGCGCCTGTTGGAGAGGGGGGACTTAATGGAGCCGAGGAGCCTCCTCTCAGTCCCCCGTAGCAGCGCAAGGCAAAAGGCCACAGAGCGGAGACGCCGCCCGGCCGACAGCAAACCGCTATTATTTGACTAAGAAAATAAAGAGTATGATTTTGGGAACTGCAACCTGTCTGTGTGTTGTTTATTCTGCCACCCCTACACCTGGAATTGCCACAGTGGTGGAGAATGCGGGCATAGTCTACTGGCAATCAGGGGTGCAGAATAAACAACAATAGACTTTATCAGAATAGAATAAAAGAAATAAAAAAAAAAAAAATATATATATATATAAATTTAATAACGGAAAAAGCATGGACGCGCTGGTGCAGCAGCTTGTACAGGCGAGCATGGAACAACAGACCCGGCACGAAGAGGCCCTGCACGAACAGAGGAAACAGACGGGGATGATCCACGCGGAGCTCCAGCGGATGGCCGCTCACCGGCAGGAGGAAGGGGCCGCCGGGACGCGGCCTAACCCCGGGCGCTTCATCCCCAAGCTGACGGAGCAGGAGGATATAGAAGCCTATCTCCTGGCGTTTGAGCGCACCGCCGGCCGGGAGGGCTGGCCCGAAGACGACTGGGGGGGACTGCTGGCCCCCTTCCTGTCGGGTAATGCACAAAAGGCCTACCAGGACCTGCCACCGGAGCAAGCCGGGAACTACACTCGGCTAAAGCAGGAAATTCTGTCCCGGTACGGCCATAGTCTGCAGTCCCGCGCGCAGCGGTTCCATGACTGGGTGTATGACGCACAGGCCTCCCCGCGCTCCCAGATGCACGACCTGGTCCGCACAAGCCGAGCCTGGCTAATGACTGACCCCGGAGGGCCCACGGTTTTGGAACGGATTGTTATGGACCGCTTTGTCAGAGCCCTCCCCTATGACTCGAAGAAGCAGGCGAGTCAAGCGGACCCCCGCTCCGTGGAGCAGCTGGTGAATATTGTGGAGGCCCACCAGGTAACGCGGGAGTTACTCAAAGGGGGGCGAGGGGAAAAGCCAGAGCGGCCGAGAACAAGGAGGGGTCCCGACGAGCCCAGCCCAAGGGGCCGGGTAGGGAACGCAGGTGAGCCCGAACTACCCCGAAGAAGACCGCTGTTCGACCAGGACCAAAGACGCTGCTACGACTGCGGCGAGCCCGGGCATCTCTCGTGGAACTGCCCAGGCCGGGATGTGTCCATGCCATCGGCGGCAGCTTCAGACCCCCGCGGAAAGACGTGCAACTATGGCGCAGCCTGTTGGGCCCATAAGGAAACATCGGCGACACTTTTACCCGTGCGCGTCAACGACAAAGATGCCGTAGCGCTCCTGGACTCGGGTAGTGCCATAACACTGGTTCAGCCCCATTTGGCACACTGCGACGCAGAGGCTCCGCAAGTGTCAGTGTCCTGTGTGCACGGGGACACAAAGTTGTATCCTACAGCGCCGATCACCCTGACAACCACCAAGGGGGTCTGCTCGATGACAGCCGGCGTCATACCTAACCTGCCGGTAGCGCTGCTGATTGGTCGAGACTGCCCCCTGTATCGCCAGCTGTGCTCAGCCGTCATCTCCCCGCGCACCCCACCCTCTACGGGTAAACCGAGGAAGAAGAAAGGGTTACGTCAGCCGAAGGTGTGTGCTCTGAACGTAACGGGGAGTGAGACTGAGACGGCCTCAGATGTAGGTGACGACGCGCCGGAACCCCTGGATATACCGGGGAGTGAGACAGAGACGGCATCAGGTGTGGGTGACGACGCGCCAGCGCCCCAAGCGGGCCCCGAGACGGATAACAGTGACGAGGACCCCTTTGCGGAGTTCCCCCAGGCGGACGAGGTGGGGAGGGACCTGGCGGGTCAGTTCGGAACGGCCCAGCTGGAAGACCCAAACCTAACGCAGGCCCGGGCGAATATCAAGACCATAGATGGAAATCCCGTGGAGGGGGTGAGTAACCTGCCATATCCTCACTTTGCAATAAAAAGACAATTGCTGTACCAAGTTGTAAAAAAGAATGATGAGGTTAGGGATCTATTGCTGGTACCGAAGTTCTTTATTCCCACTGTACTCCAGCTGGCGCATTCACATATCCTCGGAGCGCACCTGGGCGTGGACAAAACCATGGAGCGCATAAGGGCGCGTTTCCATTGGCCGGGCATGAAGAGAGCGGTAGAGGACTATTGCCGGAGCTGCCCAGAGTGTCAACGCGCAGCACCAAAGGTACAATATAAAAGTCCTCTGATCCCGCTGCCCATCATTGAGACCCCATTCTCAAGAATTGCCCTCGACGTAGTGGGCCCTCTAGTTAAATCGTCCCGAGGCCACCAGTATATACTGGTAATCATAGATTATGCTACCCGTTACCCCGAAGCCATCCCGTTACGCACGGTGACGGCCAAAATTGTGGCACGGGAGCTCTTTCATTTGTTTAGTCGGGTGGGAATTGCCGACTCTATTCTCACGGATCAGGGCTCGTGCTTTATGTCGCGGGTCATGAAAGAAATGTGCAAACTAATGAAAGTGGAACAGCTACGAACCTCCATATACCATCCACAGACGGATGGACTGTGCGAGCGCTTTAACAAGACCCTGAAAAGCATGCTAAGGAAGGTGATGGAGAAGGATGGGAAGAATTGGGATCAGTTGTTGCCCTTTCTGATGTTCTCTGTGCGTGAGGTCCCACAGGCCTCCACTGGCTTCTCGCCATTTGAGCTGCTCTACGCCCGCAAGCCGCGGGGTCTCCTGGACATCGCAAAGGAGATTTGGGAGGAACAGCCGTCGCCCCACCGGTCTCTCATAGAGCATGTGCAGGTAATGAGAGACAGGATGAAGGCGCTCTGGCCAGTGGTGAGAGAACACATGCAACAGGCCCAAGACGCACAGAAGCGCATTTATGACCGGGGCGCACAGCCACAGGAGTTTAATGTGGGGGACCGAGTCCTAGTACTGGTACCGACAGCAGAGTGCAAATTCCTAGCCAAATGGCAGGGACCCTACGACATAATCGAGAAAGTGGGTCCCGTCAACTACAAGGTCCACCAGCCCGACCGTAGGAAGCATCGACAGTTATACCATGTTAACCTGTTGAAGAAATGGCATGCCCGGGATGTGTTGCTCTCGCCCCCCCCTCTTCCCCCTTTTGCGCAGCAGGTGGCAGAGGCGGCCGATGTTCCCATCGGGGAACAGTTGTCCCCGACCCAACGGCAGGAGCTTCGGGAGCTGGTCCAACAGAACCGGGACGTGTTCTCGGCCACGCCGGGCCGCACCACATTGGCCCAGCACCACATCATTACCAGCCCGGGAGACAAGGTAAAGCTGAAGCCCTATCGTATCCCAGAGGCAAAAAGAGAGGCAGTCAGAAGAGAAGTGCGGGTCATGCTGGAGATGGGAGTAATTGAGAAGTCTCATAGCGGGTGGTCCAGTCCTATTGTTTTAGTGCCAAAACCCGACTCAACAACCAGGTTCTGTAATGATTTCAGGAAGCTTAATGAAATTTCAAAGTTTGACGCCTATCCCATGCCTAGAGTGGATGAGCTCATTGACAGACTGGGCCTGGCCAGATTTATCACGACACTAGACCTAACGAAGGGTTATTGGCAAGTCCCTCTGGCCCCCGCCTCAAGGGAGAAGACGGCTTTCTCCACCCCAGATGGGCTGTTCCATTATAAAGTTCTCCCGTTTGGCCTGCATGGGGCGCCATCTACCTTTCAGAGGCTGATGGACAGAGTACTACGGCCCCATCGGGAGTATGCAGCCGCATATCTCGATGACATTATCATCCACTCGTCAGATTGGGACACCCACCTCCAAAAGGTGAGAGCGGTGTTGGGGGCCCTCCGGGAGGCGGGTCTCACCGCCAACCCAAAGAAATGCAGGCTGGGATTAGAAGAGGCAGAGTACCTGGGGTTCACAATAGGCCGGGGCAATGTGAAACCGCAGAAGAGGAAGATTGATGCAATAAGGGAGTGGCCTCGCCCTTTAACCAAGAAGCAGGTCAGGACATTTAATGGGCTAGCGAGCTATTATAGGAGGTTTATCCCTAACTTTGCTGCTCGCGCTGCTCCCCTCACAGATCTGACCCAGGCGCGGCGGCCGTTCACGGTGAAGTGGACACCGGAGGCGGAGGCGGCGTTCGAGGACCTCAAGACTGCCCTCTGTTCGGGACCGGTGCTGATCTCCCCGAACTTCGACAAGGAGATGACGGTACAAACAGACGCATCAGAGGTGGGACTGGGAGCGGTCCTCTCCCAGCAACTGGAGGGTGAGGAACATCCGATTTTATATGTGAGCAGGAAGCTGCTGCCACACGAGCGCAACTATTCTGCGGTGGAGCGCGAAGGTCTGGCAATTAAGTGGGCACTGGAGACGCTCCGCTATTATCTGCTGGGGAGGCGTTTCACGCTGGTGACGGATCACGCCCCCCTAGTCTGGATGGCCAAGACAAAGGGGACCAATGCCAGGGTGACTCGATGGTTTCTGGAGTTACAGTCATTTAACTTTTCTGTCATTCACAGGTCAGGGGTGGCGCATGGCAACGCAGACGCCCTCTCCAGGAAGGATGCCTGTTGGGCGTCGGACGCTCTTCCCCGACGGTCGGAGCTGGAGGGGGGGTACTGTGGCAACCCCAAGCCACCCCTGGGCTTGGTGATTGATGGGCGCTATGTGGCGACCCAATGGCTGGGCGCTGCCCATGTTTGGGCGTCCGCTTCCGGACGCACCTGTCACTAAATACCCATCAGAGTGATTACCTGATTAGCGAATCACGGCGCGGTGCGCCTGTTGGAGAGGGGGGACTTAATGGAGCCGAGGAGCCTCCTCTCAGTCCCCCGTAGCAGCGCAAGGCAAAAGGCCACAGAGCGGAGACGCCGCCCGGCCGACAGCAAACCGTTATTATTTGACTAAGAAAATAAAGAGTATGATTTTGGGAACTGCAACCTGTCTGTGTGTTGTTTATTCTGCCACCCCTACACCTGGAATTGCCACAATGGACATAATCCCTTCATTTTCAGACTTTTATTGCATTATTATTATTATTATTATTATTATTATTATTATTATTATTATTATTATTATTATTATTATTATTATTATTATTATTATTATTATTATTATTATTATTATTATTATTTTTTTTTTTTTTATACGTACATTGTCTGTCTACATTTATTTAGCATTGGTATTTAAATATTTAGTGCAGTTGAGTAATTGTGGGATTAACGTAATTCACACACTGAAGTTGGAACTGTCTATACTAGGTTGTGGGGTCCGGGGACGGTTTAGCGTGTGGTACCTTCTCGACTTCCTCAGTTGAATCGAGTTGTTTACATGCAGTAGCTTTAGCTACTAACGTTATCATAGCATCATGGTCTGTAATGTGTCAACTGGACAACGCCAGCCTCGTCTGCCAATGCCATATAGATAGCGAACGTTAACGTTTGCAAACTAAGTCAACGTCATCCAGCTGACACCACAGATCTACCATATTATGACAGCGTTAGCTAGCGGCTAGCGCTAAAGCTAACCAGAGGGAAACGTTAATGTACGGTAGTCAGTGTAGCGGGAGGCAGCACTTGATTTCCATTGGCAAGAGTTTATCTCATTCTATATCACGGCACAAAAAAATTAACTTTTTTTGCGACCTTATATTAGAGACAGGCCTGTGTTTGTCTAAATGCATCAACACCCCCCCCCCCCCCATTATAAGAGGCCCCTCCTTTATCGGAGGTCCCTCCTCTATTTGAGGATTTACGGTAGATATATCCCTGCAAACACCGCCACGCATCCCTATCTCTTAGAGGTGACGCAGTAGGAACAAAGATGGCTAGACCCGGTGGCGCTGAAAGAGTTAAAACCTGTTCCACCCCACGGGGTCGGTACCGACCCAAAAAATATCATCTGGTCATAAATCCATATTTTTTTTTAATATTGCATATAAGTTGCGATTTTTTTGTCAAACTTTTTCAAGTATTAACATCACTAACATGTCACAAAAGCATGTAGAATGTATATTATCATCAATACGTTAGTTTAGCAATAGGTTAAAAGTACCATTAGATAGTTTTAAGTTTTCGATTTTCTGAAGTCTATTCCAAGACGGAAACGGAAATTTTGAACCATGGGAATTGTAGTTATTTTGCGGCCATTTTGTAGAGGACATGCATAGCTGTCGACCAGCGTTGGAATTTTTCCGAACTACACTTCCTGTCAGATACTGTGGGCTTTCAAAGTTCAGCGTTCTGAATGAATCATATCAATAACTGTTATGATTCGCGATAATAAGCCACAAAAGGTAACGTTTTTGACAAATATTGAAACACAGTTAGTTTTTCCTCCCTATTGTTAGCATGTAGGAACAATTAGATCTGAAATTAGTTTCAAAATGGTTGCACTGTGGGGAAAATTAAAAAGTACACTAGATTACAGTAGATTTCATTATCTGTTCTTATGCACGCCTGGTGATACTAAATCCAAATTGAACTCGGGCATTTGAAAGATAATATATGTATATATATAAATGTGCGAATTGGCTATAATAAGGTAATGTATAAGCATCATATTCTATATTCTATAATAATATTTCAAATTGCATTGGTCCGGATGGGAGAATTCAGTACTGTATCTACAGAACCTTCAGTTTAATCATCTTCCCTTTATTAATTTCCTTAGATTTATTTTACACATGATCTCAAGAGGATACTGAACGAGATCAGTGGCAGTTTTTTAAGTTTGGTCATTATTATCATGGTGTTATTCACTGTCAAAGATGCAAAGAAAAATCATAATTAATATTCTCCTTTGTTTCATCACAATTTAAGCAAGCCTAGTAATAGACACAATATTTCTGACACTGTGAATACATTCCCTGATGTCCATAGATGTACCTAGATACCAAGAATATGCAAATAGCCCTTGTAGAAGTGGAGCAATATTCCATTTACCTAGGTATATATTTTAGGCGGATTTTCACATCGTGTGGAACAGGTTAAGAAAAAAATATATATACAGTATTTGTAACTGAGGGGTACAATTCCCTGACTGTATTAATAAGTATGGTATCATTAAACCACTACTGTCTTATGTACATTACTACTGGCCATACAGTACACAGGTATATGAGATGAACACATCCACAATAACACGGTTTCACACAAGTACTCGTTTAGAAGAATATTTATTAGCAGTAATAAGATTATATTACATTACTTTACTTAGAGTCGCGCTTGTAAGGCGAAGAAGGTGCATGAATGGGTCAAGAGCGTAAGTCCATTAGAATATTACGCAGGGGATAATGAATACCACCTGTATCGTAGGAATTATATCTATGGTACACTAGTAGGGCAGCGGGAGATACTAGTAGGGTCCCTCCGGTTGTAGGCCAGCAGGGGGAGGAATGTTCGAATGCAAAGTCTGGATCACCGGGGAATCAATAAGCTCCAGCTACGGGAGACGGTACATTACTCCCTTGATCGGCAGACGAAAGCAGCAGCTATTCTCCGGTATGCGGTGCAGCATGGAAGAAAGGTAGCCAGCCTCAGGCGTCCTAGAGGCGGGCTCGACGATGCTCCTCACAGGGTGAATCCCACACAGTTGTGGGTGTAGACGATTCTCCGCTCCATCAGATACAGGACCAAAGCAAATATAATCCAGCCGAAAAGGGCTCTGTAGTCGTCGGGTAGGTTATCCAGTGTACATATCCACACGGTCCTCGTCTAGGGCTCCTCGGATGACGGCACCAGGTTAAGCCGCCCAGCCTGGATAAGCACACTAGCTAGGTACGAGGAAGCGTTGGTAATGCTGGTCACTGTAGAACGGTAGCCGCACGATACACTATACATAAATAGACTATTACTGAATAATAGAATAGGTCGAACTCGACGGTACAGCGTTAAACTCTGATACTTCAGTTATCAATTCGCACGCGGTCTCAAGGCTCTATTTCGGGGCAAAACGGGCCCACTTCACAGCACGTTGTATCGTGGTGTGAGGCTTCAACTTATTGGGTAACAGTACTTCTGTATTCACCTGCGCCGTATTTATACGTTAGGTGAACAAACTAGTACCAGCCTTATTTCTGTCTCGTATTCTTGCGCAGAGCCGGTCATGTCCAGGCATGTCTTTGGCGGTGACTTTGAACTAGACCTTGGGGGTATGGCAGTGGCGCCTAGTGGATCGCTATCCAATAGGAGAACGAAATATTATGGTCTGTACTAGGTAAAAGGGATATTCCGTGTATATGTACAAAGAATACACAAGGGATATCAGACGATATACAAATACTATGCAATATATATCAAGTAATAAATATATATATTCGGTTTAATCTGATCCTTCGTAACAGTATTTGTATTTAATTTTTTTATTATTTTTTAAACAAACACATAAACAAACATGACAACACAAGATTAGATATACAAGCATTAATTAACAGTGCACATATAATGAAATCACCATTTAGATAAATGTCTGATATACCCCTAATACCTGCTATCTATTACCCTACACACATATGCTCTTGCTCACACCCCCCCCCCCCCCCCCCTGGACCCCCCAATGGATAATCCATCCATTATCATTCGCTCCTAACCAGACACTACCATTATATGCTAGCTTTTATTCTCTCCACCACTTCTAACCACATTGTCATTTTGGATTCATTGAGACCCAAAATTCTTGCTGTAGATATTTCTAGATAAATCACATCGAGATATGTAAGAATCCAGACCTTCCGGCAAATTTTTTCCGGTTGAAACCATCGTGATGCTATCAGCTTTTTAGCCACTGTGATACCAGATAAAACCAATCTCTTTAGCTGTATAGGTACTGCACACTCAAAAACATCATTCAGCAGTAATACAGAGGGGTGTACAGGTATATTCAGAGTTAAGAGATTTGATAATTGCTGGGTCACTTCTTTCCAGAATATCTTAACTGTATATGTTTTCTTTTATTGAATGTTTTCTTTTATTGAATGTACACATAACAGAGTGTATACACAATACAAGAGCACACAAGCTAGCACACATATTGCACATTCCCTTCACAAGCAGAGACCAAGCTACATGAAAAGAAACCATTACAGAGGAACTCCATACAGACAAGCTCAACTGGAGCCGGTTTCTGGATTCTCGATCTTATCAGAGTATGTTGTACCCATTCCCCCTGGCGCGGTGGGGTGTTTCAATTCCTTTCTTCAACCTGCTGAAAACAGAGGATTAAGACAGCTGTGTGCGCACACGTGTAGCGGTGTGCGCAGATGTGAGGGTTGATAGGAATCTTATCGGTTGTCACCGGTCCAGAGCCGCAGACACGCTGAGCAGTGAAAAACACCGGAGAGCCAGATCCCCCTCTCTCTCAGAAGTATTACTGACATTCTCTGTCTCTCTCACCGTCTGGGCTCAAACCGGCCCAATGATGGATGGCTGTAATGTCACAAGGTGCAGCTAGGGGGTGGGGTGGGATTTGAACACTGTTTTCATTGTGATAACATGGTCCTGTTCAAACTGATAGGCTGCTGAATCTTCATCAGTAGAGATTGTCCAGACTCTGGTTGAAGAGGAGGAGGAGGGGGGGGGGGTGTAGGGGTTGACTTGATTAACCCTTGTTTTGCCAGTGGGGATCTCATCCTAATCTGAATCACCCTGCTGCATGCCCCTCCCCCACACACACACACATGGACAAGTGGGTACGCACGCACACTTCAATCTTCTCTACCCTCTTGTGCAAGAGCAGAGGCTGGAGAAAGTGGCTTTTCTGGAGATTATTGTGTGTGTGTGTGTGTGTGTGTGTGTGTGTGTGTGTGTGTGTGTGTGTGTGTGTGTGTGTGTGTGTGTGTGTGTGTGTGTGTGTGTGTGTGTGTGTGTGCCGGGCTGGGGTCAAAGGTTGGGATATCAGGTGGGCCCAGCAGTGTGGCCGGTGGATAAGGAGCCATGAGTAGTCAAGTAGATGACCTCCATTTGGGTGGCAGCACCACCGCTAGTCACCTCTGGCCTAGAGGTAAGATTAGTCTGGCAGAGGAGATAACCCCCCCCCCAGCAAACCACACAAACACCTCAAACAATGCAGGTGGAGAGAAACTCATTCAAAGCTGTTCTTTCATATGTTTGGTTTGGTGTCTCTAGCGACTAGCCTCAAGTCAAACTAAACAAAACAACCACACACACAAAAAAGCTCTTTTGACAAGAAAACAGCTGAAGTGGTTGTAGAACAGCTGTAATTTTGAATTAGTTCACTTTAGCTTTACATCATCCTGTTGTGGCTGTGACATGTTTAAATGTTTTACGAGGTGAAAAACAGACCCCCCTTTACTCAGACCCCTCTACCCTTCATCAACCCTGTCCTACAGAACACATCCCTTCATCATTCCTCCCTGCCCTACAGAACCCATCCCTTCATCATTCCTCCCTGCCCTACAGAACCCATCCCTTCATCATTCCTCCCTGCCCTACAGAACCCATCCCTTCATCATTCCTCCCTGTCCTACAGAACCCATCCCTTCATCATTCCTCCCTGTCCTACAGAACACATCCCTTCATCATTCCTCCGTCCTACAGAACAGAGAGAGAGAGAGAGAGAGAGAGCGAGAGAGAGAGAGAGAGAGAGAGAGAGAGAGAGAGAGAGAGAGAGAGAGAGAGAGAGAGAGAGAGAGAGAGAGAGAGAGAGAGAGGGAGGGAGAGAGAGACTCCCATCATGGAAGGAGATATTCGAGAGAGGTCTTTAACACATTGGGCGCCAGACCCGAGATTTCTCGGGTTATCTCGCCAGCGGTTGAGCGCCAAAACCCGAGATTTCGAGATTTCTCGGGTTTTCATCGTTTTTTCTTTTATTCGATTTTTTTATTCTATGCAATGTCACGGACCTTGGTGTTACCATAGAAAATCCCTAGAGATCCCTAGAGTGCAATACCGGCCGCATCCTGCTAGGTGGCAGTATCACCCACCCTTTGAAACCTTATTTCACACTGTGTGTCACATCTAATTTCGTCTGGGCGGAGAATTTAGACCAAGCCAAGTAAATTGCTTTATCCGACCACTTCGAAACACGTTCAGCACAGTTGAGGCATATCTTGTGCCACTTCATGTCAGGGACCCGACCCGATTGGGATACCTCCTAAAGGTAAGGACTATATGACATCAATCCTACTTTGATCCCACAATGATTTCACATCGATCGCAACGATCATATGTAATGTACTTATGCATCAGGAGTAGGAGTGGGACCGGGAGTAGAAGCGGGACCAGGGACCTCCTCGGGAGTATGAGCGGGCCCAGGAGTAGGAGCGGGACCAGGGACCTCCTCGGAAAAAACGTATGCCGTTGCTGACGATCAAAGCATCAAAAAACGACCCCCCCCCCCCCCCTTTCATGCATTCATGATGAAACATAATACCTATTATATACCTTTGATTTGGAAATAGTAGCGTGTCCAGGCGAGCAACACGAACGCTTTTAGCCAAATTCACATATCGCTCCATAGAATAGTTACCAGGAATTAGCCAGGATCACTCTGAAACTATACAATATTCACCACGGTATAACACGCGAACGTATCCATGAAAAAATTTATTCTTTTTCACATGTTGAACGAGGGATAGTTAACACATTGGGTGCCACACTGTTTTCGGGCCCCATCTATGCACTGCCACGCTTTAAGATACCGTTACCTTGTTTGTAGAGCCATACCTATATTCTATATTATAGTTATGGATACAATACTATGGTCATTTGACAGTGACTTTCTTCCGGGCAAGATGCAAAAAAGAGATAATTTTTCCATGCATACATTCGCGCGTTATACCGTGGTGAATATAAGTATGTTTTTAGATCGGTCTGGGGTAATTCCCGAAATGCTGAGGATACATGCGTGTATTATACTATAACCATTGCCGTTTCTTGCCTGGACCCACTATTATTCTCAAATCAAATCTATATCATAAGTATTATGTTTCATCATGAATGCATGAAAGGGGAGGGGGGGTAGTTTTTTGATGCTTTGATTGTTACCAACGGCATACGTTGTGGACTAACGTTACACACACATGTTCGGATCGAGGTGAAGACATGCTTGGATCAACGCAAGATTGATATCATATAGCCCTTACCTTGACTAGGATGTACCCCAAAAAGAATATTCCAATTATCTGATCACGATGACAAGTATTGATGTCCATCGTGTCGCCAACATAATCCACCACACATCATGCATCGAGAGCATTTGATTCTTCTCAATCTGACCGTTATAACCACTCCCCTTGCCCGAAAAAAATAAGCCGACCCGGAGACATTAGATCGACACACAGATACAAGGTTTCAAAGGGTGCTCGATACCGCCGTCTAGCTGGATGCGGCCGGTATTGCACTTTGGCGGTCTCAGACTCATTCCCTATGGTAACACCAGGCTCCCTGGATGGATAATGAATAAAAATATCGAATATGCAACGCACAGTGAAAATCCCTATCTCTTACAACGGCAGGGGTCTCCCCGGGGCAGTAGGACCAGGCGTGGAACCCCGGGCAGGGGTCTCCCCGGTAGCGGGACCAGGGACCTACTCGGGAGTAGGAGTGGGACCGGGAGTAGGAGCGGGACCAGGGACCTCCTCGGGAGTAGGAGCGGGCCCAGGAGTAGGAGCGGGACCAGGGACCTCCTCGGGAGTAGGAGCGGGCCCAGGAGTAGGAGCGGGACCAGGGACCTCCTCGGGAGTAGGAGCAGGACCAGGAGTAGGAGCGGGACCAGGGACCTCCTCGGGAGTAGGAGCGGGACCAGGAGTAGGAGCGGGACCAGGGACCTCCTCGGGAGTAGGAATGGGACCAGGAGTAGGAGTGGGACCAGGGACCTCCTCGGGAGTAGGAGCGGGACCAGAAGTAGGAGCGGGACCAGGGACCTCCTCGGGAGTAGGAACGGGACCAGGAGTAGGAGCGGGACCAGGGACCTCCTCGGGAGTAGGAACGGGACCAGGAGTATGAGCGGGACCAGGGACCTCCTCGGGAGTAGGAACGGGACCAGGAGTAGGAGCGGGACCAGGGACCTCCTCGGGAGTAGGAATGGGACCAGGAGTAGGAGCGGGACCAGGGACCTCCTCGGGAGTAGGAGCGGGACCAGAAGTAGGAGCGGGACCAGGGACCTCCTCGGGAGTAGGAATGGGACCAGGAGTAGGAGCGGGACCAGGGACCTCCTCGGGAGTAGGAATGGGACCAGGAGTAGGAGCGGGACCAGGGACCTCCTCGGGAGTAGGAGCGGGACCAGAAGTAGGAGCGGGACCAGGGACCTCCTCGGGAGTAGGAGCGGGACCAGAAGTAGGAGCGGGACCAGGGACCTCCTCGGGAGTAGGAGCGGGACCAGGGACCTCCTCGGGAGTAGGAGCGGGACCAGGGACCTCCTCGGGAGTAGGAGCAGGCCCAACAGTCACTGACCAGGGCGATGAAAACGACCTGTGGCATCGGGAACCCCGTCTCCCCCTGGGGTTGTGGCGTCAGGAACCCCGTCTCCCCCTGGGGACTCCACGGCGGGCCGCGTGAACACTTTAGGCAACCAACATGCCCTTCTGCGTTGCTCTGAATTGCTCTGATTGGCCGAGCGCGCGGATGCGCATGAGCCGCGACACGCTCCTCAGAGGCAGGAATACTAAGCTCCCCCTTAAGCTCCAGGAGAGAGGAGAGAGGCTGAAAACCCGCAGTTCTTGCCCGACTGATGGGAGCCGAATCCCGGATCCGATTTTTCTGATGAATACCCCCAAAACATGGAGGTCCCGAACGCATGGAAGTATTGATTGCGCCATAACGAATCATTAAAAAAATATACCGTTAACTGGAATATGTTGTGCCTTTACACATATGTTGGATTATGTAATTGGTTTGTCATGACAAACTAATAAAAAATCGCGATTTACCCGGTGGCTACAACAACACACAGTGACTACATGCATCATTGTTTACAATGAACGGTGGGGCTAATCTAAAGGACTGGACACGGACGCATTAAACAGCAATCAATTAAATTAATATAACAGTCCGGTTCTGTGTTTGTTTGTGTCTGTAGATTGTTGGTGAACAACTAACTTTAGGTTAGTTTAACGCGTCCGTGTCCAGTCCTTTAGATTAGCCCCACCGTTCATTGTAAACAATGATGCATGTAGTCACTGTGTGTTGTTGTAGCCACCGGGTAAATCGCGATTTTTTATTAGTCTGGACTCTGGAATGGAATCGGAGTCTTCACGGGAAGTCAGTGACACTTTCTCACGTGCAAGACAAACGCGAAGCAACATCACCCGTCTCGTTTGTGATAACGTTATCCGTTGCCAGTCTCTCTCTCTCTCCCAAATCCATTCTGAGACAACGGACTAAGTTCGCAAGTCGCGCGTAACAAGAATCTCTCTCTCTCTCAAGTAGCCAATTTACACAATAAAACTAACTGGATAGTTGATTTAACTTCATTATCTGAACTATTCTAAAATCATTAAGTCTGCTATAAGCGTAAACATGTGTGTGTGTGTGCGTGCATCCCATCCCGTCTTTACTTTATATATACGTTTGATGTTTATTTATTTTTAACATCTGTTTACTGGTGGTCCGCGAAATATTAGATAACAATTAGTGGTCAGCATAAACTAAAGGTTTGGGAACCACTGGCATAGACCATCCTACCTGAAGGGGCAGTCCTAGGGGTAGAGGCTATGCTAGCTGTAGGGGCTATGCTAGCAGTGAGTACAAGATTGGCTTACACGGCTGGTGCTGAAAGTGTTAGGGAGTAATCTGACGATTATTCCTTGTTTTGTTTTATTCTTCCTCCCCAGTCAAACTCTCCACTCGCAATGAATGTAACTTTACTTTCATCACAATGTCCTCACATTTCTCTTCCTAAAGCTCCCCAGATCTACTTTACATTAATATGCCATGTATTTAAATTTTAAATGTTCAGTCTTTCCAAGGTACATTTCCTTATAACACGTTGCAATTACTCACACAGCGACCGATGCGAGTCCCTCTCTTGAAAAGCAGCCATCCATCTTCACTCCCATACTTTCCTTTTCCCTGTGTTTATCCCTCACTTCTCTCTACCGCACCAATTTGAAACTCTTATTTCCTTGTTTGTTTTCCACTCAGATCCTTGTTCGTCTCCCATTCATTTCTTGATGTTTGTCTCGCAGAGGGAAGAAAGGGGAAAAAAAGGACCTTTGTGTCTGGTTGCAGTCGAGAGGGGGGGGGGGGGGGGGTAGCGTGGCTTCCATAAGTGCTTTTTCATGTTAAGTTGACAGGCATTTTGTTTGATAGTTTGTGTCTGGCGTATGTCTAACCAACGCTAACGTTTGTGACGGTTTACAAGGAACGCCATTCGACTAGCGAGCTTAACACTTTCAAGCGACACTGCAATTAACTTGTTCTTTCTTTCTTTCTTTCATGTTTTCATGTTTTAGTTCTTTGCGTTTCTTTTGTTTTGTTATATCGTCGCTGTTTGTTGTTAGTTTCCCACAGAGTGCTAAGCGTCGTTCCATCAAAAGTCTCGGGAGGTAAGAACCTCGCTGACGAGCCACAAGGTCAGCAGCCGCTCTGGAAGCCTCTCGATCAATACACCCTGACGTTTCAGAGGCTTTAGACCCGCTACTTTCCGTCTGAAGCATTTGACTTAATTTGACCCCCCCACACACACACACTCTCTTTTTCTTTCCAAGCAATTCCCCCACTGATGGTATATTTCCCTCCAAAATTATCCTTCTGCCGTGGAGGAAACCAATCACCTGGAGGATTTCTTTTTCGAGAGGAAAACCCTCATTTCACAACGGATGAAGTGTTCTGGGAGGATTAACGCTGAACCGTTTGGATTATGTATTATGATGTTGTGGGGACTCGACTGAAGGAGGCACTTCAGAGCGACGGCACAAAAGACAAAGTTAATCGCAACGTCAATCGTGAGGGGCGGCACCCTGTTGCGATTGGCTTACACACCGGGGGGAAAGAGTCTGGTCGTTCAGATCGGGAAATTGAGTTACACAACAATGGAAGCCAATCAAAAAGGCTGGAATGACAGTACCGGGTTGTGTGGGTTAAGCCAGTTGGAGAGGCCTCATAATTAGATTGGTTGACAAAACGTTGAGGGTTCGGTGTGTGTGTGAGAGAATGGGGGGTGGTCAGTATTCAGTGTTGCTCAACCTTCATTTTATCTCTTGTTTGACTACACTGTAAGTAAATCTCAAGAACCCTAAAACTCCAAACACAATTCGACCAATGTGTACAGATAACACCAAACCCACATAAAGAAAAACAACAACAGCGGCCAGGTAGTGCAGCAGACTAAGCGTCTGTCTACCACCGCAGAGACGCTGGTATCGAATCCAGCTGTCAGCGGTGCCTCCGCCGGCTTGGCCGGTCGTCATACTGACACAATTGGCAGTGTCAGCGGGAGGGAAGCCGGTGGGTGGTAATCTGGTCGTTGTAAACAGCGACTCCTACAGGTCGCCTGCACAGCGAGGAAGGGATCTGGGTGAGGTAGTGTGCCCTCCCACGTGTTACACTCACCCAATGAGTCCTCGCTGCCAGGTGAAAAGAGGCTGCTGGCCTATGAATCGGAGGAAGCATGTGATAGACTTCAGAGCTCCCTAGACCGGGAAGTAGGGGGCAAATGCGCACAATGACCAGGAAGGGGAGGGGGGAATTGGCACAACGACTAAATTGGGATGGGAGGAAAATACATGAAAAATATGAGGAGAAAAAGTGGATGAACAACAATGAATATTATTAGGAAAACAATTATGGTATAACGCTCCACGCCAGTGATATTCAACAATGACCCAAACACTGGCATATAATACCCCACCACCACCATCTGTATTGTAGCTCCGGATTATTGAACCGAATGCATGAGGAAACACATTTGCTTAGAGAAGCAGTGAGACAGAGCCGCTACCTGACCTGTAGCTTACTTGGATTAGCCACGTCTCTCCCCGACGGACAGAACACCTTTCCTTTCCAGGTCGCCCTGCGCCACTTCCCCCTGTCCGTTTTCTTTTTTTCTCTCTATTCCGTTCCTCCCTCCCTCTTCCCGAGGATGGAATTCTGTGCCTCTCTCCATCTCTTTCATCTGCTCCTTCAGCACCCTATCTCTCTCTCGCTGCTTGTGCTGGTGGTGTATCTGTACAAAAATCTTTATGTGTCTGTGTGTGTGTGCGCATGTTCTCTTGTTTATCCAAAATGCTGGACGCTGTGCCAAGGTGTCGAAAATCTAAAACAAAAACACGGAATTCCATCGCGTTGAACCGCACTAGCGTTCTGCAGCCTCTCCCTCGGAGACGCACAAGTTTGCCAACAAATTGCAGATGAGACGCACACAAACACATACAGATGCACACACACACACTGCGCTTTCCCCTCCGCTGCGGTCTTCTCTGCCTCTTAACCCTTTCACTGCCACATGACAAAGGGTTAACCCTTTCACTACCACACTACAGACGGTTAACCGTGCCTGCCCTGTCCAGGTGGTTCCTCTGGAAGCATGTACCGTAAAAAACCATTTGGCTCGGAACACACATCTCCGCTTTCTTCCCTTAACTCTCTCCCGGCCCAGCGAATCAAAGACTCAGGACAATCAGTGGTTTATCGCCGCTGGAGACTAGCGCAGGAAACAGATGTTGTTCTGATTAAAAACACACACACACACACAAAGACACACCGTGCCAAAGCAGCGGCGCCTGCTGCCGCCTTCACGGCCTTAACTCTTTCAGTGTCACTCACGAGATTTCTCGTGTTTTTTTATAGGTGGTTGCTAGCCACTCACGAGATTTCTCGGATTTTTTTTTTTTTTGCGATCTGAAAAATTATTGCATCACCCGAGCCTACCCGAGTATTGCCGAGCTGCGCCGGTGATCACTGTGGAAAAAAGCGCCCCCTGTCGTCTCCCAGATGACATAAGTGATTTTGGAATGGACTCAATGAAAATGAATGGGGAAAAAAATCCGGTACTCCACATTTTCCAGTTCACTGATCCAGCCGGGGTTACTAGAGTTCATTCTGGAGCCTCAGATCCCCGCAGATCATGGAGATCCACTGTGTCGCGTTGGATCCATACACGTATCGATTTTTTCGAATGGTGATCAGGAATTGGAATATACCAGTTGGATACCATCTGATGTCAGGTAAGGACTCTATGTTATCAGTGGTAGGATAATCAGAGTAAGTTTGATGAAGTTATAAGCTGTTTTGTGAAATGTCTTCTTTCGGTTTCAATGTAAAACTCCGAGAGGAAATCAACGAGGCGATTATCCGCGCGCGGCCGTAATGTGCGTGCGTGCACGTATAATATTGATCATCTAGCGTTTATTTGAAAACGATTCATAAAAAGGCCGACGAATATCAACGTTGTGGAATATTCCACTAAAAGACGATTTTCATAGAATGCTCCAGAATGAGCTGTTTTTTATATCAAAACGGGGGCTTTTCTAACTGCTCTGAAACGGCAACGACGCGATAAAAAAACAATCTGCCTTCACAGCACTGTCTGGAAAATAGTCTTTGATAATGCGATGGGCAGATTAGACACATAGCCATAATTTAAAACATAGATTAGGCGATATTAACGTTAACATTGGCGCGGATGGTGGCATTCAAGCGGTAAAATGGAAAACCAGGCGTGGCACTGAAAGAGTTAAGAGGAGTGCGTAGGACCGAGCCTGGAGCCCGGAAAGCCATGATATCCGTTAAATACGTGTTGAGGAGGGGACAGGCTGCCAACTGAGCAAGGGTTTCTAGCTATGTGTTTGTGTGTGTGTCTGTTTGTGAGAGACAGACAGTAAGAAAGACAGAGACGAGGGAGAGATGGAGAAATAGGTCAAGTAAATGCTGGTCATCGTCCTACCTCAGCCTCTCTCTATTCTCATGCAACCCACCATTACATGCAATCACATAATGTTGTAATCAATGCCTAATTGCTATGTAATCAACTCTCCTCTGAAGACACGATGATAATGATTTATACAAACTCTAATGGCCTCGACATCAGATATTCAAGTGTATCCGTCTGTGTGAGAGTGTGTTGTGTGTGTGTGTGTAGGCTATTCCATAAAGAAGACGCAGGGAACAGATTTTCATATGGTTTCTACTTTAATCAGAATGCACGGTGGCACTCCATCATTTTCTTCACTTTTAGGCTATCATTTTACAAACTAGATATAAAAGATCATAAATAAATGACATAAGTTACATGTACCTAGAATTCTTCGACAGAAATGAAAAAGAAAAAAAATGTAAGAAAAAGAAACCAAACAATGACACAAAACGTAAAAAAATTTAAAAAAATCCATACAAACAGAAGATTGAGAGAATGTTAGATCTACATAGCTAGATCGTATGGCATCGGAAGGCATACAATGACGAACATTAACTCTTTTATGTTTCATTAGGTTTTTTCTTTTTGTTGTTTTTGTTGTTTTTTTTGTTTCCTTTCAAATCGTCCCAACATTGAACTAAAAAGGAAAAAAGTATTGTACAGTACATTCTGGGTAATCCCTCTCCTTCCCAACGCCTCTTGCATATTTCCAAACAGGTCCTTTTCTTTTTCTCTCTTACGGGTAAAATCCCCACCTCCCCCAACACCGCTCACACACCCAAACGAAAATATTTCACCAAAGAAGAAGTTTGGAGCTGGTATTAAGGACGGAGGTGTATTTTGTGAGCCATCACATATGAGTTCAAAAGCATTCAGATAAGGAATAAAAAATTTAAATAAAACAGGAAAGAATACAGTCCATTGGAAGAGACCCGACTGTCATGGTGGATACTGGAAGAAAAGAAAGAAAGCAAAAAAAAAAAACCAATGATTTCCCTTCTTAAAAGACCGTTCCCCCAGCCTCCAATCCATCGTTGAGTACATAGGCGCATCCGTTTAAAGTGTCCCCCATTTCTAGATCCAGAGAAATGGTTCCGCCCACCATGTGTGGGCTCAAGCTCGGAAGAATCCAATTTCGCTGACCAGTCCGTCAGTCTCCTGCCCCTAACTGGCGAGAGGAAGGCGTGTTGTCTCAGCGTCCATCTGTCCTTCTGCCACCCTGCTGTCTTATTCCAAACAGAAGCGGAGAAGGGGTTTGTGAATGTTGTTGTTTAAATGCTGAGCAGAGCTCACGGGAAGCGACACACCTCCTATTGTTTTCTGACAGCACAAAGCAAAACGTTTTTTCTTTTCTAATTCCATCAAATACTCTAAAAAAAAAGAAATCCTTCCTCCACAGTGACATGAAAAAACACATAGGATTTACTGATAGTACTTCGAAGACACTGTCTCTCATAACGGTTAGACGCACACACATACACACATACACACACCACACACACTCTCACACTCTGTGCACACTCGACACACACTCGCAACGGCCATTACTATACATGCAAACAAACAAAAACAATTGGCAAAATAATAAAATAAAAAATTTCCAAAAATAAAAGAAATTATACAAGTACATTATCTGCTGGAGCAGGGTCTCTAGATTATATTACATTCTTTTCAATTGTTTTGTTTTTTTCTTCTCGGTTCGCCAAAATCATCCGTGGCGTTTTCCGGTAAACTGTCGGACGGTCGCGGAGCGCTCTGTTAGCCGGTCTGTCTGTTTCTTCTTGTTTTCTCTTGACACGCCGGCACTGGCGGCGGCTGTGAAAATGGATTTCCCATCCCGCCGGAGGAGGAGGAGGAGGAGGAGGAGGAGGAGGGACACTCCGGAGGAGAGGAAGAAAAAAAGAAATAAGGGCAGAGAGCCAAGGAGGAGGGAGGAATTCTGTCATGGTGGAGTGAGAGAAAGAGAGAGAGATTGAGAGAGATCCTGTTTTTGATGGACTGCGGCAGCTGGAAGAGAGAGAAGAGAAAAGAAGAGAGAGAAGAGAAGCTGCGTCAGTCATGGCAGTTTCGAACATAAACAATTTCTGATTTGGCATACAACCCTGACTGATATCCCTCTACGCTCGCCCTAAACCCTATGGAAAATTCCAGTCATGCAGTGCTAAATGTAAACACAGCCAATGTCCAAAACGTGACATCAGCATGTCGGTTTGTTGGCACTAAGTGAAACGCTGGCCAAAAAAACTCCCCTCTTTACTCTCCTCCTCCCTCTTCATTCCGGGAAAAGGGTTCGGTGAGAGCCGTGGCCCATCTCGCGGGCTCTGTCGGCTGACTGGAAGTCAGTGGCTGATTAATCCCTCTCATTAACATGCCACAGGCGTCGGGGGCCGGTGACTGATCACAGACCAGCGTCTATTGATCTGCTCTCTCTGCCTCAGGTGGCGCGACCCGCTTGTTAATTAACACAGCCTGGGTGCTGAGTGATCTCACACTCGTACACAGAGAGAGAGAGAGAGAGAGAGAGAGAGAGAGAGAGAGAGAGAGAGAGAGAGAGAGAGAGAGAGAGGAGAGAGGAGAGAGAGAGAGAGAGACACACACAGACATGTTTTGGTCTAATGAGAGTTGGTCTAATGAAGGATAGAGTGTATAGACACTTGGCTGGCTGCAATGACTGGTACAAGACCACAGGCATACAAATGTAGGCATATAATATATCCATCTATACTGGCATGGAATGTTTACTAGACCACTAGGCTGTGTCTAGTATTTTGCTGGTCCTTACTAGGAAAGAGTTGGCAGCCAAACAACCCTAAACTCATTAAATTTCAACAATGTTTCTACTGTATATTCACACCGTGATGTAGTAAGGGAAGATGCATGTCTCTATTAAAAAGGGATATTGTTAAAACATTAGCCACCTACAGTCTGTATAGTGATATAAAAACCTGAGTTAAATTCATCTCCTGGCCGCGAAAACTGATTGGTAGCCTCTTATCAAAGAAATCGATGCGTGCATTAGACCAGAGAGTCACTATGGAAAGTGGTGGTTAGCGAACGTACAGTACACAAGGAAGTACATGTGCAGAGGAGAGAGAGAGAGAGAGAGAGAGAGAGAGAGAGAGAGAGAGAGAGAGAGAGAGAGAGAGAGAGAGAGAGAGAGAGAGAGAGAGAGAGAGAGAGAGAGAGAGAGAGAGATGTTTTCTAAAAGGCTAATGATTTGTTAACACGACCAAGGGATCATTTGGGTAGGTCTGTTCTATATAATTATATTGTTTATCGCCATAACATTTGCATAAAAAGAAAAAAGGTAAACAAAGCAAAAATCGAAAAAAAGTAACCTATGCTCAGAAACACGGTCAGGGTAATGTGTAAGATATTATGTGTGTTGTTTAGTAAACAGGATACAACTCTTTAGACTGGTATGTCTGACTGGTCCTTTAGTAGAGCTGATGTGTGCAGAGCCACACTATTTATATGAAGAATAGATTATCTTTAGTGATTCTTTACCAATTATGGCTGCTTGAATAATGTCCAGCAGGTATTCTCTTTCTCTTCTCTTATTTCTTGATTGTGATTGATGCTGATGTTGCTTTTATTGTGTATCCGTCTCGTCTTTGTTGCATCCTTTGTGTAAAAATCCCAGGCTCTCCACTCTCACGTCCACTGTTGGGAGGCCCGATTTGTGGAAAATTCCAACTGGTCCAAATAGTCTGTCCGTCAACAGTCACAAGGAACACTGAGAGTCCTGTGGTGGTGGGTGTGGGTGTGAGGGGAGGGGGGTGCTCTACTAATCCAGATGGAAAGATGAATGGAAGAATCAAATCAATGTTTAGGGTGGGGGTGGGGGGGGGGGGGGCTGTTGTTGGGAGGATGGGGGATGGGGGGCGTACCTCTGGAAGATCAAAGATATTCTCAGCAACATCCTGAGGGCAACAAAAACGACAGTGTTCTGGGACGAAGCAAGACAAGAGCAGAGCCAAAACACCAGAACCACCTTAAAGTAAGTAAACCTCGCTACGCTATGGTCCCTCCTCCTCCTCCTCCTCCATCCTACTTCCTCCTCCTCCTCTCCCTCGCCTCCTGCTGCTCCACCTCTCAGCAGTTCATTGTTTATTCCAGGCTGGGCTCCTCCATTTTGTCTAATGGATATCAAACAGGTTGAGCCGAGAGAACGAGGGAGAGAGGCAGAGATGAGGTAGAACAATAGCGGCCGTTGGTGGGAGGGAGGGGGGGGGGGGGCAGGCGCCCGCCGCAAATTGCCCAGTAGAACACACAGTTCATTATACAATAAAACACAGTCACAGGAAATCATTAAAATAATCTGCTCCGCGATTATTCCAGAAGAAGAACATTCCAGAAACAACGCGGTACGATCCTCCTGCTCCTCCTCTCGGAATTCCTTCCAGACCGTTGAAGGCACTCCAGATTGGCCTCTCGGAAGCACTTTTCCATCCCTCCTTCCCCTCTGGTCTGTCTATCAACCAAAAAAATGTCAGACAGACAGAAATATCCTGGTACTCCACCGCCCACCCCCGCAAAAAAAGAAGAGCAGGTAAAAGTTCTGATAAAAAAGTGCCATTTCCACCACTTTGTTTTTTCATCTTCTTCGTCTTCGTTTAGTTTTAGATCCAAATTTAAAGTGCATGGATGAGGTAAACTATTTCTTCATAGTTTTATTTGTCTCTCTTTTTTTATATGTCATCTTTTTTCATAATTTTTATGCTATATTTGTTTTCTGTAAGAAATTATGTTGCAAGACTTTTGTTTTTATTACAATTTTTTTCTTCTCCCTCGTCTTTTATAAAAAAAAAAAAAGAATCTCAAACAGGAACCATTCGGCCTTGCATCTGTTGCATTTGGGACAGCATTCCCTGGACGCTGGTCAGGATCTTGTTTTGGTGCGCTGCCGATGAGATGCCGATGCGGGCCATGTCCCTGGAAGAACAAACGGGCGGGTGGGTGGTTTGGGGTTCAGGTGGAGAGGGAGGGAGGGAGGGAGGGAGGGAGGGAGGGAGGGAGGGAGGGAGGGGTGAGAAAGAGAAGCCATTAGGACCGGAGACAACAAAAACAAATTGAGTTGAACGACAAGAGGCCTGATTCAAATGATGGATTTTACAGGCCTCCTGTGGACGTGAGCCCGGTGGTTTAACGGCTGTGTGAGGGATACGACCTGACAACACTCGGAACCGAGTACTGGGGATCTTAATAGCGCAAATAAAGCCCTGCGGCTAAGTGACTTGAGACAAGATGGATGGACAGAGAGACGTGGGAGAGACATCCTGCACATTTAGAACAAAGTTGTACTCTTTATGGGGGGTGGAATGGGGAGTTAAGTAACACATACATCAACTGCTCTTTTCCCCTCTCTCCGACCTCCTCTCCCTCTTTTCCTCCTTCATCCCTCTCCCTGACCTCCTCTCCCTCTCTTCCCTTCATCCCTCTCTTCTCCCTCTTCAACCATGTATTCCTTCATCCTTCTTGTATCCTGTGTGTGTCTCTCCTCTCTCTCTTCTCTCTCCTCCCTCTCTCTCTCTCTCTCTCTCTCTCTCTCTCTCTCTCTCTCTCTCTCTCTCCATATCTTTCTATACCTCCTGCCTTCTGTCTTCTCCTATTACGCTTGATTTTTATTTTCCCTTTTTTAACATGAAACAAGACAAACAATACAGTAACAGTAATAATCAATGATAAATCACAGGACAATAACAGAAATAATAATAACAATAATGACAAATCCAGTAATTAAATGAGAATGAATGTAGATTAAAAAGACGTAAAACAAATAATAAATAAATACAATACATGGGCTCTTGCTCGCTCTTCCTCGCTCTTCCCTTCTCCTTCCCCCCCCCACCCCCCCCCCCCCCCCCCCTCAGGACCCCCACATGGACTATACATCCACTACTTCATTTAACATCAGAAAAATACAAATTTATATGCGTTCCTTTATCTTCTCCACCACAGCTACCCAGACTGCTATGCTGGCTTCATTAACACCTAAAATTCGTGCAGTGGATATCTCTAGATAAATCACATCGAGATAGGTAAGAACCCATACCTTCCGGCACATTTTATCCGGTTGAATCCAGCGTGATGCTATCTTACGCTTGCATTGTGTAATTGCATTGCGGGGGGAGGGGGTCGTCAAATGAGACACGCCTTCTCGTCCCTCAACAGCTACTTATGAGATGCCCTTGAGCAAAGCACTCCGCCCCCTACCAGTCCCAGTGGAGCCTGGATTAGACTGCTGAAGGTTGAAACAGCTACCAAGTATGGTTGTGTGTTACCAGCACCATCTCGCTTGAAATATGTAAATAAAGTGCTTATCAACCACCAAATAAATTATTGTATGTTATGTTATAGCTATAAGTAATATATTGACAATGTGTACATAATAAAAATAAGTAATATATTTACATATAATTAGAAACATTTCGATATATATATATTTTTAAACAAATAAGTACATATATATATATATATATATATATTTATTTTTTATTTTTTTCGTTTTCAGAAAACATTTGCTGGGGAACAAACCAAGGACACTTTAGTGTCTAGAGACCTTTACCTCAAGACTACCGAGACACACTTTTCCCAAACCCTAACCTTAACCACACTGTTACCTTAAACCAGGGATTCTCAAACGTTTTTTATACCACGACCCCATTTAATTTAGGAATTCTTTTGGCGCGTAATTTCAACGTGGAAATAAGGAATATCAAAATAAAAGCACACGTTGTTTCGAGCACTATGTTTATCAATGAAATTAATGAATATTATCAACAAAAGCTTGTTTCTGTATACACATTTATAAAACAAGGCATATTTAGCCAAAATATGTTGCCAGAACATGAAAAGAAAATGCGCTCACGTGCGCTTTGGCAGAGATCCGCTTGTACTCTGAAAATCCGCCCTCACAGAGATATGTTGATGCGAAGGGGACACCCTTTATCAGCGCAGCATTACACAACACTGGGTACTTGTTCCGGACTGATATCCAGAACTTTGCGAGGGCCTGTCCAGTGAACTTGACTTTCAGTAGCTAGTCACACGAAAGATCATTGAGCGCCTCCTGCATTCTGTTCCTACAACAAGCCATCAAGCGGAGTAAATACCCCCAATTCTCTGCTGATTATCCTGGAGTGCCACTAACAGAGTTTCCAGCTCATTATCAGCACATTTCTCTGCCAATGTGTTGTTTTTGTCGGCAAGGAAAATCTGCGCTTCTTCTCCGAGTTAACAAAGGCGAATACTCTGCCTCGAGAAAGCCACCTCACTTCAGTGTGGTATAGCAGCTGGTTATGCACAGAAGCAGAGCCCATTTAATTGCGGCCAACCAGCAACGCTTCTGACAACAAACCTATCCATTGCGAATCCAGGTATCTAAATATATTACTTATAGCTATAACATAACGTAAATTATGTACCTTTTTTCCTGTGGTCGATTAGTACTTTATGTATGTTTTCTGATGTGCTGGTGTTACAGTGTGAGTGTGAAACAGTGGCTGGTAGAAACAATAGAACTCACTCCTGTGTCATGTGAACGACGGCCTCGGGGGTGGTGTAGCCGCCGGCGGTGAAGTTGTCGCCGTATCTCTCCATGCCGATGGCCTGCAGCCAGTCCTCCACGGAGCCGAGGACGGAGCACGCCTCTGGGCTCACCGGCTCGAGCAGGGTGGTGTTTGGCCTGGGAGGTGGAGGAGACAGACTGTTACTTTCACGTCGTAATCCATCACAGATTACCGATTACCGGTTTAGGACTGAAATAATCCCAGAGACACTCAAAGGCAGTAAGACACTGTGATTGGTTTTATGCTTCTTTTGGATTACCGTACTTTGCCTCCAAAATCCATAGGTTATGTGGTTAAATCAGACGGGTAACTAACTGTAACCCTGCCCCTAACCCTAAACCTAACCATAACCTAACCTAAACCATAACGTTAACATAATCACAAAGTCACAGAGAAGCTGGAAATTGGTGCACAACTTTTCGTATATATATAATAGGAATTGGTTCATGAGAATTAGTTTGGTTAAACAAGCAGTTAAACAAGCAGACTGTCATTGGCCATGGTTTACCACTAGAAGACACGATGGAAAGAAAATCACAGCCTTGCCATGATTTGATTTCTTACAATGCCTGACCTGTCACTCATACTGTATAGGACTACTACCACTATCGCCCAATTAAAACCGGACCTGAGGTGGAGGGAGTGACAGCATGCCCCCTGGCCATATATGGGAAATGGAGTTTTTTATTAATTTTTTTTTTATTGTGACTGTAATGGTGTACCTGTACCATCAAATCCTAACAGGATGGCACATAAAACTCATAGGTACCCCTCAGCCATAAAACAGACTATTTATTTCTCTCTCTCTCTCTCTCACCCCCCCACCCCCTCTCTCTCTCTCTCTCTCTCTCTCTCACTTTCTTTCTGATGGAATTAGCAGGTTTGACAAGCTTGGCACTCTCTTGCGTCCCCTCGTTATTTGTCCTACCAGAAACAGAGCCAAGTCAAACAAGGGTCCTCCCCGGTGTCATTGACACACTCGGTCAGGCGTTATTTGAAGAGAAAACAGGAGCCTAGCACACTTCAGTGAACTGCACCGCGCACCCAACCACTCATCACCTCGTCAGTGGTAGCAAGGCTTCAGTTGTAATCAGTTACAGATGGCTATTCACCTGCTTGAAACTGTAATCAATCAGTAATGCACTGAGATACGATGCTCGATCTTAAAGGTGCTATGTGTAATGAGAACCATATAATGCCAGTATAGATGGAATGAGAATAATATAATTAACTGAATATAAAAATAAGTGAAAACGAAACCCTATCGTATATAATATACGTTAAATATAAATACAGGCAATAAATCATTTAAATCTGAATACCATGAGTAAAGAGTAAAAGTAAACAGTATACACAAGGTGCAGTAATACACAAGGTACCCTAACTGGCACGATACGTCATACGTTTTAGTACGTGCACGTTTTGGTGGTTAAGAGAGACACTTAGTGGTCAGACATTCCTAATAGTTCTCGGGTTCTGCAGCCGTTAGATAAGTTACCCATCTGATCAGGGCTTGTGTATTTTCCCCTCACACGAGCCGATTCCACTCACACGATTACTCCCTCTCTCTTTCTTTTTCCATCCCTCCCTTCTGCTGAGCTTTTGCAGTGGCGTAAGTCGGCCATTAAACTTTTACACGGGGTTGCCGAGTCCGAGGTGAGACACTGGGCCCGTCTCGCTTGGCCGGTTCTGGTCCCTCTCTCCCTCCACTCGTCCGACAGCCCACCCTCTTTCCAGACTCTGCCTCTCTTTCTCTCACTACTCCATCATTTAAAAAGGACCCGTAGGAATTTAGTTTAGGCACCACTTTGGGGCGGGAGGGGTTTTTGGGTTGGTATAAGGGGACCCGAGGTGAACCGTGAGAACGAGATGTCAACCAAGAGTGATCCCCCCACAGGTAACATTAAAGACCATTTCCCATGCTCTCTCTCTCTCTCTCTTTTTCTGTCTCTCTCCTCCTCATCCATTGGCTCCACTCAATGCCTGACCCATAACCTTAAAGGGATAGTTCCAATTGTTCGTCATCTGGCCCTTTTTCAACAATGATGTTGTTGATCGGTAGAATCCTTTCTCAGCACAATCCATGCTGTTCCTCATACCAGCTCTGGATAGTTAGCCACAAACCAATGCAAAGTCAATGGGGTCACGCTCATGTCTGTAAAAGCTGACTGAGGCTCACTGAAATCTACTCCACAGTGCAACACAAAGTAAGATTCCCTGAGCCTCAGTCACCTCAGGGTGTACAGACAGGAGCTCGACCCCACTGACTTTGTATCGGTTTGTGGTTATTATCTGCAGATATCATCTGCCTTCATTCCGATCTTGACGAGACCAAAATCTTGTCAAATTCGACCACGAGTGAGTCACTCAACTTGGCTGCATCTCTCCCAGCTACAATGCAACCAGGCAACACACAAAGCCCTCGTCTCAGCCTGTGTACTCGCAAGTATAGTAACACAAGACCCACCCACACACACACACACACACACACACACACACACACACACACACACACACACACACACACACACACACACACACACACACACACACACACACACACACACACACACACACACACACACACACACACACACACACACACACACACACACACACACACACACACAACTCCTCTCTCGGTAGAGCGCTACCCTCTCCGCGTTGTTCCAGTTAACTGTAAAAACTGCATTTATAGGATCCAGTGCTGCTAATTACTCCACAAGGACCCCCTCTCCTATATCCCATTAGGTGTGTGTGTATATGTGTGTGTGTATGCGTGTTCACACACTTGTTAAACTAAGACAGACTCCCTTCGGCTCGCGTGGAAGTCTGTAAACACACACTGGGTCATTCCTAACACGATCGAGCTGTCGGGAGAGGAATGGCGTCGGGAGTTCCAAGGTCATGTTTGTTTTTAACTCGCTGCTACGTCGTAATTCTCCAACGCAGTTACAGCATGTACATTCCTGGCTGTACACAGCCATTAAGGGCTGGTTTGCTGGGGACGCCATTATTGGAGGTGTTTGTTAAAATGAGCGTTTAATGGTCCTGAATTAACAATGTGTGTGAGGCTGTCTATAAGCTAATGGTCTTGATATTTGCCAGCCTCAAATATGTTCACAAACCTGGCGTTAAGTGGCTAACAAATTGTAGACACTTAAAAAAAGAGTTGAACGACAAGCAAGATTCTGTTTAGAAGCCATCTTGAATCTCTGTAACATCTGAATCCTATGCTTTTATAATTCCGTTTTTGGATTCAAATATAGCATTTGAAAGGACTGTGCATGTGAGTATTCCTAACCTGTGTGTTTTCTTAAAACATCTTTGTTAGTTTGTCTTCCTACTTTCAACAATTACAATCCCTCATGACACCCCTTCCTGACAGGGAGCGACGCGAGCGAGCGTGATTGCGAAAATTATTAAAATGTATTCGTTTCAATCAGACTATCCTGACCTACCGCGAGCGACAGCGAACTGAGCGGCGATGTCGCTCCCCCCTCAAATATTCGCTCGCTGTGTCTCTAGTTGAGCGATTACGCGGCCGAGTCCCGCCCCTAAACACTTTTTATTGGTTGAGAATCGCAGGCTGCTTTGCCCCTGTGCTTCCAGGTAAATACACACACACAGACACACTCGGACAAGCGCCGCGTCATATCAGGACAGTGTCGCGCGCGATTTCGTCTCCAGTTCGCTCGCTCGCTGCCTGTCAGGAACCGGTGTGATGAAGAACCATTTGTCTGTTTTAGATTTTCTGAGAAACAAACCTAATTCCCTACAGATGGTCAGAGTGTTGTGTACATTTGTAGTTACAGACAGTAGAGGTTGACTACTTCCTGGGATGTCAGACGAAAAAATTCAAAACCAAGTCCTATGGCTCTTCGCCTGAAGGGTTGAGTTATATTAAAGCACTGAGCCATCCTCCCTCTGATCTCTCACCTGACAGCGGTCTCTCCCCCGGTTCTCTTCAGGCTGTTGGGGTTTCGGATGAGTTTATCCAGCATGTTGACGATCTGGCCAAACTTGGGCCGGTCGGCCCTCTCTCTTTGCCAGCAGTCCAGCATCAGCTGGTGCAGCGCTACGGGACAGTCCATGGGCGGGGGCAGCCTGTAGCCCTCATCAATAGCCTTGATCACCTAGGGAGGGGATGGAAGGAGGTGGGGGAGGTTAACCCTTTGAACCATGGCTGAATCTGATGTCATTTTCAGTCAATTCAATGGTAAAAAAACAGGTTTATGTGAAGACAGTAGTCATGCACATCATTCTCCATTTGAGCTATAGTGAGTCTGTAATGACCAATGTGCTGAACACAAGATTCTATTTTGTTACGCTAGTCACTATTGGATCACCATTAAAATGACAAGGACCTGTTAATTATTATCCACATATCTCTACGATATTTTACATACAACCAAAAATTATATGGTACTTGGAAATATTCTTTACACGTGTTATTATAAAATATACATTTCTACAAGTGCTGTCTATGGTGTCTCTGATATATCTTGTTGAAGTTTTCCTCTGAGGCCTCTGTTCACACCTCCCCCTCCTCCCTTTATCCTCCCCTTACCCTCCCTCTCCCCCTTATCCTCCCCTTCCTCTCCCCTCACACCCTATTCTTTGTTTCGCATGTTCGCCCCTCCTCATAACCCCTGCCGCCTTTTCCCAGAAAACTTAGGAGGCAAGCTCACAGAATTGGAGGGAACGTTATTCTCCCGGCCAGAGAATCAAGTCCTCTACTAAACTCCTGAACCTGAATTTGTATTTGATTGGCAACGCTTTAACAATACATTTGTATCAACCCTGAAGAGTTGACCACGCTCATAATCAACCTCTCCGGTTCCACCTCAATCGTATCTTCTGAGATTAGGACTTACATCCTGGTTGCTCATGTCCCAGTAAGGCCTCTCGCCGTATGACATCACCTCCCACATGACAATGCCGTAGCTCCACACATCGCTGGCCGAGGTGAACTTCCTGTAGGCGATGGCCTCCGGTGCCGTCCAGCGAATGGGGATCTTCCCTCCCTGCGATTGACAGTAGGGGAAATTGAGTAACACCGCTTCTCAGCCAATCAAATGAATAGATCACATTTGGCAAGTATAAAGGGTTTTGTTCTAAGGAGATTTTTCGATAAGACACAGTTACTTCGGCTTCGTTCATTTGTATATATGATTAGGGCTGTCAGTTTATCGCGTTAATTAGATTAATTAATTACACAGCAAATTATCGCATTATGAAAATTAACTCAAAATAAATAAATAAAATAAATACACATTTAAAGACTTTATTTTTAATATGGGCCATTTGCATGTTCTTGGTATCTGATTCTAGGGACATATATGGATTTCAGGGAATGTATTCCAAGTGTCAGAAATACTGTGTCTGTTACTAGGCTTGAGTAAATTGTAATGAACCAAATGAGAATATCAATTAAAAAATTGTTTTCTTTGACTGTGAATAACACCATGCTAAAATTTACCAGACCTGAACAATCTAAGCAAATGAATAAATGGAAGATGATTAAACAGAAGGTTTTGTAGATACAGTACTGAATTCTGCCATCCGGACACATGCCATTTGAAATATGATTATAGAATATATAGAATATCATAACACTTTGGTTGATGGTGTTCGATGGCAGACGTCTTGGTGGTGAACAACAGGTGAATAGCAGGTGATTATTAGATGACAACTGTGGCCAACGAGCTTATGGCCCTGACATCATGAGTAAGAATACAATGAGTAAGCAAAGGTCTTTAGAGAACCAACAACTTCAGTTATATCCAGCAGTACATTATACCAGCGCAAGTAAGTTTCATATTTTGTAGATGGTTTGTAGAGCTTATTTCTTGGATTTCCCTCACACATACACACACATTACTAACCCTGGTAGTGTAGGCGGCCTCCGGGTCGTCCTCGAGGACTCGCGACATGCCGAAGTCGGACACCTTGCACACCAGGTTGCTGTTGACCAGGATGTTGCGTGCCGCCAGGTCTCGGTGAACGTAGCTCATGTCAGACAGGTACTTCATGCCCGAGGCGATGCCCCGCAGGATGCCCACCAACTGGATCACCGTGAAGCGCCCGTCGTTCTTCTGCACGGTTAGGCAAAATCAAACGATGATGAAAGAGGCATTAAAAAGATTATAATAATAAATTCCCCCCAACCAATTCCTAATCGCTCTGTCACGAGGAGGACATGTGATGATTGGACGTGAAGCTTTGTGTCTCGGTGTGGTGTGGCCGAGCTCTTGGGACACAGAACACGTTGTCCTTCAGTCAGTCCTGTTTTGCAGTCAGAGCCACTCAGTTTTGGAACATCACCAACAGAAATACGATACTGTGCTACCTACCACACCTTTACAAAAAAACTCAAGACCTGGTTATTAACCAATCAAACATGTGATCACTTTTAATCAGTTCATTGTGTATTTTGTTATTGCTTTTACTATTATGTTGGATTGTATTGTAAATACTGTGTTTTACTTTAAATGCTTCTGTTCTAGGTGTATGGTCGGTCTTATAACATCTTGCCAAAAGGACTACAGTTAATGCGAATTAGCCAGCTGGCTAAAACTGACACATTTACAGAAGTGTTGATTAATGTGTAATGTCCTTTTAAAATCTTTTTTTTTATAATAAACTGAAACTGAAACTGACGTCTGATTATAACACGCTCTCTTTACAACAGAAAAATAGGTTTCATGTCAAAACATATGGGGGGGGGGGGGCTTCACTGCTATACTATACATAGTATTCTGTATAACCCCATAAACTAAATTCTCATCATATACTACAGGGCTTCCCCAATATTTATGCTTTTTGGGCTTTTCATAAACAACTTTTCATAAACATATATTATGATTAACTTTTAAGAACAAATATACAAACTGTTTGTTTATGTGCTCGCACAGCAAGCGGAACCTGATCGGGAATCATGGAACGTGTATCTTAATTGCATTGCTTGCCTCTTCGGTGGAAAACATGGTTGAGTTGAGATAAGATAGTATCAATGTTTTCCAGTCGTACACACCAGGCTACACAGGCTTACACGCACACACACACACACACACACACACACACACACACGCACGCACGCACACACGCGCACACACGCACGCACACACACACGCGCACACACACACACACACAGACACACAGACACACACACACACACACAGACACACACACAGACACACACACACACACACATGCACAGACATAGATGGAAGCGCATGACTGACCCTCAGGAACGCATCCAGTGATCCATTCTCCATGTACTCTGTGATAATCATCACCGGTTTACCTGGAGAGAGAGAGGGGGGGGGGGGGGGGGGGGTGAGAGAAAGAGAGGGAGAGAAAGAGAGAGAGAAATATGAGGGGGGAGAGGGAGAGAGAGAGAAAAACAGAGAGGGGGGAAGGGGGGATTGAGAGAAATAGAGAGAGAGAGGCAGATGATTATGGTGGTAAATGATGCACATCTCTGCGCAGCAGGGGGTTCTCAGGGGAATGTGTGTGTGTGTGTCTGTAGCATGTTTATGTGTGCGTGTGCATGTGCGCACGTGTGTGTGTGTGTGTTAAGCCATCCATCTCTGTCCCAGGGTGATTTAATTAGCGTGGTGTAACGGCTGCCCTCACGTTCCCCACTCACACTACACACAACAACGCACCAGTCACACACACACACACACACACACATACAAACATGTACACTCACAAACATGTACACCCACACACCCACGCCATTTTGCGTATGTGCAAATATGCACTGACGTCCATAGTTTCATAGCACATCACACACACTCATACACACACACTCACACACACACTCACACTCACACTCATACACACTCACAGTCGGACACTCCGTCTCGCTCTAACGCGCTACTGATGTCACTCACTGTTCCCTTGGCCTCTACATCCCTCTGCCAAGCGCATCTGTCACTCTCCCGCTATCCTATCCCTCTCTCATTCTGTCTCTCTTCTCACCCTCCCCACACCACTCTTCCCTGGCCTTTCTCACCCCTTCGCTCCGTCTCTCTCTCTCCCCTGCTCTCTCTCTTGGGGGAGAGTCTGTGTCTTTATTTGAGTCAGGGGAAGGAGGGAGGAAGGGAGGGAGGGAGGGAGGCGTTGGGGTGGACATTCCCTGGTGGGTCTCTGTCTTTGTCTGTCTTTTAGGAAGGGGGGGTGAGGAAGAGGAGAGAGAAAGAGAGAGGGAGCGAGAGGAGGAGGGTGGGTTGTTTTTGTCCCTTAGCGCTAGCAAGATGGTGCCTAACCAGCCATAGCAACAACACATGCCGAAAACCTTTCCTTGCGTCCCGTTTCAAGCGGCATAATTAAGGTAGATTTAGAAGAGTATGTTACTTGGAGAAAGTGCTGAATTAAGTGTCATTACTGTGGGGTACTTAAACAAATATTTGAGTTGTGTTGTGCGGTGGCTGAATGCTTGTCTAGCAGCAGTATATGCTGTGGACCTGTTGGAAGCTGAGTGCTTGTCTAGCAGCAGTATATGCTGTGGACCTGTTGGAAGCTGAGTGCTTGTCTAGCAGCAGTATATGCTGTGGGCCTGTTGGAAGCTGAGAGCTTGTCTAGCAGCAGTATATGCTGTGGGCCTGTTGGAAGCTGAGAGCTTGTCTAGCAGCAGTATATGCTGTGGACCTGTTGGAAGCTGAATGCTTGTCTAGCAGCAGTATATGCTGTGGACCGGTTGGAAGCTGAGAGCTTGTCTAGCAGCAGTATATGCTGTGGACCTGTTGGAAGCTGAGAGCTTGTCTAGCAGCAGTATATGCTGTGGACCTGTTGGAAGCTGAGAGCTTGTCTAGCAGCAGTATATGCTGTGGACCGGTTGGAAGCTGAATGCTTGTCTAGCAGCAGTATATGCTGTGGACCTGTTGGAAGCTGAGAGCTTGTCTAGCAGCAGTATATGCTGTGGACCTGTTGGAAGCTGAGAGCCACACAGTGACGTT
>NC_140165.1:280728195-280733195 GCF_963971535.1 Notolepis coatsorum
TGACCACGCCCTCCAGGTGAATGATGTTCGGGTGGTCGAACTGCCCCATGATGGACGCCTCGGACAGGAAGTCCCGCCTCTGCTTGTCGGTGTAGCCGGCCTTCAGGGTCTTGATGGCCACGCAGATCTCCCTCTTCCCCAGCATCTTCAGCCGGCCGCTGCACACCTCGCCGAACTCGCCTGCAAGTGGCGCACGGATGAGTAACTGGGTTGATACACACTGAGCCCTTCTGATATTATTACTAACTACATAATACATACCGTAAGCCATAAATCAAAAATGAAAAGGGGGACTTGGTGGTGTATGTGTGAATGTGTGTGTATGTGTCCACGCTTGTGTGTGTCTACATGGTTGCATGCATGTGGGGAAGTGTGTGTGTGTGTGTGTGTGTGTGTGTGTGTGTGTGTGTGTGTGTGTGTGTGTGTGTGTGTGTGTGTGTGTGTGTGTGTGTGTGTGTGTGTGTGTGTGTGGTGTGTGTGTGTGTTTGTGCATGTGTGTGTGCGTGTGTGACTCTGTGTCTAACCCTGAGTGTGTCTGTGTGTGCGTGAATCCCTGTTGGGAACAAAGTGCATTTTAATCATTGGCTGGGGGGGGGGGGGCATGGTCTAATCCCAGATCACTCTCGTTTTCCCCAGTGGAGCAGAGAGAGAGAGAGAGAGAGAGAGAGAGAGAGAGAGAGAGATGAGAGAGAGAGAGAGAGAGAGAGAGAGAGAGAGGAGAGAGAGAGAGAGAGAGAGAGAGAAATGGATATTGATTCACTCTCTTTATTATTTTGTCATTGGGTGACTTTTGCTAGACAGCAGGAGTAGGAGAGACAATGCGTTTAGCCCTCCTACGCTCTTATATTTTAGCCATCGACCAAATAGTATCGTCCGGGAAGCAGTGGTATATGCACACGCACACACGCTGCGCGCATGCAGACATACACATGCTCACAAGCCAATATTGACCAATATAGATTGAGAAACCACTTTCGAAAGTTGGGAGCTTTGGGAGCAAGAGGTTGATGGTTTGAATCTGCCCAAGACCAGCTTGGAATATACATATGGACTTTTGGGGTGGTGGTAAGAGAACAAATAATGCTCACCTCACCCTTAACACTATGACTGCCACGCTGTTTGGTTAAAGTTACCCTTAGAATGCCAGCCTTCTAGTCGTTTCCTTGGTCGCTGCACTATGTTTGCGAAGCTGTGTTTGTGTTCTGTATTATAGCTGTAGAGACACGGTGTGGCCCATTTCGACAAACATTACTTGTTGTCCACGCTGTAGTTTGTAGTTTATTACACGCTAAACATCGCGCATTTTCCAAGATAATACAGTCTTTTTTCATAGATCGCGAGATAAAACACGTTATGTGCAATAAGCCCAAACCTTTCTGGCTGATCCCCTGAAACCCTGAATACTCCCATATCAAAGGTATATGATATGTATATATTAGGGGTGGAATGGTACACATTCAAACCGTACACCGTTCGGCACGACCTCCACGGTTCGGGGCATGGGTGTATTGTTTGGTTAGTAACAGTTAGCCTCGAGCTAGGCTAACGTTACCTTAGCCACGAGCTAAACTAACTTTAGCCATGAGATAACTAACGTTAGCCACGAGCTAACGTTAACTAGCTTTAGCCACGAGCTAACCGTGGAAACAAACGCTCACAGCGAAGTGACTCCACGACACCAGTTCCATTTGTGGAAGGGGGGTATATTGACGAAGCTTGAATGACTGTCTGTGTAAAATAACGAGCCAGGAGACTAGAGCTTGTGTGTGTCAACTGCGTCTGTTTACATCCTGGTCCGGGACATACCAACTCGACACACACTACTGTGGGGGGGGTTTATATAACATTCCCCATTCCTTGTAACATCTCCTTTATTTTGTTGATAACAACAGTTACAACATTCCTTAGTGCAAATTATTATTAATACAAGAAACCCCATAAACGTCCTTATGCATACTTTGTTGATGGCCTTTGTCTATAATGTGGCCACAAAAATAGAAGGTTTAATTATTTAGTTTGTTTGCACTAAGTTAATACTTTGACAAATGTAGCCTATATTTTTCAGTCAGTTCTGTCTTTGTGTGCCAAACATTATTTAAGGCAAACCGCTGTAAATCTCTTATTTTTTTAATTTGTTTTAATGAGAAGCATGTTTACATTTTTGGAGTGTTACATTACATTTTTTATAAAAAAGAACATAATATCGAACCGAACCGAAGACCGTGACCACAAAACTGTGATACAAACCGAACCGTTGATTTTGTGAACCGTTCCACCCCTAGTATATGTGTATCGTCACAAAGTCATCAAGGGGGAGGGGGTGGGGGGTCGTCTTTAAACTCAAAACTATGATCGCGTTTGCCCGAGCATGCGACGTTTCGTCCGTTGAAACACAGAACTGTGATCGTTAGAAAAACACGTTTCAGATTAGGTAAAATAGACATAGAATATAGCTTACCTTAGCCAGAAGGTATTCCAAAAGTATAATTCCAAGTGATTTGCATCGCCATCGCGATTACCAGTGTATATTATGTCTATACACGTTTCGATTGTCAAATACGCTCATCCAACACAATCCAGAGGCGAGGACTGTGAATTCCTGTCCCGGGAGAAGGAGTGGCCACTCTGCGAGGATAAACTGAAAGTGATCTGGCTATCAGACCAGCCCCATTGCAGTTCAGACACGGGACAATACTACCACCTGGTGATGGTCGATCAGAATGCAGTTCAAAATTGTTGGGACGAGCCTAAATTATGCAGATCGCTCTGGGCAACTGTGTAGAGCGGGATCAAAGTAAAAAGATCAAACGTTTGGCACTCAACGGTTGGGGCCCAGAAACGTAAAAAGCCGTGATTGGCACCAAAGTGTTAACAAAAAGACCACTGCCCAAGGTGCGCTTGAGCAAGGCATCATACTATTGTGGTTGTAATAAGAAACTCCCCGGGACATATAGCTGTAGTATACAGTATAACTGTTAATAGTGTAAAGGTAACTGTTATTAGTGTATAGGTAATTATTGTGAATGTATAAGTAACTGTTATTAGTGTATAAGTAACTATTACTAATGTATAAGTAACTGTCTGTTATTAGTGTATAGGTAACTGTTATTAATGTATAAGTAATTTTTATAGTGTATAAGTAACCCTTCCCTTGGGTTAATGAAAACAACGCCACTCACCGATGCCAATGACTTTCTCGATCTTGATGCAGGAGGCGTCAATCTCTTTGGCAAACTCGCGGACGGCCTGGTTGGGGTCCTCGTAGGTGAAGGGGTCGACGTATATCCTCACTCCTGCAGGACAGCGAGAGAAAGAGGGGAGGAAAGAAAGAGGGGAGGAAAGAAAGAGGTACAGAACGGAAAGAGCGGGGGGAGTGGAAAAAAGAGTGAAGTTAATTCATGCCCGGCTCCATCTGTTCTTTATTGTCCGCGTGCTGCAGGCTATATACGCCTTCCTCTGTGGAATAAAACCTCTGCTCCGTCCCTTCCTCCTTCCACACCTCCTTTCAACTCCCACTTTGACTCTGTTTCTTTTGCGTGTCTCAGTTGCCGACTCAGAGAAGACGGGAGCTCATTAGCGTGCAACATTGTTGTTGTTTTTTACGCATGAATTCCCATCATTGAGACTTGATAATGGGGGTGTTTTGAGCACATGGCAGATCCTTTTGAATTTCCAGCACAATCTGGATCATTCATTTTCAATGCAAGCCATTCAGAATGTAAACAGAGTTTGACGTTCATACTTGCTGATGATAGAACGTTCATTCTCATTTTTCTCTAAAAAAATGTCATTGCAAAAAACATTCAGCAAATATTTGGATTACATGTAAATGAAAGAAAATCCACAAAGTGGGAGTACAGATCTAGAGTCAGCTCAAGTCTGTTTGGTTTGAATAGGGTCTTGAGGACAAGTGTTCCTGATCACTGACTCCCAAATCAACACTGGAAAATATGGGCCCTGAATTAATTTTAAAGTGAATTGATCCCAACCCTGGTTTCCAATGGGCTTAGATGACTGTGAATGATAATGTAGTTGTAATGGTGACCGGGGCAGGCATCAAATCAAAGAGCTATAGTTACCTTGGTGTAGATGCTTCTCCTCATCAGAGTCCTGCTTGGCTTTGCTGTACTTACTCCTTCTAGGGGCAAAGAAAAACATGGCGGTCAGTTGGAGCGACAACAACAATTGTCCCCTTGTCCTAGACCATTGGCCCTCTTCCTAACCCCTGGTCCCTTGTCCTTGCCCCTCGTCCTAACCCCTGGCCCCTTGTCCTAGCCGAATCTCCATCAAAACCAGATGTGAGTGTCGGTCCAATCCATAAATGATGCAGCTCAAGTTCACTACAGTTACACCCTCAACCCAGGCAGCACTTGCTCCAGGCAGCAGGCTGGAGCAAGTGATCAAATATGTTCACTTGAGCCCCAAATATGACCCACAATGCAATACACAACCACATTCGGAGAAAATAATCATATATGATGTGATTTTATGTTGAGTAAACGTACAATGTACTGCAGCTTGATGTGTAAATGTGAGTCTTAAAGATGTTCTACATTTGTAGCAATCTCTGCCAAGAGGCTGGAGTCACGCAGTTAGGAGTCTTTTAAATATTATGTGCTTATTGCACACAGCTGTGGCCAGGGTGACTCAGTTCAGTTTGCTGCAGCACCCCCTACTCCCTCACACAAAGTGACCCTCGTAACGACGAAGGCTTAAACATCACCGAGCGTTCATTTGATCTGCAGGGCTCAGGGGTGAGGGTTTGAATGAAAAGCAAATGGGATCCAGCCAAAGACACGTTTCACACACAGTAATTTCAGACAAAAACCTGTGCATGTCAATTCATAGCTTCATATGAGTCTTCAGATCCCTATATTATAGTGTTTATTTCATGTATCAAACTGTGAAACTAGGCATTGCAGATCAAATATGACTCAATTGCATGTTTAAAAAAAGTATAATAAGATGCTTTCCTTGTGGGAAAATGGGAAATATTTTTT
>NC_140165.1:280738195-280745695 GCF_963971535.1 Notolepis coatsorum
TTTATTTTATGCAAAATTTATTGTATTTTTATCTTATTTTATTATTAAGAATCTATCTCATTATTAAGATAGAAGCTGCTATGGCCGAGGGACCACAATAAATAGAATTTCACTGTTCTTGCTGTGAAGTACTGAAATAAGTGACAATAAAGGAATCTTAATCTGAATATGAATCTTTGTGTTTTGCACAGGGAGGTTCTTCGGGACCTTTTAAATGTCTCATCTGGCCTCGTTGTTTAGCCCAAAGCGAGGAAAAAGAGAGAATAACAGTACAATAATTTCATATGATGACATAACATAATGGTAGAAAACGTTTTTTTAAAAGGTCAAGTACTGAATCTTATAGGACACTGGCCCACTTCCTCGGCTAGAAACAACATTATATAAGATACATTGTCTTGCTAATTCAACTTCCTCTCATGGTAAAATGAACATCTCTTGTGAGTGATGATCAGCACGGAAACAGCGCTTTCCCACGAGCCTCACCTTCTCGTAGTATTTGACCTCGTACTCGAGGATGACCCCGTTAGCCCTCTCAGGCTGCTGCCAGGCCAATGAGATGGTGTGCCTGGTAATGTCCTTCGCCTGGATGGAGTTTACTGGGGAGGGTGCTGGTGAGGACAGAGAGAGAGAGAGGGAGAGAGAGAGAGAGAGAGAGAGAGAGAAATATTTTAGTCCACATTGTTTTCAGCATCAGGGACACTAAGTCTGTTTTTGTTTCTCTCCTAAATCCCTTCTCCCTTTCTCTCCTTTTCTCCGTCTGAGAAAGTCAAATAGACGGCCGGGCCACAATAGAATAGAATAGAAATACTTTAATCATCCAGAGGGAAATTTGGCACTACAAATCGCTCACAGTAAACATTTAGGTAGACAAAACAAAGTCGCGAATAAGAATAACAAAACAATTGCCTAAGAATAAAATAAGCCTAAGAATAAAATAATAATAATAAAATACGGTCCGGGATTCACTTTTCCTATGTTATGTATATACATTCTAATATAAAATATACAGTAAAAAATCTACAGAAATCTACAGTGAGTGTACAGTAAGTGTAATATTGAACAATGTTGTTTTAAAAGTAAAAGTCCAGGAAGACTGTCACCCTGTGCTCAGTAATGCAGTGAGGCACAGTGATGGCAATGGCAATCAGATCCATTTGTATGTCAGCTTGGCTTCCATGAAAGGCTTAGTCATTATATCACTGTATCATGGCTACACAGCTAAATTGCCATCACCGAGTCTATATCATGGCTCTATCACTGAGCCTACAGCATGGCTCTATCACAGAGTCTATATCATGGCTCTATCACCGAGTCTATATCATGGCTCTATCACAGAGTCTATATCATGGCTCTATCACTGAGTCTATATCATGGGCTCTATCACCGAGTCTATATCATGGGCTCTATCACTGAGTCTATATCATGGCTCTATCACTGAGTCTATATCATGGCTCTATCACTGAGCCTATATCATGGCTCTATCACTGAGTCTATATCATGGCTCTATCACAGAGTCTATATCATGGCTCTATCACCGAGTCTATATCATGGGCTCTATCACTGAGTCTATATCATGGCTCTATCACTGAGTCTATATCATGGCTCTATCACTGAGTCTATATCATGGGCTCTATCACCGAGTCTATATCATGGGCTCTATCACTGAGTCTATATCATGGCTCTATCACTGAGTCTATATCATGGCTCTATCACTGAGTCTATATCATGGCTCTATCACTGAGTCTATATCATGGCTCTATCACCGAGTCTATATCATGGGCTCTATCACTGAGCCTACAGCATGGCTCTATCACCGAGCCTACAGCATGGCTCTATCACTGAGTCTATATCATGGCTCTATCACTGAGTCTATATCATGGCTCTATCACTGAGTCTATATCATGGGCTCTATCACTGAGTCTATATCATGGCTCTATCACTGAGCCTATATCATGACTCTATCACCGAGTCTATATCATGGGCTCTATCACTGAGTCTATATCATGGCTCTATCACTGAGTCTATATCATGGCTCTATCACTGAGGCCCCGTTTAGACGGAAACGCTAGCAGGTGAATCCGCAAAAATATTTTTTCGGATGTGCCTTTCGTTTATACGGAAACGGCGTTTTTACGGGGTGAAACCGCATAAATCTGATAAAACGATGACGAAAGGTTTGTCACGGCTCTGGTCGCGCGTACTGCTTACGTCACAGGTAGCAGGTATGCGCCAGTAGCCGAGACGTAAACAAAGCAAGTATGTCTGACTTATATCAACAGAGATCACCTGAAGGCTACATTGGCAGTACTTTTAACCCTTTCACTGCCACACGACAGAAGGTTACCCCTTTACTATCACACAACCGGCTGTCGTGTGGCAGTGAAAGGGTTAAATACACAAGAATCTGTCCCGCGGCGTGAGTGGACCCACTGTCTGTGAGTGACTCTGCTTTGGTGCAATCACATTCCCCATCCACAGTCTGCGAATCAGAGGCAGAGTAGGGCGGGTCTTCACAGCACGTCATGTGACATATGCGCCAATCGTGTGACAGCGGGTCTCCGTCGTTACAGCGTCGTCTGCACGGAGAATTCCACTCCAAAACGCTTGTCTAAACCTAAAATTAAAAGTGAAACCGCAAGATGACTTTTGCGGTTTCTGTTCACAAAACGCTCGTCTAAACGGGGCCTGAGTCTATATCATGGCTCTATCACTGAGCCTATATCATGGCTCTATCACCGAGTCTATATCATGGCTCTATCACTGAGTCTACAGCATGGCTCTATCACCGAGTCTATATCATGGCTCTATCACCGAGTCTATATCATGGCTCTATCACTGAGTCTATATCATGGCTCTATCACCGAGTCTATATCATGGCTCTATCACCGAGTCTATATCATGGCTCTATCACTGAGCCTATATCATGGCTCTATCACTGAGTCTATATCATGGCTCTATCACTAGGGATGGGTACCGAATTCGGTACTTTTGAGGTACCGAACCGAAACACGTCGGTACTACCGATGATCGAATGAAGTGAGATACAAAAAAAAAATATCCTTTTTCTTTTAACTTTTTTAAACTTTTTTTTTTAAACTTTTTTCTTTTCATGTCAACGTTCACACGCACAATATATGCTTACCTAGGATTTGACTTGATTCAACAACAAAGCAGTCGGAGCAATGGCAAGCCGAAAACTGTCGAAATTGTAGTTATTTGAAGTTTGGATTTTTTTTTTACGACTGAGGTAGGTAAATTAAATTTCTTGAGACTAAAGTACCGAAAAAAGGTACCGTTGGGTACCGGTATCGATTCACAGGTACTGGTACCGGTATCGGTTCAAATGTGAAAGGTACCCATCCCTATCTATCACTGAGTCTATATCATGGCTCTATCACTGAGTCTATATTATGGCTCTATCACTGAGTCTATATCATGGCTCTATCACTGAGTCTATATCATGGGCTCTATCACTGAGTCTATATCATGGCTCTATCACTGAGCCTATATCATGACTCTATCACCGAGTCTATATCATGGCTCTATCACCGAGTCTATATCATGGGCTCTATCACTGAGCCTACAGCATAGCTCTATCACCGAGCCTACAGCATGGCTCTATCACTGAGTCTATATCATGGCTCTATCACTGAGCCTATATCATGGCTCTATCACTGAGTCTACAGCATGGCTCTATCACTGAGCATATATCATGGCTCTATGACCGAGTCTATATCATGGCTCTATCACTGAGTCTATATCATGGCTCTATCACTGAGTCTATATCATGGCTCTATCACTGAGTCTATATCATGGCTCTATCACTGAGTCTATATCATGGCTCTATCACTGAGTCTATATCATGGCTCTATCACTGAGTCTATATCATGGCTCTATCACTGAGTCTATATCATGGCTCTATCACTGAGTCTATATCATGGCTCTATCACTGAGCCTACAGCATGGCTCTATCACTGAGCCTATATCATGGCTCTATCACTGAGTCTATATCATGGCTCTATCACTGAGTCTATATCATGGCTCTATCACTGAGTCTATATCATGGCTCTATCACTGAGTCTATATCATGGCTCTATCACTGAGTCTATATCATGGCTCTATCACTGAGCCTACAGCATGGCTCTATCACTGAGCCTACAGCATGGCTCTATCACTGAGCCAACGGTTGGCATCCATAAAACGCAGTCTTTGGCTGTTGTTTGCTCCTGAGCCAGAAAGCTAAATATAGCCCCGCTGTTCTTGATATAGCTATTGAAATAAGGGCTAAGTTAATTTTGTACAGCTCATCGGTCACCCGGGGAAACCGCTTGTTGCTACGACATCTGCCTTGGAGACGCGGGGCGAGCTCGCCACCCCTCACCTTTCTTTCCCCCTTTTTGTGTCTTCAAGGGAGCCAATCAATTGGTTTTCATTAAAGCTGCAGCGAGCGATCTTATCTGCAGCCCGCTCGGTGGCGGACGATAACAAGGCCATATTTCAGGCAGCTGCACTCTCTGCGCTCCGACCGGCTTCAACATGTGAAGGTTAAAACGCAGATAATGGCTTACGCTGCTGCCCCTCCCCCGGGTGTGTCGCCGGCGCACAAGTCAAACCCACTGTCTTCAGGGAGCGCCACGACATCGAAATATGGGTCATACACACATTTGACACTACAAAGAGCGACCCATCGGCCTGTAAATGTATTTTCAGTCATAAACAACAAGGAAGTCATATATACGCATATACGCTGAAGCGGATATGGGGCGGAAAAGATAGTATTATATAATGAAGAACAGATAGATAAACAAAGACACGCGCCTGGAAAATACACACACACACACACACACGCACGCACACACACACACACGCGTACTGTACACAAACAGCAGATGAGTACGGCTAGACAGTAGTTCAAACACATCACAAAACAGACACAAACTCACAGCTTCCTGCCTCTCACCTCCTCCACAACGACCCGAAATTAAAGTCCCCGTAAAACTTAAACAGCCATTACCACCCGTCACCCCCCCCTCCCTCACACACACACAATCACACACACACACACACACACACACACACACACACACACACACACACACACTGCCCTCGTGTCATCGCAGACGGGTGGGTAACAACCGCCCCTCCATATCCATCAAAGAAAGAACAAAGCGAGCAGTAGACACAAGATGTTTACACTAGCGCCTCCGTAGCGTTTCCTCCGTAGCGTGTCGCGTTCTAAAGCGTTCACTGGGATCAAAGCGAACACATGACCTCTCTCTTTACTGTAACCCCGCTCGCCCCCGCAGCCCAGTCCACTGCCTCTCATTACAGTGGGAGATGATTAATGACGGCACACCCACCGCCGATTATGATTGGATTATCAATGACATTATATACATTCCCTTCCCGTCCAACGAGAGGCTCCAGGGAGGCTAAGGCCTCGTGCTAGCGCTAACGAAACCAAGGCTTTTAGCCCGGGATTGAGTTCAAAGTGGGGGACTTGGAATCCATGCACCAGGAATGGATTGAGTTTCGCCGGGGTGAAGCACTATAGAAGGGGGTGGGGTGGGGGATGGTTCGGGGGTGTCCTAGACAGAGTAGAGCGCGGTGATAAATAGATTTTCCCAAGGTTGTGTCATCCAGCCGGGCCCTAATGTGTTGCGTCTCTGTTAAACAATTAGACTGTGGGCCATTTGTATCCCTCAGATCAATCTCTGCTCCAGAGCGTCTGGCACTGAGAGCCAATTTGAAGTGCCCCCATGGGGGGACCGTCCGAGGAACGCTCCCTGCCTCGGAAAGAAAACCCCCTCCGGGGTCATGACAAGCCCTCGTTTCTCCCTTAGGTAATCCACACATCCATCTTTCTCCCCCAAAAGATGACAGATATGGCGATTTAATCGTGTTCGATCCTCTTGTTGCGTGCCCCCGCCCGCCTCAGGGTAATGGGAAGTTAAAGATGAGGGATTTTCTGACTGATTTTCTGAGGTTCCATGTCCACGAGATACAGCAAGGTTATCGGCTCAAAACATCCATCAAGGCTAAGAGTTTCTATGCCTATAGTAGCCTATATGATTTATGATGATATAATAATATAATATACCCTCCTCCCCCCGAAAGAAAGTGCTACACGAAAAGTTACCACGTAGCGTACAGACCACGTGTGTACAAAAGCATTTCCTGGGAGCTAACGTGAACTGGAAAATGAAGTCTAAGCCAGACGAGGACGTGATATTTTGACCGAAGGGGATTCGGAGGGAGACTGTGTTAAAAGAAGCCGGTGACTCCATTTAAAATATGTGGCTGATCTGTAATTTCTGCCCGGGGGAATAATAATAAGTGGAGGAGCAATGAATATTCAAATCTTATTTCAGAATAATATGCCCCCCCCCCCCCCCCTCTTTCACAGTGCGCACGCAAACAAACACGCATACACACATCTGCATTTGCATGCGAGCCTGTGGACAGACACGGTGGGACAAACACACACACACACACAAACACACACACACACACACACACACACACACACACACACACACACACACACACACAAACACAAAGAATCTCATTACACAAACAGACAGATGGAAAATATACACGTCGAGAAACATACACCCTACTCGCATTATCTCACGGAGACGGGGGAGAAAACTCAATCCCGCTACGTACGTATGCATACATTATAACTGGTGGAGCCACAAACACGAAGAGGGGGCCTGGGAGCAGCTCTGGTAACATCCCTGGTGGGGGGGCTGGAGGGGGGGGAAAGAGTTTGTCGAGGGAGGGAGTTTGTCTTTGCTAACATGTTCTTCGGCGAGGCATTCGGGCTTGAGAGGAACAGCTGTGGTCGGCCCGCGCGGTTACGAGAAATGGACCATACACATTAACAGTGTGGTGAAGAAGGCACGACAACGCCTCTACTTCCTCAGGCGCCTAAGGAAGTTCCAAGTCAGCCAGAAGATCCTTAAGAACTTCTACTCATGTACAATAGAGAGCATCTTGACCGGCAACATCACCTCCTGGTTTGGGAATAGCACTGCAAAAGACCAAAGCAGACTACAAAGAGTGACACGTTCAGCCGAACGCACAATTGGAGGGGGGCTCCCCACTCTCCAGAACATTTACAACAAGCGTTGCAAGGGGAAGGCTAAGAGAATTATTAAGGACTCGAGCCACCCGAACAACTGCCTCTTTGAACTGCTGCCGTCAGGCAAGCGACACAGGAGTCTCAAGGCGAGCACAGAAAGACTCAGAAGTAGCTTCTATCCCCAGGCCATCAGGCTGCTAAACGAACAATGAATGAACACTACACAACAACAACCACCAAACACACATAGCACACACATCCACACGCACACACTCACTTTAAACAAACACACTGTAGCACCCACTACACACACTTTATAGCACACACCCACTTTAAACAAACACACTGTAGCACCCACTCCCCACACTTTATATTTATGGATGAAGGATTGCACTACAACTCGTACACCT
>NC_140165.1:280748195-280752982 GCF_963971535.1 Notolepis coatsorum
GGATGTGCGCGGCTGCGCTTTAAAAAAAAAAGTGTGTCACATTCCCCTTCACACATTTACTCGCTTACATGGAACTCATGCATATATATGGACACAAATACACACAAGGACACACACACACATACACACGCACACACACACACCCTCACACACACACAGAGACACACAGACGCACGCACGCACACACACACACACACACACACACACACACACACACACACACACACACACACACACACACACACACAAAGATGCACACACACCCTCCCAGAGTTTCCAGCTGCTCTGAGCCAACTCTCTCTATGTGTTGAAGCCAAAAGGAGAACAGTTGTGAAACACGCGCCATTGGCGAGCCAAACGCAACATCATCTACATCATACTACTTCAAGTCAGCCGATTAGCCTCGAGCGGCCTCTGGGGATGTGTGTGTGTTTGTGTGTATGTGTGAGTGTCTCACATCCTAACATGACTTTTCCAGAGCTGAACCCCAAACACCTACTGTTCCATTACTGTTCCCACACAGCCCAGTCTGGCGGACTGATCTCCCACAATGCTTATCCATCACCCTATTCCAGACCCTGGACAATAAATCATTCAACGTGTCCTTAAATAGCCATGGTAGTTAGTAGTAGTCTGTCCCTCAACTGTCCCCTGGTTCACCCGTCTGTCCTTAAACAGAAGGCGAGGGACAAAGATGGACATTCATGCTAAAACGACATAAAGAGGTTCTCGGCACGCCACCCAAGAGCCGAGCAGTAAAACACACTGGTGGTGATGACGAATAAGAGGAGGAGAAGAGAGAGGAGGAGGAATGAAAGAGAAAAGGCCCTGAGTCATAAAAAAACAAAACAAAAAAGACATTTGCACAACAACTGGTTACAAAGTGGCAGAGCAACAAAACAATTGGGGAGGCTGTTAAGACACCTGGCTGGCCAGAAGGCTCATCTCCAAGCCAGGTTGAATTAATGGTCACCACTCCACTAGAAGAACTACAAACACACACACACACACACACACACACACACACACACACACACACACACACACACACACACACACACACACATCCACAAATACACAAAACAGGCAAACACACATGCACACACTCACCCAGGTACACATGTGCAGCCGCTCACATGCAGGAAACACATGCATATACACAGGCAGACACACATACACAAGCATACATACAAGCACAGGCACATGTGTGCACACACACACCCCACACTCACACTCAACAGATCAATGAAACCCATCTAATTCATTAGCCAGAAAGCTAAATATAGCCTGGCCGTATCTTCGTCATTCTAGTCTTCTCATGCCTAATTACGTAAAACTGCATGTGAAATATTGCAGAAAATCTTTTTCCCACTACTGAAAATCCATCAACTTATCCAGTAATCACTTTAGCTCACACAGATTACTTACAGCTTCCATATATGTGTTTTGACTCCAATATCCGTGTGATCACTGGATACGTCTCAAACAAACTTTTGTTGTTCGTCGACGTGGTGTCAAAATGTTCACAACACCATCCACTTGTAAGAGGTCGGTCCAATACCTACATTTCTATGGTAAAGACAGAAATTCGGCCACATTCGGCCAAAACCACCACACCACTCATTGGGATGAGTGGAGCCTGTGCAGGTTAATCTCCTAACGTGGGGAGGATGTGTAGCCTGTCAATCATTGTGTCGCTCACGTGACAGGAAGTGGGAGGGACTCAGTTAGACTCCCTTTGAAATGTCTCTGACGGAGCCCCGCCATGATACAAACAAATCATACATTACAAACACACACACAGACACAAACACACGCACTAAAACACCCTCCCTCCATCCCCACGCCACCCGTCCCCACTCACCGGCTTGATTGGTGGTGACGGTCACCGACACGGCCTGCTCGGGGCCGGGGCTCTGTGGGGACACGCCGTTCACCGCCCAGACCTCGAAGGTGTAGTTGGTGTGCGCCTGCAGGTCGTTGATGGAGACCCGCGTCCCCTTCAGGCTCCGCTGCTGCGGACTGAAGTGGACGCCGTTGCCGCAGGCCTGACAGCGGCGGCCCTCCGGCCCGCAGCGCTTGCACACCACGTTGTAGGTGAGGTCCTGGCGCCCGCCGGAGCTCAGCGGGGCGCTCCACTCCAGGTTGACCGACGTCTCGTTCACGTTGGAGATGAGGTGCAACGGTGCAGATGGAGGGCCTGGTTGAACGGGAGACAGAGAGACAACGTGTTAATGTGTGTGTGTGTGTGTGTGTGTGTGTGTGTGTGTGTGTGTGTGTGTGTGTGTGTGTGTGTGTGTGACATTTGATGGCTTGTATTGTATAGATATGATTGGGTTTGTTTGTCTTATTGCAAATTCCTATATAAAGTAATAAAGTATTGAATTGAATCGAGTTGAAATCAGTTGAATTTAACTGAGTTGAATTACACTGAATTGAATTGGGAGTTGGGAAGGTTACTCATCATCATTATCAAAATGTAATCTGATTATCTGTTTTCTAATCAGCAATGTAAGGTGTATCCCACTGGAAACCTCAAACCTTTCAGGTATGTCTGTAAACTGCTAGATGGAACTGGTTCAAGATGACACCACACTGTGGTGAGTTCTGACCGCCCGTCGTCATCGGCAGCGCCGAAATCTCACGGCAATGAACTCGTAACCCTAGCAACTCCTCATTCTGCATTCTGTTGATACACTGTATCAATTCATGTGAATATTGTCATCATCTACAACCACGATTAAGCATTATTTCCAAATAGTGAGAAAGTATGTGTATGACCGGTCTAACCGGTCTATTAGTGTAATGCTTTTTTTCCTTCCTACTCTTTAACGCTTTGGAAACGGAGGAAAAAGGAACAGTAAGTACTAGGAGTTGAAATGGTGTAAATGTATCAGATGACGCTGGGCTACATTGTTCCGTGGTGAAATAAATACTAGGTAGGAGTCGAGAAAAGAAAGAGCTGAAATCCTAGGACTCTCAGCCCTCCTGGCTAAAACTGACTCAACTCCATAACGGTATATCTGAAAAAGATGACAACACGCCCTAATTGAGTGGGCCTGTCCCTTTTATGGAGAAGCAAAGCGTCTTAGATTCCCCTTTAATGTTCTGTCCTTTTATGGCTGGGATGGGGGGAGGGAGATCCGATTTCAGCCCCGGTTAATTCGGCATATTAACTGAAATCCAATAGGCCGGCAGATTTTGTTCCCATTCATGTGCCGAAGCCGGGGGATGGCGGGGTGCCGGACCGCCCCTGCTGCTAGCCGTCGCTCTGCACGGCACCCACACTTCTAACTTTTTTCGACAAAGTTTGCTTTAGATTCTGTTATTATGCGGCTTTTCTGCCTTGATATATGCCTGTGAGCCGTTCCGGTTGGAAGTGCACTGACGCGGCCTCGCCTAGTTCCTGTACTCATCAATTCCAATTTACGCGTACCGTCGACCCCTCCCAGATTGAAATTAATGTGTTTTGTGTTGCTTTCAAGCCTAATAACACTAATTGACTTAACTGTGTTTTTTTGCACCATTTCTCTGTCTCTCTCTCTCTCTCTCTCTCTCTCTCTCTCTCTGTCTCTGTCTCTATCTCTATCTCTCTCACCCTGACTAATGAAGCATGTGCGCGGGCGGAGAGGATCGATGCAGGGTGAAATATGAAAGCTAGTGCGTCCTCGGACCAATCATTTCACAACGGATATTAATTATCAGTGTTATTTTTGGAGGAGCGGGGAGGCAATGAGTGATTTCACAGAGACATGGAGAGAGAGAGCAGGAGGGGAGAGGAGAGAGAGGGAGAGAGGGGGAGGGAGTGAGAGAGAGCAGGAGGGGAGAGGAGAGAGGGAGGGAGTGAGAGAGAGCAGGAGGGGAGAGGAGAGAGGGAGGGAGTGAGAGAGAGCAGGAGAGGAGAGAGGGAGGAGTGAGAGAGAGCAGGAGAGGAGAGGGAGGGAGTGAGAGAGAGCAGGAGGGAGAGGAGGAGAGAGGGAGGGAGTGAGAGAGAGGAGAGAGGGAGGGAGTGAGAGAGAGAGGGAGGGGAGAGAGGAGAGAGGAGGGAGAGAGAGCAGGAGGGAGAGGAGAGAGATGGAGAGAGAGCAGGAGAAGAGAGGAGAGAGGCAGGGGAGAGGAGAGAGATGGAGAGAAGCAGGAGGGGAGAGAAGGAGAGAGAGAGCAGGAGGGAGAGGAGAGAGCAGGAGGGAGAGCAGGAGGGGAGAGGAGAGATATGAGAGAGAGCAGGAAGGAGAGGCGAGATAGCAGGAGGGAGAGCAGGAGGGGAGAGGCGAGAGATGGAGAGAAAGCAGGAGGAAGAGCGAGAGAGGGAGTGAGAGAGAGCAGGAGGGGAGAGGCGAGAGATGGAGAGAAGCAGGAGGGAAGAGGCGAGAGAGGGAGGGAGTGAGAGAGCAGGAGGGGAGACGAGAGCGATGGAGAAAGCAGGAGGGGAGAGGAGAGAGCAGGAGGAGAGGAGAGAGATGGAGAGAAAGCAGGATGGGAGGTGAGAGAGGGGAGGGAGTGAGAGAGAGAGGGGGGGAGAAGATAGAGAGGGAGTGAGAGAGAGCAGGAGGGAGAGGAGAGAGAGGGAGAGAGAGCGAGGGAGGAGAGAGGGAGAGGGAAGAAGAAGGAAGAGGAGAGAGAAGTAGAGGGATAGAGAGAGAGGAAGAGAGGGAGAGAGAGAGGGAGACAGAAGGAGGAGACAACACCATCTGTTCATCCAGGAAGTAGAAAGCCTCTGGAGGACTGATCTGAGAGAAAGAGAGGGAGAAAAGGAGAGAGTGGAGGGAGGGATGAATGGAGAGAGA
>NC_140165.1:280753182-280765682 GCF_963971535.1 Notolepis coatsorum
CTCTTCCTGCTCCTCCTCCTCCTCCTCCTCCCTCCTCCTCCTCCTCCTCCTCCTCCTGCCGTCGGGATTGTTTTTAATCGCAGAGGCTCCTTAAACACCCAATTAGACAAAGGAGGGTTTCGTAGCGTCTGCAGAGCGGGGGGAACGGGGGACGTTGACAAACAACTGTGTGAGAACTGAGGGATGTTTGGGGTCGTGGAGAGAGGGGCCCGCGGCGGGCGGTCAAGGGGCCGTCTGATTGACGCATCTTGTGCACTGTACGACAGATGGCCAGTTTGTTCTCCCAGGTCGTGCTGAGTGGGTTTTTTTGGTGGGTGTGAGTTATCTATACATCAGAAACAAAAGTCTGATGTATATTCAAGGCGCTTGGGACGCGCTAGGAAGAAGAGAGAAAGGAATTAGAAAGTATGCAGGATTTCACAGAGAAGTCATCTGTCACTCTCACCGATACAGTAGGTCCAAATGCATAACGATGCCGACTTGGCCGTGCAGTTTGCTGCTTGGAACCTTGCTCCCTCCCTACTGGGCTCCATGACTTCCCTCTTCAGGCCTGACCTTGGTTCCATGGTTCCACGGTGAAAAGTAGAGTCCCTTGGTGCGGCTGTGTATATATATTTTCTTGGGGTATATATCCTTAGCCTCATACGATAATTGTCCAAGTAATTTTTTAGCCAAATTGAGATTTCTGCCTAACTGTACTCTCCTGCATCGCCCTGGCTTAGTGCCTACAGTATGTCCTCAGCCAATCAGAACGCTTCTTAGGTAAATAAATCCCCTTCTGACTATAACTTACTCGTGTGACTTACTCGACTGCATTTTAACGTTACATACACTGACGGCGATCGCATGCCTTGTGTATGATTGACATGTATGTATGTATGAGGAAAAAATGCCTAAGTCATGGCATATTTTGTTGACCTTATTTTGTTACGCAATGGTTGTTGTGTTTTAGTATTTTTGCAAACTTGTTGATACACTTTGTGGAACTTATTTTCAAAATATAAATTAAAAACTTTGCTGGAAAATGTGTTTTTTCTTCTTTTCCAAAAATCTTGAAAAATTACTTAATTATCGTATGAGGCTAACGATATGTATAAATGTATTGTATGTGTGTATTTGTTCATGTGTTGTTTCTGTTTGAAACAAAAACAAACAACAACATAAAACACAACACATGACTGTGAGACGTTGTCTGTCTTCAGCTCGTTCAGGACAACATGTCGCCCGTCACGGACCCAACTCTTTTGTTTCTGAGCGACGGCAGACTGACTTTGCTGCTCGGCGTAACGGGGTCACGGACGGCCCATTATGTGTGCATCATGCATCCGTGCATATGAACTGTGTGTGTATCTGTGTGTGTGTGTGTGCATAATGGTAGGCTGTATGGTGGAATAGTGGTGTAATGGTGCGTGGCCTCTTTTGATAACTCTTAGCACTGTTACCGCGGTGACGCTCTCTTATCTCCAGGGGACAACGTGGCACTCAGGCCAGCTGGAAGGCTTGATCCTCGCCGCCCTGGAGCTCCACTTAACCCCTGCCAGCGTCTTGTATTTTGGGGCGAAATGCGTGCAGTGTGACAGGTGCCACGGGGGTCAGGTGAGTTACCGAGAGGAACACAGAAGGCAATGACAGACGCCATGACATTTGATTTGATTTTATCTTTATTTATCTCAAACAATCATAAACACACACATTTTTTATAACAAAAAATTACAACAACAACAAAATAAATAATAAAATACAAATTAAATAAAGTATATCTTCCTAGACATGGAAGCAATAATCAACATAGCTCAAGACAAATGGTTTTGTTCGAGAAGGGACAGAAAGAAGCAAAGCTTATCTGGTCCTGCCCCTTCCTTACAATATTACATTAATATGTAATAAGTTATCTATCAATATCAAAAAAATATATACCTATCCACTATAGTATGTATGAAAGGTGCTATACAAATACAGTTTATTATTATTATTATTATTATTATTATTATTATTATTATTATTATTATTATTATTATTATTATTATTATTATTATTATTATTATTATTATTATTATTATTATTATATTATTATATTATTATTATTATTATTATTATTATTATTATTATTATTATTATTATTATTATTATTATTATTATTATTATTATTATTATTATTATTATTATTATTATTATTATTATTATTATTATTATTATTATTATTATTACTACAGCAAAAGATAAATAAATAATTACAAAAATACTAGTTCACGTTATTTTCAAGCTCCTCTAACTTATACTTGTCCAAGAATTCCTGTTTATTTCTGCATTTAAACATTTCAATAGTATTACTTGTTTTTATTGCTACATCAAGGCCATGAGTACTACAGCCCAACTGGACCAAGCATCTGATTATTATTATAGTTATATAAGTATTTGAAATTGAATGGGAGTCCTGCGGGACTCCAGCATATGGACGGCCCGGGGATGGTAAAGTCACTTCATCTGGGACACGGCAAGAGGATCGAGGATGAGGTGGGAACAGGAAGGTGTTGAGACAGGAGTGTGTGTCGTTACCTGTTTGTTCGCTCTCCATCATCTGCACCCTTCATCTTCCCCTCCGTCACTCTTCTCTCCATCATCTGCACCCTTCATCTTCCCCATCGTCACTCTTCTCCCCTGCTGATCAGCAGCAGGTTACATTGCCATCGTGATGAATGAACTGTTTCAGTTTGTGCATTCTGTTTCATTGAATGTGGATAACTTTATGCCTAACTATAAGCCAATAGTGCAATTATGTCAAAATATACTATTGCAGTAAAATAGTTTACATGGCTGCTCATGTTTGAACACATTTAGAAAAAATATAATAAAAAATCCATAACAACCATTTTAGTTGCAATTTTGAGTCCTGAGAACGCTTTCCATGGCTTCAAACAATGCATTCCAGGGACCCAATGTACACAACTTTTCAAAGTTTCAGTTATGAATATATATATATATATATATATATATATATATATATACAGTATATATAACCTAAGTATGTCAGATATCTTCGTCTTAGAGCTTCCATCCACAGTAGTTGTATTACACTTGGCCCAGGGTTAAGCTCGTTCAGACTCATCAGCGCAGTACAGTAACAGGATGTCAGGATGTAGACTCTGGATTCCAGTCCTGTTCCCAGACACCAGGCCATGTGGCTGACACACACGTCTCCGCCGCCATTAACCTCCATCGCTCTGAATTACCTCCTATTCCCAGTGAAGAGGAGAAGGAGGTGAAGAAGGAAAGGAGAAGAATGAAAAGAAGAGGACAGATGGGAAGGAAAAGTAGCCTACGGATGGTAGGAAAGGCCGGCGTGTCTTCGTCTGTCAGCACGGCTGGTGTGTCTTACTCTGGTCCTGTGTTTAACCCTTGTGTGTCTTACTCTGGTCCTGTGTTTAACCCTTGTGTGTCTTACTCTGGTCCTGTGTTTAACCCTTGTGTGTCTTACTCTGGTCCTGTGTTTAACCCTTGTGTGTCTTACTCTGGTCCTGTGTTTAACCCTTGTGTGTCTTACTCTGGTCCTGTGTTTAACCCTTGTGTGTCTTACTCTGGTCCTGTTTTTAACCCTTGTGTGTTATGATTCACACGTTTAGACGGCATGGTGGTGTATAGAACCCAGAAGCAGACAAGCAGAGGATAGATAGGAGGCGGAATGCCGTGGTTGCTCTTTCACAATAACGTGCACTTTATTGTGACACACGGGAGCATAATACGAAAAGAAAACACTTTGAAATGGGGAAAATAAAACAGAGACCGTTGTCTCAAAAACGAGATAAGCACAATGATAAACAACTAACAAGCATGACACATGGATCTTGCAGACGGCAAGAGTACTCACGTAACAAACGCAACAGTGAAACAGGAAACAGAAGTAATGACCCAGCAAATGACAGCTGGGTTGACAACACTTAAATACCAGGAATAATTAGAGACAAGAGGATGATTAGTGAAATAACACACAGCTGGGGTAATGACTAAACATGAAACATAGCAGGGGAAATATACAAAAACATGACAACACCAAACAGCACATAGATACAGACACAAGGAGACAAAACTAAATTAGACAATGGGGCACAGTAAAGACAACAGATGAACACACAACAGATTGGTGATGACAGACAGGACATTAATAAATAAAAGACAACAAAGATGAATGCACTGAACTAGTCCACCTGGTGGTTGAGAGACGTAGTCTCAGATGAGGGTTGTGACGCAGTACCGGGGGGGAAATTTCCATGGACCAATGGGGGTTGTGGAGCAGGACCGGGGGGACCGTTACACTTGTGTGTCTTACTCTGGTCCTGTGTTTAACCCTTGTGTGTCTTACTCCGGTCCTCTGTTTATAGAATGAAATAGAATAGATAGAATAGAAGTACTTTATTGAAATTCAGCACTACAGATTGCTCACAATAAACATTTAGGTAGTCAAAATCTAAAATCACAAATAAGAATAAAAATACAGTCTGGGATATACATTCAAAATATGTATATATATTCTAAAATATACAACCAAAAATATACAGTAATATATACTACTCTACTAACATTCTAAAATATACAGCCCAAAATGTACAGTAATGTACAGAAGGCTCCGTGTGGCTCCTTTCTCCCAAACACTTTCTGTCTTTGTTTGGCCTTTTGCTTTCTTTATTTCCCACCATACAACAGCCAAACACCATTGTCACTTCATGTTGCATTATTGTCAAGTGATATTATATTTGTGTAGTTATATACTTTTTAATAATACATTCTTGATAGTTTTTCCCAAATTGTGTCTCAATTTGGCCATGAGCCTGGTCATAACAAAAGTATAACTAATAATTAGTTATTAGGGCTGACCCCGATTAGTCGAATAGTCGACTAATCGATCAAAAGGAGCCGTAGTCGACTGCCAAAAAAAAAAATATATATATATATATATAGGCATATATTATATAAGCATAATAAAAAAATATATATATATATATATATTTTTTTTTTTATTATGCTTTCCAAAAGCAAAGACCCCTAGAAGCGTGGCTAACACTAATGGCGTGCATACCAGAGAGGCTAACTGCCTAAGAAAATGGGCACAGAGGCACTAAAAAAGAGGATTTCACCCATCTAATGAACACACTAGACTAGACAAATATTAAGATGTATCCATCAACATTGGTCTACACAATTGGTGTAGACCAATTGCATGCTTTTGCGGAGGACAAGAAGCCTTCAGTCGACTCCTTCAGACATTAAGCACCCCCCACAGCCCAAATGGAATGATACAAAAAATATTTACACATTTTTTATATATTTTTTTACATTCTTTGGGGTAGTCGACTACCAGTCTGCACATTTTGGCCAATCAAAGTCGAGTATACAAATCCTTAGTCGAGGTCAGCCCTAGTAACAGGGGCGTAGCTGGGGGGGGGGGGGGGGGGGGGGGGGGTAGCTTAGGATGATTCCAAGGGCCCAGCACTGGGGGGGCCCCCAAATTATTATTTTTTATTTTTTATTTTTTTACTAGACATCACTCAGGTGTATTATTGATGCTCTCATTGATACTATGTTTGTTTCTGAAGTGTGTGTGTGTGTGTGTGTGTGTGTGTGTGTGTGTGTGTGTGTGTGTGTGTGTGTGTGTGTGTGTGTGTGTGTGTGTGTGTGTGTGTGTGTGTGTGTGTGTGTGTGTGTGTGTGTGTGTGTGTGTGTGTGTGTAGGTGTGTGTGTGTGTGTGTGTGTGTGTGTGTGTGTGTGTGTGTGTGTGTGTGTGTGAGATATATAGAGAGAGAGGGGGGGCTTTGGTAGACTATTGCATTGGTCCATTCATTGAAGATGAACGCAATGCGACATCCTTTACTAGGCTCACCCACCAACAGTGCAGGTGCTGAACTGCTGATCCGAATGTATAGGTAAAAACCATATTATGCGTTTTCATCAATAAAAAAATGGTAAAAAAAAATCCGCTTGTGCGCTTACGCTCGCTCGCATTCACCGGGGGCCTACAAATACATTCTTTCATGGGGCCCAGAATCTGGAGATACACCCCTGCCTAGTAATTAGTAAATAGTAAGTAGACTAGTTGTGAAGTATTTCTACTTAACTTACAATGACATGATAAAACAACAACAACAACAACAACAACAACAACAACAACAACAACAACAACAACAACGATAACAGTAACAATAACAATAACAACAATATAGCAATAGCAGCAATCATAATCAGGTACTTTTATTAAACACTTTACAGTAAGGGCACATTAACACATTCAGCGCCAGAGGTCGCTGTGGGCCGTATGGCCATGTGTGCCAGCGCTTTAACCGTTTCTGTGCCAAAAATTAGTTAACTCGTTATAGCCCGCCAATCGCTGGCCGCCAACAAGTATACTCGTTATTGGATCCGTTTTTCTTTTATTCGCTATTTCCATTCATAATTCATCCTGCTGTGCTGTAGGACTGAGTGATACTCTGTCTGAGACCGCATCGGTCTGATACGCCACCTAACGCCTTGCGGCCGCTATTGCACCCCATTTGAAACAATGTGATTTCTTTTCTCGGCCGAGCTGAGCCGTGCAGGCGGGGTCTATATAGTCCGGCAAGACTCCGGCTCCTCCCCCCCCCCCTTTCATATGCAATGCTGGATAACGCTGGATACACTGACGAGACCAGTATTTGGAATGGCGATCAGATAATTGGATTATTCTTTTTGCAGTACATCATAGACAAGGTACGGACTATAATGTTATCGATCTTGCGTTGATCCAATAATTCTTTCCCCGCGATCGAAGCATGTTTTCAAATGATGAATTGAAAATGGGGGACCCTGGTGTAAACAAGACGAAAGTCTTTCTCTGGTCTGCATCCCCTTAACAATTGTATGTATTGAGATGTACTGTACTGTACCCATTCTGCAATCTGTTAATAAACTTTTCAATCAATCAATCAATCAATGTGTGTGTGTGTGTGTGTTGGTAGCGATCAAAAGCACGGAGTGGCCCCGCGTCCCTGTCTCCCTTTCATGTGTGCATAATGAAAGATAATACCGATAATCTAGCGTTGATTTCAGATTGATTGTTGATCCAAGCAAGGAATGGCAACATGTTTTGTGAATTTCACTAAAACGCTGTTTTGGCGTCTTTTCCTGGGATTACTCAGAATCACTCAAACTATACTCATATTCACCACGGTATAAAATGGAAATGTAAGGATGAAAAGGATGTTTTTTGCATGTTGACCGGGAGAAACTCACTGACAATCGACAACGTTATTAGATCCATAGCTATAATATTTAATATAGTTTTAGCAGTTGCAAACACCGGCATTATCCCATTGAACAAAGCGCTGGCACAAACAGCTATACGCCCACAGCGCCATCTGGCGATCATTGTGTTAATGAATGGGGATACATGCCGGTGTTTGCAGTGCTAAAACTATATTAAATATCATAGCTATGGATATAAAACTATTGCCCATTTGACATCAAGTATCTATCGTTCAATTTGTGAAAAAGAAATAATTTCTTCATCCATACATTCCCGTTTTATACCGTGAATATGAGTATAGTTTTAGAGTAATTCTGTGTAATCCCAGGAAATGCCGCTGAGCAGCGTTTAGTGCATTTCACTAGAAACCGTGCCATTCCTCGCCTGGATCAACAACCAATCTGAAATCAACGCTATATTATCTGTATTATGTTTCATCATGCATGCATGAACGGGTGGGGGTTTCTATGCTTCGATCGTCACCAACAGCATACGTTGTGGAGTAACGTTACAATAACAGTTTCGGATCACAACGAAGGCATGCTCGGATCAATGCAAGATTGATACCATATAGCCCTTACCTTGACTAGGATGTACTGCAAAAATAATATTCCAATTATCTGATCGCCATTCCAAGTATTGATGTCGATCGTGTTGCCAACATAATCCACCAAACAACATGAATCTGCGGTGCTTGATTCTCCCCAATCCATGTGTTATAAACGTTACTACTGCCCGACAAGGAAAACCCGGACCGGACTTTTTAGATCAATGTACAGGCTGAGCCAGAGAGATTCCAAGGATGTGCAATACCGTCCACAAGGCGTTAGGCGGCGGTATTGGACGTTTGCGATCTCAGACCCATTCCCAATGATAACATCAGGCTCCCTCCATGGATTATGAATAGAAATAGCGAATAAAAGAAATAACGACCAAAACCCGACTTTTCTCGGGTTTGGCACTCAAGCGATGGCGAGTTAACCCGACTTATCTCAGGTCTGGCGTCCAATGTGTTAATCAATATTAATCATCACTTTCAAATAAAAATATCCTGCTTTTTACTTACACTTGTCTGAACCCTGCAGCACTGGTCGTTTTAGAAGAAAAAGCGTTTCTGTACAAAACAGGTAATAACTTGATGGAAATGACACTTCCATAGATCCAGCCTGACAACTTTAAAAGGGGAAGTTGACCCCCAAAAAACAAGAAAACACACCCCCCCCCCCCTTACACAGAGTGCACAGTATCTATCCTTCCAGATTGTTTTTGTGTGATTTGCTTAGTTTTGGACATACTGTATCTGCCGTGGAGATATCTGCCTTTCACTCCAATACAATAGCGTGGCGCTCAAAGCACCAGATAAACACGTTTAAAAAACATCTCTTTCCAGATATCATGACCTGGTTACTCAAGATAATCCACCGACCATGTTGTGAGCACTTTCATGTAGGAACTATTTTCTACCGAACTACATCCCCATAACAATGGCAGGTGTACTTCGGTCGACCACTGTGACCACTGGGATTATCACACCCTCATGAAACTTTACAACCAGAAACTAGAAACCTAGACCACTCAGAGGATTGAGGGCCTGTCTAGGTACATTGACAATAAGTGGGAACATTTTTCAGAAAAAAAAACAGCTTCCAGTCACAGTCATCCAATCCTTAACCCGCCAAAAAAGTATTCTTGCCGAAATCTCCATATGTCAAAAGTTATTGATACCAAAGTGTTTTGTGTAAAGGGAATATGTCATTTTGCTTGTACAAAAATGTGAAAACATAGAAGTAGTTGTAGTACAGTAGTTGTAGAGAGAAAATAATGCTAATATCACAACATTGTCCAATCCAGCATAATTTTGGTACTGCCTTGGCTTAAGTACATTCAACATGAATAGTTTTTCTTTATAGTTTTTAAATAATTTTGAACAAAGGACCTTTGCCTGTGATCAGCAGGTAGCTCTGACCAGCAGGTAGCTCTGAGTAGCAGGTAGGTCTGTTGCATACCCAAAGTAATTTGCGATTTATTATACTTTATACTTATAGCATATGCATGAGTCTGGTCTCTTTTGAAAGGAAACATTCTGACCGTTCTTCCACAACAGGGAGAATCTCTCTGAGTGCTAATGAAATAGAGTTACAGAGGTTTGAACACAATGAAGTAAAGGTTTTGTATACTCACATTTCTGTTTACTTGTTGCCAGATGCCTGTTTTTGAGTTCCAGCTGAGAGGTAGGAGCTGGAAAACATAGCGGTTCTATAGCCTGAAGTCTCAACTAGTACAGGTCCAAAGTTGATAACAATGGAAAATGAGGTTTTTGTAAGGTGTGTTTGGGAATAATTCGGCATGATTATCCAAAATAGCCATCGGCCATTGATTCAGACATGCTAGTCAAAACAAATAACTTGCTGGTCTTCTTCTTTGTCTTTGTCGTGCTCTTCTTTGTCTTTGTCGTGTCAGCCCTCGCGTGGGATACCCTTGGCTACAGAATTTCATTGGCTACAAAGGTGGTCAATAATTTTTTCGCCATCAGAGGTGACTGGTCCGTTCAGGACACGGCCAAACTGGACGTGGTCACTTGTCCGAATGGCTTGTCAAATGACGCCCGTCAGATGTTTTGTCTTGTAACTTGAGTAGGGGTGACGATTGAAAGGCGGCAAATTCAACTTTCCAACAATGTATTAGTTGATCGGTAAAAACAGGGCCGCCTCAGGGGGTGTGCGAGCAGTGCGGTCGCACAGGGCCTGCGGGAAGGGGGGGACTCGCACAAAAATAAATAAAAAATAAAATATTTTTTATTTATTATTTCTTTTATTATTATTTTTTTTATTTTTATTTTTTTTATTTTTATTTTTTATTTTTTTCGAGGCCCCCCTTCCCGCGAGGCCCTTTTTTCATCACAGACCTAAAATCTAGTTTTGCTTATATGCTTATATATTTCACATTAGACACGTTTGTAGAATGTTCCTGGCTCTGCGGCTCTGCAGCAGACATACTCACTATTGGAGCTCTGGGGCTCTGCAGCAGACATACTATTGGTTTCAACGAAGGGAGGGGTTACATCATGTGTACGCCGGCGTGCGTCAGCTGCGTTTGACTATTTCGCGCGTGCAGCTTTGGAGGTTATGCTTAGTTATGCCAGCCAAGACGAAGAGGACAGTCATTCGGCAGATGGACTGAAGATGAAAGTTGTTGCATGTTAGACAGTTCAGTCAGGCTAGCCATGTCGGCTTAGCTAAAGGCAGGGACAGCTAGTTAGCGTTATCTACGTTATAATATCGAGTGCTAACGTGTGGTTCAGTCGGGATAGCCATGATGATGTCGGCTAGTAGCTAGCTTAGCTAAAGGCTAACTAGCGTTAGCTAACCTAGAGAGAGCGTGTGCAGCATTGTTATGCCAAGATGAAGAGGACGGTCATTCGGCAGATGAACTTCGTCAACTCCACGCGGTTGTCTCCATCCTCTTGGACGTTTCGTGAGTTTTTAATGCACTCTATTCTATTCCCGCCGTGGATCTCTCTCTCTCTCTCTCTCTCTCTCTCTCTCTCTCTCTCTCTCTCTCTCTCTCTCTCTCTCTCTCTCTCTCTCTCTCGGGAGCCAAACGGGCCGGCTAGCTGTTGTAGCTAATGTTATATTGAGCCAAAGCGGGCCGGCTAGCTAACGTAGCTAACGTTATATTGAGCCAAACGGGCCGGCTAGCTGTTGTAGTAGCTAACGGTGTGTGGCCTGGTGTCAGTACCTGGCTACTATATTTGCAGTTAGCCTATTTAGCTGATGTCGGCCATTGGCTCCTTGCTACTTTGTTTTCTCTGGTATAGACCCTCTTCTCTTTGGATTTAAGTGTTGATCTTTGTCCTTTTGGATCTATGTATATTCATGTTGCCTTTGTGAAGTTATCTTTTCCTTCTGTTTTGTTCTTCCATTAAAAGTTGAATATCCTTTAGGGGCTCATCTTTGCTTATCTCTCTCTTACATGCTCTCTCTAACACACACACACACAGACATGCTCTCTCTCTCTAACACACAAACACACATGCTCTCTCTCTCTCTCTTTCTAACACACACAGACATGCTCTATATCTCTCTCTAACACACAAAATGACATGCTCTCTCTCTATATATTTCTCTCTCTTTCTAACACACATATACATGCTCTCTCTCTAACACACACACACAAACAGACATGCTCTCTCTCTATCTCTCTCTTTCTAACACACACAGACATGCTCTATCTATCTCTCTCTCTTCAATTCAAATGGGCTTTATTTCACATTCTTGTATCTTGGTATAGTGGGCAGGTTGTTAAGAAGTGGAGCTCGGTTTCCACCTCATCTTGTGTGCAGTGGGTCTGTCTTCGCTTGGGAGCCAGGTCTGCCTATGGCGGCCTTTCTCGATGGCTAGGCTGTGCTCGCTGAGTCTGTACCTAGTCATTCTGCCACTGTGTACTCTCTGTTTAGGGCCAAATAGCATTTCAATTTGCTCTGGTTTTGGGTTGTTTATTTCCAATGTGTCTCTCTCTCTCTCTCTCTCTCTGGCCTTGCTCTGGTGGAGGGTCAGGGGCATTGCCGGGTCTGTGCAGCAATAACACTGTATATTGACTGTAGAACGGGAGCTCTCTCTCGCTCTCTCTCTTGCTATATGTTGACTGTATCATGCCCAGCCTCGGGCAGCGCTATTATTTAAGAATATGTTGACTTTATGAAGAAAAAAAAATTATATATATTATATATTTTTTTACCTTTTAGGGGGGGGGGGGGGGGGGGGGGGGGCTCGCGTTTAAATCTCGCACAGGGCCTTGCATTTCTCCCAGGCGGCCCTGGGTAAAAATGCAGACCGGAGCCGGCAGACAAGTCCAATGTTTAAGAGGTTCATTCAAAACTACTCCAGTGACCAGCAGTGTTAACGGACTGTAGTTGTACTGCAGCAGCTCCCATAGCAGCTGTGAGTTTTGGTATCTGTATGAGTGTGAAGCAGGGCGTTCTGTGTAAATGGTTAAAGAACAGTGAGGGTTAATTACCAGGAGGGAGGACTTGAGGAGAAAGAACATGATAGATGAGGTAAGAGATGGATCTCAGGAGAGAGAAAGAGAAGTGACTGAACCCTGAAGCATTAGGAAGTGAAAACGTGCATAAAGCGTCATATTCTGTAAGCAGATCCTGCATTCAAAGTGAAATGTGTGATTTATTAATGTTGTGTTTTTCTGGATGGGAACGTTATTCATTCATAGATTG
>NC_140165.1:280768182-280773182 GCF_963971535.1 Notolepis coatsorum
AATGTCCCCATGGGCCGTACACGTCCTCCCCAAACAAGTCAAGAAGATACATCACATCAAATCAAGAACAAAACAAGAACACCACAAGGTCCAAAAAATTACAAATAATAATAAAAAAAAAAAAAAAAAAAAAAAAAAAAAATTAAAAATTAAAAATTAAAAATTAAAAATTAAAAATTAAAAATTTAAAATTAAAAATTAAAAATTAAAAATTAAAAATTAAAAATTAAAAATAAATGTAAATGAATGCAAAATAAATAAAAGCAACACTCCATACCCCACGCGAAGGTAAGGAAAAGGAAAAACTCACGAAAACCTAGCAATAGGGGGGGGTTACCAGACATGGGACTAGGAATCGATAGAAGTCCCGCATTTTGTGATCGCAGAGCAAGAGCGGGCGAGTATCGAGAGATGAGATCGGATAGATAGAGCGGTGCAAGCCCATTTAAAATGTTGTAGGTGAGGAGTAGCACTTTAAAGTCAGATCGGGCTTGAATAGGAATCCAGTGTAGGGCGGACAAAACTGGTGTGATGTGATCAAATTTTCTAGTTTTAGTTAGTATCCGTGCAGCCGCATTTTGCACAAGTTGAAGATTTTTTATGCTTGAATTAGGTAGGCCTGAAAAAAGTGCATTACAGTAGTCTAGACGTGATGATACAAAAGCATGAATTAGGGTTTCAGCATCAGCCAGAGTTAAAATGGGGCGAATTTTTGCGATATTACGAAGATGGAAGAAGGCAATTTTGGTGAAACTTTTTATATGTGCATTATATGAGAGGGTGGAATAAAAAATGACTCAGATTTTTTTTATGGTGGAGCTCTGGGATACATGGCAAGTATAAAAGTTGAGGGAGATGTCCTGAAACAAGCCTCTGTGGTTTGGGGGGCTAACAATTAACATCTCAGCATTAACATCTGCATTAAGGAGTAGAACGTTTTGCGACATCCACTTTTTGACGGCAAGCAGGCAAGCCACAAGCATTTTGTATCTGTGATAATTGTGCATTGACACATGGACGTTCACGACCCACAGAGTCTCACAGCACAACGGACGTACAGTACATACAGTGCAGCGGCAGTAGTAAGACCTCACGTGCACACGTGCACGCATAAACGCGTGCGCGCACATGCACACACTCAAACAAACACACAAAATGCGTTTTTACTCTGCAGACAGGTCGGAATGTGTGTTTGATTACTCTACTCCATCCTCCCTTGTGTCAGCTTCACAGAGCCATAACACAGAGCAACCAGTCATCCTCCTGGCTGTACATAAGCAAAGGGGCGCCTGTGTCGAGCCATTACCCATATATCACACACACCATGTGCTTATATATGAGGGCAATATCGGTGCCACTGAACAAATATGAGAACTTTACAATGATGGAAATGGGGGGTATTTCTATGAAACCGTACAAAAACGAAGGGTAAAAAAAAATCCATATGGCCTCTGTCACAATAAAATTAATTTGTAAGACACGCTGGTGTGCATGAGGGGAGGGGGGGGGGGTGTCTTTTATATGCTGTTATTTGGGCTATTCTTTTAAAGGAGGCCATTGGAAGTGACAGTCCGGGTCAATAAAAAGTCCATAAGGAAATGAAGAGATCTTCTGCTTGATAGGTGATTGTTAGCAAAACATACCTGCTGTAAAAGAGCTCGTAAATCACAGGGATGGGAGGAAGCTATGGCAGGAGGAGTGTTGGCATAAATGCACGCACGCACGCACGCACGCACGCACGCACGCACGCACGCACGCACGCACGCACGCACGCACGCACGCACGCACGCACACACACACACACACACACACACACACACACACACACACACACACACACACACACACACACACACACACACACACACACACACACACACACACACACACACACACACACACACACACACACACACACTCACATACATACATACATACATACATACATACATACATACATGCATGCATGCATGCATGCATACATACATACATACATACATACATACATACATACATACATACATACATACATACATACATACATACATACATACATACATACATACATACATACATGCATACATACATACAGGGCCGCCTGGGAGAAATGCGAGGCCCTGTGCGAGATTTAACGCGTCGTTAAAAACATCGTTATTAACAAAACATTCGGGAGGGGAAGGAAGGAAGAGTGGGGTAATGTCATGACATTTTCATTAATCTTACCTGCACAAAAGGAACGCAGGGCGAAAGGCCGCAACACAGGTCTCCACGTTGACGAAAGGCCTCTCGCTGTCGGGACAAATAAGCTATGGCCAGAGCCTTGTCATGGTGCAGGCCCGACTACATCTTCTGTCAAAGATGATGTCGTAGTCAGAGTGCCAGAACCCCCTGCTATTCTCAAGGCTAACTGATAGCATCAAACGAACGTTCCCAGCTGACGCTAAACAGCTAACTGGCTAACAGTTAGCTCAATCAGGCACCTGGCTGTATGTAGCCGCATAGCTTGCTTCTGCGTTAGCTAATGGTTAGCACAAGCTAACAGCTAATTAGCTAACAGCTGATTGAGCTAACTGTTAGGCAGTTAGCTGTTTAGCTTCAGCTGGGAACGTTCGTTTGATGCTTGTGCTAACCATTAGCTAACGCAGAAGCAAGCTATGCGGCTACATACAGCCAGGTGCTCTCACCAGGCACACGTGACACACCGTTAGCTACTAGCTAGTCGACCAGTTTGGCTCCAGAGAGAGAGAAAGAGAGATAGGTCCACGGCGGGAATATAATCATAGGTTGACTCACCATAACGCAGTATCAATGCGGCGCCAATGGTAAAGTTGGAAGGAGACTTTCTTGGCCCACGGTGTAATTTCTTCTGATCCATGCTGCTTTTGAAAAGACATCCACTGTCTGGCTCTTCCGCGCTGAATTAGATCATCCCTCTACCTCGTGTCGTGTGTCTTCTTCTTCTTCTTCTTCTATTACGGCGGACAGGATAAGAGACCGGAAACACTATCCTAAAATCTGTAGAGCAGCAAAGCCGCAGAAACCGGAAAACTGCAGTCTGCAGAGCCGCAGAGGCAGGAACAAGTCAGACACATTCTACAAACGTGTCTAATGTGAAATATATAAGCATATAAGCAAAACTAGATTTTAGGTCTGTGATGAAAAAGGGCCTCGCGGGAAGGGGGGCCTCGCAAAAAAAAAAAAAAAAAAAAAAAAAAAAAAAAAAAAAATTATTTTGATTTTTTTTTTTGCGAGGCCCCCCTTTCCGCGAGGCCCTGTGCGACTGCACTGCTCGCACACCCCCTGAGGCGGCCCTGCATACATACATACTGTACACACACACACACACACACACTCACATACATACATACATACATACATACATACATATACATACATACATACATACATACATACATACATACATACATACATACATACATACATACATACATACATACATACATACATACATACATACATACATACATACATACATACATACATACATACATACACACAATCGCACGCATGCACACACACACACACACACACACACACACACACACACACCAAGGGAATAGTGCAATCTTCTTTTATACCCCCTGTTTATGTCTATTATGTCTCACTCTTGTCTTTATTATTTTAATACTGTGTTTTTATTATCTAGGGCTGTGTGATTGTTAGCACCTAAGGCTGCATTTTAAATGTCATTGTGCCATTGTGACACTGACAATAAAGATCATTCATTCATGCATACACAGACACATACATACACACACTTACATACATAGATACAGGGGTGTAAAGTACTTGAGTAATTGTACTTTGTTACAATACTTAAGTACTGTTTTGGGGGATTTGTACTTTACATTATTATATTAAAGTATAATATAGTAAACCTAATATAGTATTGTTAGGTTTGTATACTTGTACTTTTACTCAATTACATTTCAGAGAAAAAATTACATTTAAAATGCAGACCTACAAAGCACAAATCTTGCAGGTCGAACAATTTTAATTAGTATACTGTATTTGTTTCTCTGGCCGAACTAACTAATAAGGAATGTTATTAATCCTGCGGCCGCACATTATTTAAAAACAGCCAATCAAATCCCCATCAATGGAAAATGTACCCGCCCATACCCATGCTGATTGGTCAACTTAATCAGGTCAAATAGTTAAAAACCATTTTAATTAAAATGCACTACGCTTACTGAGAAAGGTACAGTGTAAGCTTGTTAACATTTTAGTAGCAATGCTAGTGGAAGCGAATGGGGTCAGCTAGCCAGTATCTGGTTTGGTAAACTGGCACGCTGAACCCATTTGTAGCATTGCTACAAAATGCTAACAAGCTTTCAGTGGATATTTTCATTAACCACTAACCAGTGCTGATTTAAAAATGATTTTCAACTATTTGACAAGAACTTTAGGATGTGCAATGTCGAACCCACGTATAAAAAAAAGAAAAATAACTAAACCCTTAATTTTTTCCAAGGCTGTAGTTTGGCCAACTTTACAACTGGATGCTATGATGTGAATGCCGTCCATGTTAGTTTACCTTGACATGTTTTTTTCAATTCCGAGAAGTGCATTAAATAATTAAATAATTAATTCATTAAATAATAAACCTCTTGATTCTTGATTCTTAAATAATTAGAATGCAAAAAAAAGTGTCCTCTGTTCTTTAATTTCAGCATTGTCTATCGCAGAACTCATTCCATTGTGGGCAGAGTGTATGCTTGGTTTCATTCCAGCCTTGCCTAAAGCCTGTTAAGCAGACCGCAGTAACTTCCAAACAGTGAAACTGAGAAAAAGGTTTTTTGACTTGCCATCCAAAATGTGTTATAGGTAGATAGATGATAGTACCCAGATTTAACATGTATTAATGAAGTAATCTTTAGGCATACAAAAATATGATGTAATTATTTTAATTAACCCCAAAAAAGCAGATACTGCACTCCCCTGCACGATTTCCTTAAATAAGTATACAGGTAATGTAC
>NC_140165.1:280778182-280785682 GCF_963971535.1 Notolepis coatsorum
TCGTACCTATCAGCGTTCATTGTGAAATGAGAGATGTCCACCCGACATTTGAAAACCATGACTCTGTTACCTTCAAGAAGATTGATGGCATGAAATGGAAACCTATAGCTATGGAATGATGTCACCAAACCAGAAATGTGGCGGCAGTGGTAGCTCAACACTTACTGAAGCGGGCTTGAGGCTGGATGGTCATCGGTTCAAATCCCCGATCTAGCTGGGAAGATCAGGGGATTGTGAATGAGTATCGCTCTTCCTCCCTCGACAAGTGCTGTCGAGGTACGCCTTTGAGCAAGGCACTTAACCTCCAACTGATCCAGTGGAGCTGCTCGGTGGCGAACAGGAGAAGGCTGTGCTTGTGCTGGACAACTTGCCAACAAGAAACTGTGTACTTCACCTGGTATAAAATAAAATAACATAAAATGAAATAGAATAAAGTAAAATAAAATAAACATTGCTTTTAGCATACAACCCACTCTGTTTTAGAGACGTTAATCTCTGGGCATCAGGCTAGATTTATTTTCTGGAAAAAGAAACCTCTTACATGCTGCCCTTGGCTCTCATCCTCACATATATATATATATTAGTGCTGGCAGGCGATTAAAAAATGTATCTAATTAATTACAGGATTTGTAATTAATTAATCTAATTAATTGCATTTTAATCGCATAACCATTTTAGGCCTGATATTTTATATTCTATAATCATATTTCAAATTGCATGTGTCCGGATGGCAGAATTCAGTACTGTATCTACAAAACCTTCTGTTTAATCATCTTCCCTTTATTCATTTGCTTAGATTTTTCAGGTCTGGTCAATTTTAGCATGGTGTTATTCACAGTAAAAAAAAAAAAATTGAATTGATATTCTCATTTGGTTCATTACAATTTACTCAAGCCTAGTAACAGACACAGTATTTCTGACACTGGGAATACATTCCCTGAGATCCATAGATTCAGATACCAAGAACATGCAAATGGTCCACTTAAAAAAAAAAAGGCTGTAATTGTTTATTCTACGTTTTAATGGAATTAATGAGATTTAAAAAAAAATCTAAAAGAAAATTCATAATATATATATATTTTTTGTAATTCATTTTGAGTAAATGTTCATAACGCGATAATTTGCTGTGTAATTAATTAATCAATCCAATTAACGCGATAAAGAGACAGCCCTAATATATATATATATATACTTTAAAAGCATATTTTTACTGCAGTGGTTCCAAAATAATTTGTACTGTATTGCCAGAAGCAGTGTAGTAAACCAGTAGCTGACCCGCCTCTGCAAAAGCACAGCACTTCGAGACAAATGATCAAGCATTTTCCAAACCTTTCACCCTGAAATTGATTCCAAAACAGTTGCAATGGGCCACAGACTGCCAGCACACACACAATCGCACGCACACACAATCGCACGCATGCACACACACACACACACACACACACACACACACACACACACACACACACACACACACACACACACACACACACACACACACATACACACACTGACCCTTTCATTCCCGTGTCAATCTATCTGTTAACAGATCCTGTTGACCCACACCTGACTGTTGACGCAAACACAAGCCCAGGCATTCTATGCCACTTAGCGTGGTTACACACACACACACACACACGCACACACACACGCACGCACACACACACACACACACGCACGCACGCACGCACGCACGCACGCACGCACGCACGCACGCACGCACGCACGCACGCACGCACGCACGCACGCACGCACGCACGCACGCACGCACGCACACACACACACACACACACACACACACACACACACACACACACACACACACACACACACACACACACACACACACACACACACACACACACACACACACACACACACACACACACACACACACACACACGGTTGAGTACAGTAGGCTTAGAGGGGTGTTAGTGATGTAGAACATTCCTGCAGCATCCATTCTAAAATAGAGAACCTCGGGCTGTACCATAATCCTCTATAGCCACCCCCCACCCCTGCATACTTACAGTTGGGTTAAGCCCGTTGGTACTCGTTTTGGCTAAACTAGTGTTTTGTATTGGCGTGTATGAATGTATGACTTAGTGTATTGTATTGTTCTGTATGTAAGAATGTATGACTTAGTGTATTGTATTGTTCTGTATGTATGGAAGTGTATTGTATTGTTCTGTATGTATGACTTAGTGTATTGTATTGTTATGTATGTATGGTTGTATGACTTAGTGTATTGTATTGTTCTGTATGTATGACTTAGTGTATTGTATTGTTCTGTATGTATGACTTAGTGTATTGTATTGTTCTGTATGTATGGATGTATGACTTAGTGTATTGTATTGTTCTGTATGTATGACTTATTGTATTGTATTGTTCTGTATGTATGACTTAGTGTATTGTATTGTTCTGTATGTATGGATGTATGACTTAGTGTATTGTATTGTTCTGTATGTATGAATGTATGACTTAGTGTATTGTATTGTTCTGTATGTATGGATGTATGACTTAGTGTATTGTATTGTTCTGTATGTATGAATGTATGACTTAGTGTATTGTATTGTTCTGTATGTATGGATGTATGACTTAGTGTATTGTATTGTTCTGTATGTATGAATGTATGACTTAGTGTATTGTATTGTTCTGTATGTATGGAAGTGTATTGTATTGTTATGTATGTATGACTTAGTGTATTGTATTGTTATGTATGTATGGTTGCATGACTTAGTGTATTGTATTGTTATGTATGTATGGATGTATGACTTAGTGTATTGTATTGTTCTGTATGTAGTATAGTGTATTGTATTGTGAGACAAAGATCACATTAGGCTACGGGACAAAGCACGTTCTCACTTAAAACTTAAAACGTATACTTAAACTATGGTTCAGAGAGACGCAGCACCCAGCTCTAGACAGCACACATCAACCTGTAAACCCAGCCTGAGATATCGAGGTACAGCATATTGTGTATTCTGAGTAGGCCTTCTGTCAACCTCATTCACCTCATTCAAGATTCATGACGTCTCGTCAGGGTTGTTGGTAATGAAAGGTTCCTTTCACTCCGCACATCCATGCTGTTCCTCCTACTGGCTCCGGGTTAGTTAGCCACAAACCAATGTAAAATCAATGGGGTCAAGCTCCTGTCTGTACAAGCGGACTGAAGGTAAGTGAAATTGACTCCACCCTGCACACAAAGTAGATTGACCTGAAACTGACACAACGTCAATGGTACGTCGGAAATAGGGCTAGGATTCCAGAAATCAGAACTATCCCTTAAACTGAAAATGTAATAGTAGGAGACAGGGCCTTGGCTCATCCCCCCCCCCCCCCCCCCACACACACACACACACACACACACACACACACACACACACACACACACACACACACACACACACACACACACACACACACACACACACACACACACACACACACACACACACACACAACACCACTTGAAACCCCCGCTGAAGTCCTGGAAACTTATTTTTCTCCTCTTATCAGCCATAGATTATCATGGCTACTGTATTTTACCCGTCCCCCCCCGTCCCTTCAAGCCCCTAACAGGCTGCCTAAGTGCTTTTTTTGTCTTCACCCTTTTGTGTCCTTGCCTGTCAATCAACCCCCCCCCCCCCGATTACGATCTAGTCAACCAGGTGAGGGATTTGCCAGGAGAGTGACAATTGGCCGTTCCCAGATGGTGACAGATTCCTTATCTCGACGGGACTTCCTGTTTAATTGAAGGGGGCTGAGGGTAACAACGGGTGGAGATTTTAGACAGTTAAGACCTTGAAGGAGTTGTATCGCCCCCAGTACAGTGTGGGGCTCGCAGAGAGGGAATGACATGTCATCTTTGATGTGTGTGTCTATATGTGGTGGGGGAAGGTTGTGTGTGTGTGTGTGTGTGTGTGTGTGTGTGTGTGTGTGTGTGTGTGTGTGTGTGTCTATTTCTGTGTGAGTGAGTGTGTATATACCTCTGTATATGTGTGGGTGCCTATAGAGAATAAGCCTAGACAGTAGGGAGAGGAGTGTGTACAAAAATAGTGTGTGTCAAAGTAGTTCCTAAACTCCTCTGTCCCCTATGTGGCCTGGGTAGCCCTGGAGATACACACACACACACACACACACACACACAGACGCATACACACACGCATACACACATGCATACACACACATGCATACACACATGCATACACCAAAGTACATATCATAGCAAACAAGCACACACACGCACACACACACACATGCTAAACTGCTAAGCAAACTAAAAACAGCAGGCAGAGCAGCAGGCGCAGAGCGATTGAAGGAGAAAAGAGATCACATTGTGGTTTCACTGTGTTCCCTCGCTGTCATCCTTGAGTCATGCAATTGGTATGTCAGTTAGGGGCCACGAGTTAGTTAGTGCGTGAAGTCTCCCTTCACATTGCCATGTGTCTCTCCCTCTAACGCTGGCCTCATCTCTGTCTCTGTCTGGAGAAAACACTCTACTATTCAAGTCAAAGCGTGAATGCACCTCTCTATCTCTGGCTTAATTTCTCTTTTTGTTGTCTGTTTTATTTTTATTTATTAATTAATATAAATTAAATTAAATATAATAATAATTAATAATAAAAATAATATTAATATTTATAAGAGCAAGATCCCACAGACTCTGAGAGTTGGTTGCGCATGCATGGTCTTGAGACGTGATGCAGAGCTTGCTCTTTTCTGTTGGGCAGATAAACTCATTCTTGCCAATTCCTCCGAAGTTGCCTACTGCAGCTTTAAAGTCCAACCCAAATCAAATGAGGAGAAATGTTCTTATAGTTAAAATGTGTTCAAATGAATGTTGACAGAATTCAAATGTTCACAATCAATTGTTCTATCATCACTTTCTAACCACGGGAAAACAAACTCTGTTTCCTGTTTCTCAAGTGGTGCTGCAAGTGTGGAATGTGGGTCCAGTGATGTCACAGTGATGTCACAGAGATGTCACAGTGATGCAGTGAAAGTGAATGGCAAATCAAATTGCTGCTATTCTTTCATGCACGATTATGCAGGCTATTCTCCTGCAGTGCCTATTTTAGTAGCATTTCTCTTCCCAGTCCCAGCGCGGACTGGCCAACGGGAATCGGGAATGTTCCGCCCAACCTCTTGTGTTTTTTTAATTAATATTTCTATAAAAAATACAGACATATTATTTATAGGTCCCAAATTGTCTGCGGTTGTTAATGCGACACCTCAAATCCTGTATGATATGTCTATGGTCTACACAGCTGGTTCCAGCAGGCTAGTAGTAGGAGCATGGAAGCACCACTATCAGTCTCACACACCACAGGATCAATATACCTGTTTCTTGTTTTAAACATACATGTCATGCGACTGAGTTGCCACTACCTGGGCGAGCTGCTGCTACGACGGGGCTCTATGGAGAAACCATGACACTCCCCTGACTAACAGTATAATGGGGCTCTATGGAGAAACCATGACACTCCCCTGACTAACAGTATAATGGGGCTCTATGGAGAAACATGACACTCCCCTGACTAACAGTATAATGGGGCTCTATGGAGAAACCATGACACTCCCCTGACTAACAGTATAATGGGGCTCTATGGAGAAACCATGACACTCCCTGACTAACAGTATAATGGGGCTCTATGGAGAAACCATGACACTCCCCTGACTAACAGTATAATGGGGCTCTATGGAGAAACCATGACACTTCCCTGACTAACAGTATAATGGGGCTCTATGGAGAAACCATGACACTCCCCTGACTAACAGTATAATGGGGCTCTATGGAGAAACCATGACACTCCCCTGACTAAAAGTTGTTTCAACTAAAACAGCTGGATGTCATTTAGCCAATCAGCATGGCTGTGAGTTGAGTCTTTCATATTTTACATATCTAGCTTTGGTATGGATTGATTGCTTACAGTAGATCACTAGCATGGGGCGGCTATGGCTCAGGGGTAGAGCGGGGCGTCCAATGATCAAAGGGTTGGTGGTTCGAATCCCGCTCAAGCCCATGTCCATCCCATCGCCGTTGTGTCATTGGGCAAGACACTTAACCTACTTGCCTCGTATGAATGTGTATGAATGTTGGTGGTGGTCGGAGGGGCCGTAGGCAATGATTATTCGCCACGCTTCCGTGAGTCTGCCTCAGGGCATCTCTGGCTGCAATTGTAGCTTACCCCCCGGTATGACTGTGTATGAACGAATAATGGACTCTGTGAAGCGCTCTGAGTCAGAGAAGAGCGCTATATAAATCCAATCCATTATTATTATTATTATTATTATTATGGCTAACGAATGCAAATAGATTGTAGTCTGCCCCATTGTTCTGAACTGGATTACGTTCCTTTTGCACAGAGAAAGCCAGAGAAAAAAAGAGAAAATCTTTTCTGGAAGATGCAGCTAAATGTAAAAAATAACGGACACGATCAGTCCTAAATCTATTTCTGTTGGTGACGATGGAGAGAGCAGTGGAGAGAAAGCAGGGACAAAGCAGAGTGGAAGAGGGGTGCTGTGTCACATACATTTAACTTTACTAGCTAGTCAGCTAAAATGAACTAACCGAACCCCCCCCCCCCCCCCCCCCCCCGCTGCGGCCCATGTTAAAATCCCTGAATGGGTTTACGGACCCTCCGCTTGGCCTGCCGTTACAATCGCAGAGCCATTCTGATCCACCCCGCAGTTTAAAGGAAAGACAGAGGACCCTGATGTACCCTGGTACTGTGTCACGGCCCAATCAGCTGTGGATTAGAGGGGCGGATGTTTGCGTTACAGCTCTGTATCTGGGGTATGTGTGTGTGTGTGTGTGTGTGTGTGTGTGTGTGTGTGTGTGTGTGTGTGTGAGTGCGTGCGTGCATGCATGTGTGTGTGCGTGTGTGTGTGTGTGTGTGTGTGCATTGTGAGCGTGCTTGTGTACATGTAGCCGGTTCAATGCTGAACCTGCCACTACTTCGACCGTGCCTTGAGTGGGAGTCGAACCCCGGGCGTCCGCACCGGGGCCAGCATCGCAAACCGCTGCGCCAAGAAAGGAACTCCTTCTAAGCGCTCAGTTTGGATGCCTCTGGGGAGTGAGTTTTACTTCCATGTACCGTAGTCACACTATCGCGGTACATATCCGTTACATACATACTCGACATCTAAGAGGGCCGTCCCTTCTATCACAGTCGACGATTTGACTGCTAAGGCCTTCGTCGACCGAGATGACGATTAATTTGATGACTTGTGTTGTACACGTATATTAAAATTTAATATTTAATATACCTGTTATACAGGTATATTAAAAAAATCATATTGAAACATATTGGTCTTGAACAGCTGGATTCATATAGTATCTTAGGGATTTTGTCAGATTCTATTTGATCAATCCATGAAAACCTGGGATTATTAGTTTACTGACCATTAAGAATCATAGTTTCTCCCAAGGTAATATTTTAGAATACAAATTGTTCCCTGGCGTTCGTTGGTCAATGTTTCAAAAAGCGCCATGGA
>NC_140165.1:280790682-280798182 GCF_963971535.1 Notolepis coatsorum
TATTTGTAAGTAGGGTTGCAAGTATTTTGATAATCGATTAATCGGATAAAAAGAAAAAGAGTTACATTTTATGTAAAAACTAAAAAGTTATTCCTCGTCTTGTACAATGCTCTTTCAAACAAGTTGCAAATTGCCGGTTAAGAAACAAAAATCAAACGTATATGCTATACATCAAGAGTGCAACAAATTTTTTATGTTGTAACAAAAACTTGTTTAAGTCTTCAGTTTCAAAGGAGTTGAATGGTTTAAATAATAATAATACTAATAATAAAGTTGTTGCAGCTCTATTCCTAATTCGTTATTGTAGAAGTATTTTTTCTTCTCAAAACTAGCCGGTGCAGCTTTAAAGGGATAGTTGTGATTTTTGGAACGCTAGCCCTATTTTCTACTTACCAATAATGCTGTTGATTGGTAGAATACTGTTTCAGCACAATCCATGCTGTTCCTCATACTACAGAAGTAGCCGGATAGTTATCTACAAACCAATGCAAAGTCAGTGGTAAAGCTCCTGTCTGTACAAGCTGATTGATCACTGACATCTACATTGTCCGCACTGAGGAGGACATTTCAATGAGCCAGGGGTAAGACTATGGTCTATTAGCCTAGCTACAGACTCATACACCCGGCCCCGACACACCACTAACCACCTCAGTCAGTCCTTTGTTCCAGCAGCCTCAGGCCCCACAACAGTGAGCAGGGACTGCTGCCAGCAGCTGGAGAACTAACGGTGGCAGACCTCGAGAAATACTAGGAATGTCTGTTCACTAAGTGTGTCTGACTCTTACCACCTAATCTGCACGGATGACATATATCATGCCAGTTAAGGTACTGTTGTGGAAAGGTTGTTTAACACAGCAGGAGACGATATTTCCAATTGTAACAAATAGGTAATTTATTTAAGAAAAGAAGTTCTTTAACAGCAAGAGCTATGGGTCAAAGAAGATCACCACGGCTTGAACAAAAAACACTCTCTCCCCTGGATCCCTTTGCCTGTCCCTAAATCCCCTCTCAGTCCTGCCCCCCCATGACAGATATCATGACGTATCACATCATGTCAGATCTGACATGACGTACATTAAGATGATACGTAGATTTAACATCGGAGAGAGAGAGAACATGAAGAGAGATAAGCAAGATATGATATCCACACACGATATGATGTAAAACATTAAGAACATCGAAGAGAGAGTGAGATGTGTGTGTGTGTGTGTGTGTTTGTGTGTGTGTGTGTGTATGTGTGTGTGTGTCTGTGTGTGTGTGCGTCTGTGTACAGACGTGTGTATTGTATGTGTGTATTGTGTGTGTGTGTCTGTGTGTGTGCGTCTGTGTACAGACGTGTGTGTATTGTATGTGTGTATTGTGACACAGGGAATGTGTGTGTGTGTCGGTGTGTATGTCTGTGCGACTGTGTGTGTCTGTGTGTGTGTGTGTGTGTGTCTGTGTGACTGTGTGTGTCTGTGTGTGTGTGCTGTGTCTGTGTGTGTGCTGTGTATGTGTGTAAGAGAGAAAAGACACAAGATTAGAGCACACGATATGATGTACTGAAATGTCCATCTGCTATCTTGAGGCTGTTTTAAGAACATCAGCCAGACTGTCGCCCTAGTGTCTTTGAGCCCTGCTAGTTGACCTATATTAAACTAGTCAAGACTAACCCCTTTCCTACCTCCACCCTCGTATACACATTTTCCACAACATTCCCCCATTTGGGGCTATCCCTAGTCCCACCCAAATCATATAACCAAGAAAATGTGAACGTCTAACTAAACGAGAAACCACAATTATATAATAAAAGTTTAAATGCCTAATCTAAACCAGAAACCTTACTTCATTCACTGGACCCCTAACGGACCAACAAAGGCTGACTACCGTTCTTACCAAAACACAAAACCGTTCCAAACAAGAGTAATAATAAAACATCAACAAAATACCCCAATTTATAATCCTAACCTGACAGACAAATCCCCCCAACCTCCACCGCTTACCAAATGAGCCACAGTTCCGGCCGGAAACCGCGACTCTCATCAGGGAAAGGAGAAGTTGACCGTCAGAACTAAACATAGAACATCCCTCCCAAAAAAAAAATGACATTGTCTCTTCCATAACATTGAGCCCCAGTGTCCATCGCTCAGCCCCCCTTCCATGCCCACGCCATAGTCTCCTCACCGTATTGCCAAAAGTCACATTTTGCCAATACAGCAACCACCACGCCACACCTCCAGTCCCCGTAGAAGCATGTCCCCATGCCTGGACGGGAGGCACTGGTACCGACCTCACCACGTGTCCCCCCATCTTCGACGGGAGGTGCCCATCTTGCCCACTGCGTTAGCCCCCCATTTGTCCCTCCAGTCCCCAGAACCGATCCCCAGACCACTTCTTCTCAATGCTTCCTCAGGCTCAGAACCGACACTCTGCCGATGCCCCTTCCCATTCCGGTTTGACCAGGACCACAAGTAAAATAAACAAAAAATAATAAAAAAATAAAAAACAATGCAATGATTTTCAATGGTTGCAATCTCTATGCCGAAGGATCATTAGAAAATCAGACTAAAATTCCTAGTTAAAGGAATAAACCAACAAAACTGCACTCAGACCATCCCCCGTCACTCTTAAAGGAAAGAACCAACAAAAAGAAAATGTCCCTACCTCACCATACCCCTAATCCTCTATCCCCTCGTCTCCCTCTAAGGCAGCATAAAGCTGAGGATATGGCCCGATTTGTGGCTCAATCTCTTTCTGTCCCACCATCAGCATTTGGCTCGTTACGTGTGAAGTTACCAGCCTACCCAAGAGAGGCATACCACAACAGAAAAGGAGAACCAATATCAACCCTGCCACCCCGATGGATATCCCCGTCTGCATCACTATGCTTCCCCACTGTCCCAATCTTTCCAACACCCCACTCCCCCACCATTCTTCATTCCGGCCAGAATTCCCCCTCAACTCCTCCCTCAAATCCTTCAGCTTAGCCATGGCCTCGGAGAACTTTCCCCCTGGCCCCACATTCGTCGGAATGAATGTGCAGCAGTACTGTCCAAACATGGAACAGACTCCACCCTTCTCCGCCATTAACCAGTTCAGAGCCTGTCTATTCTGCCACGCCACCGTACTGGTCGCGTGCATCTGGTCCCCCATTGCATCCAACGCCTCCTCGGTGTAATTGAGATACCGCTGCTGATTGTAAAACAAATAGTTGATCCACCCGGTGTTCTTATTGACCGATATCCATGGCAGAATAGACTCAAACCCTGCCGCAATCTCATTCTTAGCCATGAACTCGGCTGGAATGCCCCTTGGCTGTCCTATGCTGTCCAGATACACCCTTGGGTCTGCCTTGTAGCTACGCTTCGTTCGAGAGATAGGAGACTCAGAAGGTCCTTCCGTCACTGATAATGGTAGGACCACCATTGGCATGATCGCCTGAACCCGGGCACATCTACCTGACCAATCTAAAGGAAGTGTATTCCTCAACCTCCTACCGCCGCAGAGCCAGTATTGGTCCGCCAGTGCCATATCCTGGACATGAAAAGGGCAAGCTACAGGCCGTGGGTTGGTATCCACTCCCTTTAACACGACCCCGTGTCCACACTTTCCTTCTTTCGTACAGTTAGTCGTGATGCTCCAAATAGTAGTGCACCGCCCCTCTGCCACCTCCCCTACCTCCCGGGTCCCCTCCTTTTGCAAGCACTCGAAATCCTTGGTCAGCCATAGTTTGACACCTCTGGGTATTGGCAACCCCGTCGCTACCCCCTGCACACGTACATCCAATTTCCTACAACGTTCCCGCATAGTGACATCCTTGAAATCCGTGACGTTTCCTGCCGCCTTAAAACGACTAGAGCCGAGAAACCCCAAACACTCTGCCTCGCACCAAGGGCGACTATTATGGGGCCCCTCCCATGCCTCTGCGTCCCTGTCACACTGAGCCCAACTGAACTTCGTGCCCTTCACCAGCAGCCTATCCGGACGTGCCTTGGAGCAGACATAACAATCCTCTATCTGATTCTGCGCGCTCGTGTACTGGACCCACTTAAACCACTCATTCCCTAAAGCCGCCCTATACATCGGGTCAGCCTCCGGGTCTTCCTCGTCATAGTCATAGTCGCCCCCATCTTGTTCCCCGGAAGGAAGCAAACCCCTCAACCTGGCCCAGAGTGAGCCCACTGAGTCCCTCAACGTTCCGGCTGTCCTCTGGAACATATCCTGTCCCCCCACCTCTTCCGACTCAGTGTCCTTGACCTCCCTTTTTCCCCTCACCCCTGTCCCCTGTGATTGGTTCGGGACAGGCTCAACTCTCCTATCTACCCCCACAACCCGATGCTCGTTAGTATAATGGTAAGTATCCCCGCCTGTAACGGGGGAATGGTCAAAATCAAAAACATGCCCTTGCGGTCCTACGGGAAACACCCCGTTTGGTTGTAGTCTTATCTTCTCCCCCCCTTCCTCGATGGAGGGAAGAGGGGGCGCCTGATTCTGAGCCTGGTCATGAAAGCCTGCTGGTACTTGAGCCTGAGCGGGACCCCGTGGGACTCCTACCCACTCAAACCCGTCATCCTCAAGGACGGGTCGACCGTGACGGTTCTTAATGACGTCGTTGTGCCCGGCCGACCGTCCGCACACTGCTGCCAACATCTGCGGGAGCACCAGCAGGCACTGCACCTTCCAGTTGCCGTCTCGGACCCTCCATGTCGGGTTCTGCATAACTGCGATCGATTGTATCCACCAAGAGATCGCCGCTGGCCTTTATGCAGTGATTGAAGTGGAACCAGGTCGCTGATCCTTTGACTTGGACTGCCGTTCCAGTCGATCGGATCACCTCGTACGGGCCCTCTCTCCGGGGTGATGACCACTTTCTCTTGTGGACCTTTACGAAGACCAAGTCCCCAGGGATCAGTCTCGGTTTGGTGGCTTCCTTCTCCGCCTCCTTTTCCCCCTTTCTCTCCTTTCTCTGCTCCTGTCGAAACACAGCTTCATGTATTTTAGTCACTTGCTGAAGATATTTTTTCAGATCTTGCTCAAAAATATCTAATGCCGGGCCCCTAGCCAGGTGTCTAAATGGCGGTGCTGGCATGCTGCGGCCTGTAAGCATTTCATGCGGTGTTAGCTGTGTTTGGCGGTTTACGCTGCTTCTAATAGCCATCAGAGCAAGTGGCAAAGCATCAATCCAGTTAAGCTTAGTTTGCATACAGATTTTCAACAGTTTGTTTTTAATGACCAGATTGGCCCTTTCCACCTTCCCCTGCGACCCGGGACTATAGACACAGGAAAGGCGCTGTCTTATACCTAATTTCTGCATCAGCCCTTTAACCACCTTGTCGATGAACTCGCGGCCATTATCGCTTTGTAATATCGTGGGAATTCCAAATCTCGGAATGACCTCGCGACACAGGAACTTGATCACTGTGTCCGCGTTCTTGTGTTTAGATGGAATGGCCTCAATCCAGCGACTAAAGCAGTCCTCTACTACCAGGAGGTATCGTTTGCCCTGCACTGGCGTTATCATGTCTGTATAGTCCATAATCAGATGTCTGAATGGTCCCTCAGGGAGGGGTGTGTAAGCCGCCACTGTCGGTACTCCTTTGCGCACATTGCCCTGTAAGCATGTTAAACACCTGGCTAGTGTAACGTCAATTTGTGCCTGAAGCTTTGGGGACCAAAATCCCATTTTCGTGATTCGTTTCAGGGTCTCTGCTCTTCCACAGTGATCAACACCATGAGCCTCAGGTATCACTAAGGACAGAAGATCGATGGAGGCGACTATCAAACCGTTATGACTCCTCCACAGACCATCTGCCCCCCTTACAGCCCCCCTCTCCGTCCACGACTGTTTCTCGGCCTGCGTGGCTGAGTCCTGAAGATCACTCAAATTATCCTCAGTTACCTCAGTCGTCAGTTCGGCCGCCAACATCAGAACAGCCGTGGACGGCACCGCAGCCGCCGCCTTCGCGGCCTCGTCCGCCGCGTTGTTTCCCGTCGTCACAAAGGACAGGTCTTTTCTGTGTGCCTGGCACTTTACGATAGCAATGCTTTTGGGCAACTTTACAGCCTGAATAAGCGCCACAACCTGCTTGTGGTGAAGGATCGGTGAGCCGTCCGATTTCTTAAAGCCTCTTGCCTTCCAAATGGCCGCGAATAGGTGGCATACGCCATGCGCATACGCAGAGTCTGTAAAGATGTTAACCGTGCGATCTTTAGCTATTATGCATGCTTCTGTTAGTGCTATTAGTTCTGCAAGCTGGGCCGAACATGGTTGCATGCATTGTTCGGCCTTTCTTGTTAGTGTTTCTCCGTTAGGTTTGCACTGTACGACGGCGTATCCTGACCTTAAATTTTCCCCCTCCCGATAGCAGGACCCATCCACAAAAAGTGAGAGTTCTGCTATCGCGAGCGGGTCGACTCCCAAATCAGGACGGAGTTTCACGAAAGCCTGTACCTCCACCTCACACTCATGCGGTTGACCCTCGCTCGGGAGTGGTACCAGATCCGCCGGGTTACTGCCGTGGCATGTTTTTATCGTAACGTCCGAGTACTGCAGGAGCCTCATGTAAGCCTGTTGCCGTTGGCTGGTCAGAACAAATTTGCCTCTTTCAATCAAGTTTGCCAATTTGTGATGTGTCCAAATGCAAATGTCATATCCCATTGTCACGGCCGTTGCCTTCTCATACATCAAATGTGCGGCGGCCAGGGCCTGATAACAAGGTGGCAGACCCTGCTCTACCGGCGAAAGAGCTCTAGAGTAATATGCTATCGGTTGTTTTTCCCCAAGAATCCGACCGTCCGAACATACTGTCCAGACTGGGGTAAGTGAGCGGCGTATTTTTGCTTTATGCAGGAAAAACCTGCTCCAGTGTCTGCCATCATCTCTGTTAATTTGCCCTCCACTAGGACCTGCAGAATAGGTTCTTGCTCAGCTCCCTTGGAAACCACAATCATTTGATTTCCCCCCGTCGCATTCTCTGGGCACCCCTAGTGATTACCCCCCTGGTTTCGGGGCCCTCCTGTCTCCCCCTGGTCGTGGGGCCCTTGTGACTCCCCCTGGCGCACGGGTCTTCCATACTCCGAGCCGGGACGGTATGGTTGCCTACATCTCATTTCCCTGTGTCCCTGCATGCCGCAGTTCCAACAGTGGAAACGGGGAAACTGTTGTTCGTTCCCCGGTCCCTGTGTAAACCGTGGGCCTGATTGCCCATTCCCTGCCTGCCGCCTGAACGCCTGGTTCTGTGAACTATAGCCATAGCTTCTCACTACCTGAGGTGCAGGCGGGGGTCCCTGGTCCTGCATGGGTGGAGAGGTAGCAGATGACACCATTACTGCCTGCAACCTCCTTTGGGGCTGCAGTTGTTGCTGAGTTAACTTCCTTGAGTCATTTCTATCCTGATCCCTGACTTTCTGCTCCTGAGCCCTTTGCTTCTCCACACCATGTGTTACATGTGCACAGAACAAAGGATAAGTCATGTCCATTAACCCCACCACGTCTTCCAGTCTATTCTTAACCACCTCTGG
>NC_140165.1:280803182-280808182 GCF_963971535.1 Notolepis coatsorum
ATAAGCACACGCACACAAATGTGTTTGTTTCGAGAAGTAGGTAAACCTGCTCAGCCGAAGACTCCATTTTGTAATTCAATATTGTAACGTCAGTCCAGATAAATTCCCGTTACAAAAAGCTTGTGTATACTGCACCTGTTACTGTTTACTTTACTTACTCATTATATATATTCAGATTCTATTTTATGCCCATATTTATTGTAACATATTATAATATAACTGATAGGGGATACAGACCCTCATCTTTAATTACACTGTTTACTCTCATATTCTTATATTCAGAGTTAATTATATTGTTTCTTTATTATAATTTATTGCATATATATACTGTAGGCTATGTCTTCTACTATGGCCATGCCCATACCTGTACCTCCCCCCCCCCCATGCTGCCATGATGCAGAATTTACCAAAGGGGATCAATAAAGGAATATCTTATCTTATCTTATCTTATCTTTCTCCAAGAATCAGAACTATCACTTTAAGTACAAAAGTACCACTGTGATAACCTTTATCACGCCAGTATCATCGCAAATTATTCAGAGTGGCCGGTACCACAGTAAAAACTGAAATGACCATAAAAGCTTTTTGTAACAGCAATTTATCCGGACTGACTTTACAATATTCAATTACAAAATGGAGTCTTCGGCTGAGCGGGTTCACCTACTTCTCGAAATGAACAAAACCCCTTTATAACCCAAATAGCATATTGTCTGGGTCTATCACACGGCCAGTGGCTATAGCATCATGTCTAGCTCACATGTAGCCTCAGTCCTCTTCTTATGTGGCGGGGAAGATGGGGGCGAGTAGAAGATGGGAAAAAAGAGAGGGAAAAAACATAGGTGGAGAGAGGAGCAACGACGGGCAGGAAGAGAGGAGGGGAGGAGGAGAAACGAGAAGGAGAGACGGAGAGCATTATTTCAGCGGGATACAGGACGGAGGAAAAGACATGTATAGAAAAGAAAGCGGAGGGGGGGTGCTGACAAGGAGAGATAAGGAGAGGGGAAGGAGGGAAAGAGGGAGAAATGGAGGCAAATAATTGGTACTGATGGCAAGGGTGAAAGAGGACAGGAGGGGACGAGGAGGGATAGAGAGAGAGAGGTAGAGTAGAGAGAGTGGTGTGGATAGAGTGACAGAGGGGTTGGAGTTTTTTTTCCTAGGATGGCCAGCGGGTTGACCACACCCCCAAACTAATTTCATTGGTTGCCTGGTTGCCCCAACTCCTTCTTCTGGTCCACAGCTCTTTGGCACCTGTTGAATAATGATAAGATAAGATATTCCTTTATTTATCCCCTTAGGGAAATTGAGGCGTCATAGCAGCATGGGGAGGGGGCAGGGGAGGTAAAGGTATGGGCAGGGTAATAGTAGAAAGACAATATAGGCAATACAATTGTATCTGAATATAAAAATATGAGAACAATAATGAACAATGTAAACAATATTATTAATTCTTATTATAAACTGGATAGCCCCTGGTTATATTATACATCGCCATAGTGAACCTCATTTTGTCGTTGTTATACCTATATGCATTAAAAATAAATCCCCACATCAATATTGTGCAGTCAGAACAATCTTATATTTCAAACTTCAACATAGATCATAGTGTATTATTACTATCATAGTTGTATTTGTTTCAGGTTGAAGGTTGAGACTTACAATTTTTTTTTCAAGGAGTCACTTTTGTCGGAAAAAAAAATTTAAGTACAAAATTGTTTCAGGTATAATCATTTCAATTGAGTCTTAGAGTGAGTTTTGGGGGGGGGAAACATTACATTTGCGAAATGTAAATGTCCATCATTCAGTTGTGTCAAATTGAAGTACCTCACCATTACTCAATGTATTGTCTGTTATAACCATTAAACAATTCAATTAATTGTATGTTTTGTGTGTTGCATAGATTTAATTATATATTTTTTCACCTTACTTTACACTTTACAGCAAACAATGACCACTTATAGCTATAGTCTGTGTGTGTGTCTGTATGTCTTTGTGTCTGTGCATGTCTGTGTGCGTGTGTGTGTGTGTGTGTGTGTGTGTGTGGGATGCGGGTGATCACGTGGTGCACAGGTGTATTCCATCAGTCCTAATCAGCTCCTTAATTAACTCTCCTCTGCTCGTGGCAGTAGTATCTCTCTTCCTCCACGTAGCCATGGGATGGGGGATGATATCTGCCACAGTATGTATGTGGGTTTGTGTCTCTGTACAGCTTAGTGTGTGTCTGTACAGTAATGTGTGCGCATGTGTGTGTATGTCTCTCTCTCTCTCTCTCTCTCTCTCTCTCTCTCTCTCTCTCTCTCTCTCTCTCTCTCTCTCTCTCTCTCTCTCTCTCTCTCTCAGTGCATGCTGGGAATGAGATTGGAGAGATTGGAGAGGTTGGAGATTGGAGGTGTAGTGAGTTTTTTTCTATCTTTATCTGTCTATTTTGTTAATTTGTTTATGGGATATTGTATTATAGTGTAGTGTTGGGTTGCTGTGTGTTTTTGGTGTATATAGGGTTAAGTGGGAGTGTTTTGTTTGTTTGGCAGTCGGCCAGGCTGTTTTGCTGGTTGACGTCAGACGCCAGTATGGACTTTTCCAAAATGGGTAGAAAGCATGGTATCAAGATATCTGTTTCTAATGTGTCAGTAGAGGACTGCAGTATGGCAGTTGGAAATATTGTCGGACATAGAAATATTAAATCAGCTGCGAGAATGAACGGAGGAGTGGTGATTTTTCTTTATTCATTGGACAAGGTGCAGACACTGGTTCAATCAGGGATCAGTGTGGATGGGGCTTTTCTTTCTGTTGAGCATCTCTCCACACCAGGCAGAAATGTCTTTATTTCCAACATTCCGCCGTTCATCAGTCAACTATCACGACATGGGAGGATAATTTCCCCTATAAGAAAAATGTCGTCGGGATGTAAATCTCCGCTTTTAAAGCATGTTGTCTCACACAGGCGACAGGTTTTAATGATTCTAAACAACAGCGGAGAGGAGCTTGAGTTGGTTTTTAAGATAAAGGTTGATGAGTTTGATTATGTGGTTTTTGTGAGTTCTGGAAATTCTGGAAAGTGTTTCAAATGCGGGGAAGAGGGACATATCTCCCAAGACTGCGGGGAGAGGGGCAAGGCGACCTCCGCCTCAGCCCCAGGAGGAGCGCAGCGCTGGGCTCAGCGCAGGTGTGGAGGAGGGAGGAGTGGGGCAGCGCAGAGCTGAGAGCAGTGACAACAACAGTGTCCCGCTGCAGACCGTCAGCAGTGTCGGTAGTGTCCCTTTGCAGGCCGTCGGCAGTGTAGACGGTGTCCCGCTGCAGACCGTCAGCAGTGTAAACAGTGTCCCTTTGCAGACCGTCAATAGTGCAGCAGATAGTATCCAGCTGCAGGGCCACAGAACCGGTGTAGCAGGTACGGAGCAGAGCCTTGGTACAGAGGAGGGAGGAGTGAGGGACGCTGCCCCCCCCTCAACTAGTGGCGACTGTGGGGTAACAGGGGGTGGTGCGGGTGGTGCCGGTACAGATGAGGGAGGGGTGGGAGACGCTGTTCCCCCCTCAACCAGTGATTGTGTAGGTAAGGAGGTGGGAATCAGAGATGCTGCCCCCCCTTCAACAAGTGGTGAGGTAACAGGGGAGAGCAGAGTTTTTTTTGTCCCCCCAAGCCCAACACCGCGTCAGGGTAAAAAAAGGAATAAAAAAAATATGACAAGTGAAGTAAAAGGGGAAAAGCTGAATGTGGTGGACAATGTAAACAGTCAGACAGTGGATGGCGTGGTGGGAAGTGATGGAGGGGTGGGCTCTCAGGATAAGGAAGGAGTGACAAGTTTGGTCAAAGAGAGTCAGGAGGGTGTAGAAGACACAGGTTCCTCTCAGTCCAGCATGGACGAGGATGAGGTTGAAAGACAATGGGGGGATGACATCTCAAGTGTTGAGGAAGATGAGTTCCCAAATGCTTCTCAAGTGTCTGATTCACAACGGAAAAAAATGTATGCAGTCAGGCAGATACAGAAGTTCCTGCACACAACAAAAAATTTGAGAAGTGTCAAAGTGGAAGATTTTTTTGAAGATTTAGAGATGTTTATTTTTTCAGCAAGGACTCAAATGAGGTCGAAGAACAATGGGGGGTACACTTCCCAGGACAGTTTAGACTGAGAAAAATTGTGCAGAAGCTCAGAAAACTGGATAATATAATGTTACCATGATAATAGAGCTTCTGATGTGTGGAGCCTGGCTGGACATTCAGGAAGGGAGTAGACCTGGGCTTGGACAGTGTCTGCAAGCAGTTGGGACAATGACACTGAAAGATGTTGTGAATGTAGCCGGGTCAGAGGAAGTGGCTTCTTTATTGGAGCTGAGGACGGCCTGTCACAACAGGGTCTGTCTGGACGATTGGACTGAAGCGCGGAGCGTCGGGGAACAATACCTGTTGCAGGATTATTTCGGTGGAACGGAAGGTCCTGATGAAGGGGATTTTTTTCATGCACTGGCTATAAAAACGGACACAAATGGACTGACGGGGCCCTTTTGGGTTGCTCATATGTTGTTCTTGATGACATATTATGTGTTGAATGGAAGTATGGATACTTTTTTTGTTTGGGTGGAGCTTCAATGTTTTTTGTTGTGTTGCAGGAGGACAGGTGTATTTTAGCATTTTTTTATTGTGAGATCTCATGTGGTTTTAAGTGTGATGGGGACACATGTTGCCCGATATAATGTGTAGTTAGTTATTTAATTGTATTGACATACACATTGTACATTGTAATGAGAATTATGTGAATACATTTTTTTATAAAATCAAAAAAAAAATCTCTCTCTCTCTCTCTCTCTCTCTCTCTCTCTCTCTCTCTCTCTCTCTCTCTCTCTCTCTCTCTCTCTCTCTCTCTCTCTCTCTCTCTCTCTCTCTCTCTCTCTCTCTCTCTCTCTCTCTCTCTCTCTCTCTCTCTCTCACACTGTGTGTGTGTGTGTCTCTATATGTGCCTGTGTGTAAATTGGTGCTGACAGTGCTAGCAGGTTGTGACATTAATTAG
>NC_140165.1:280810682-280925682 GCF_963971535.1 Notolepis coatsorum
TGTTGTTGTTACGACCCTGGCTCAGAGGGAAGCAACATAAGGGCACACAGACGCCAATGGTCTGTGTTTAAACCAAAAGACTATACATAATTATCCTATTCAGTGCAAACTAAAGATCAAAGTGGTGGAAGATAGGGAGACACTTGTTCCAACAGTGTCTTCCTGGTAGCAATCTCCTTGCATGGGTGAGTGGGGAAGTGCCTTTGAACCCTGCCAGGCAGATGTCCAATTAGCAGCAATCAGCTGAAACACAGGACACAGGATTAACCAAAAATATGGTACATAACATTTCCCCCACCAAAATGGTTGCCCAGGAGGCAACCACTACACATCAAACCACCAAACAGTGAGTCACTACCACAAAGCGGCAATGGGTCGGCCCCTGTCGAACACGACCATCAACCTTGTCGAATGCTCCCCACTGTGGAACATTCGACAATGCTGTTTAAAACAAAAAACAACACTGTCCCGACTCTCGGGCAAGCAAGACCTCACAAAAGGTTCCTCCACTGCAGTATATGGCTGGAGTGGGGCATGCTCATCCTCCACTGAGGTGTAAGGCTTAGGACCCCATCGACAAACCAAGACCTTATCACATATGAGCTCCATTAAAACAGGCCTCTCCACCGATACCGACCTGTCAAAAAGAGACTGCAAACCAAAATCAATATGAGAGCTAAGCTCACAGAAAAACAAAAATCATAGGTCTCTGATACCACCACAGCGCCCATATCCATTCCTCCTGGCACTGGCAGTTCAGGATACTGCAAATTGTGAACATCCAGAGTAGGATGCACCGCCTCAGGTACAGCCCCACCGTCCCTGGAACATGGCAATACATCAGTCACAAAAGCATCTGGAATACCATCCAAAATGGCGTCACACAAAATAACATTGTCATGATCAAAATGGTTGCCACTCATCAGACCAGGTCGTGAAGGCGGCTCCTGCTGTACAGGACACAGGTAACTAGGTTGACTAGCATACCTAGCATACCCAGTGCCTGGCAGAGAGTCAGTGTGGACACGTGAATCAATATCAGAATCATCAACTGACATACTGGGATCATCCCTGCCCACAAGTGAAACATCATGAACAGTAGAGCTACTGTGGGAAGGCTGGTAGCCTAAGCCAGGCCTTGTAGCCTCTTCAACTAGAACGGTGCATGAAACACCAGAAACACTAACAGAAATGGTGCCACATGAATCAACAACATTTCTCATAGCATCCTTCCCACACTCATCCTTCAATTAGTCCGTGGCCTCAGCCACCATACAGGCTGGGAAGACCTCGAGACACTGCGCTGCCAGATCATCTCCTGCCACATGCATATCCAGCACGCATGTCACCTTCGGTTCCACCACCGGGCCTGACACAAAGGCACAATCAAGAAAATCATTATGCAGAGGTACATCCACATTGTGCATTCCAAAATTCTCAACAGGGTCACTTTTCAATTCAACAAAGAATGTGTCACTAAGTGTAACGTCACAATTTGAGTTATCAACATCATGGCTGTCACTTCTGTCCTTTGACATTGCCCGTGTTACAGCACACGCAGGGAACACTCCTGGATGATTCTGTGCCAGCCCATCAGGGACCTCAGAAACCACAGGGATGGGAATTACAACTGGAGTAGCCAGCCCTTTGCCACCAGCCAAATCATTCCCTAGAATGAAGGACACACCTCTTATGGGAATGTGAGAACATACCCCCACGACAACATTGCCTGATACTAAGGGAGAGTTGAGTGTGACCTCATGCAAAGGTGCATCCACAAAGCCTCCTCCAAAGCCTTGAACAATGGCACCGGAATGCAATGAAGACTTTTCTGAAAACGGCAAAATTCCCTCCAGAATGAGGGACTGAAAAGCTCCTGTATCTCTCCATATTGTTATAGCCTGCTTTGATTCTAGTGCCTCAGTCAGGGAAACAAATCCATCCATCATAAATGTTGAGGAGCCCTCAAGCTCTTTGTTCGCACCTTTGATACTCCCCACATCACCCTCTAACGTCGGCATAGGTGTTCTGCATACGGTTTCCACCAGAGCCACAGTTTTGACATTTCTCTGTTCAAGCACAGGGCACCCAGCAACGATATGACCAGGCTCCTTACAGTAGAAACATATAACCCCCTCTGGGAATGCACTAGCAGAACCACCAGGCCTAGGAGTAGAAGTAAACTGATCAGCAGACACAGGTTTTGGGAAACGGCCCCCCTGAAAAGGACGCCTACCCCTGGACTCAACACGGTATTCCTCCACAAAGACGGACTTGTGTGTCAACACAAACTCATCAGCCAAGACAGCAGCGTCGCCTATCTTCAATACCTTATGCTCGTTTAGATGAGTGGAAACTGTATCAGGAACACATCTTTTAAATTCCTCTAGGAGAATCAACTGTCTAAGCTGCTCTTTTGACTCTGCCTTCTGAGAGGTGCACCATCTATCAAACAGGTTCTCCTTCTCTTTTCCAAATTCAACATACGTCTGTCCCTCCGACCGGCGATAGCCTCTAAAACGCTGACGATAGGCCTCTGGGACTAACTCATAAGCCCTCAATATGGAAGCTTTAACAAGCTCATAGTCAGCACTTTGTTCAAGGGACAGAGCAGTATATGCCTCCTGCGCCTTACAAACGAGGACACACTGCAGCAGCGTCCAGGCCGTATTAGGCCACTTCAACGTGGTTGCCACCTGTTCAAGAAGGGGAAAGTACCTATCCACATCCTTCTCAAAAAAAGGAGGCACCATCCTAATATTTTTGCCGACATCAAAAACGGAACGCGACTCTGAAAGCAGAGCACCCGCCTGCAAGGCAACATGCTTAAATTCAAGCTCCTTCAGCGCAATAAGAGTTTGTTCCTCCTGTCTCTTCAGCGCAAGTTCGTGCTCCAACAACATTTGTTTCTCCCTAATCTTATCTCTCTCTCTCCTGCAGTAGCTGTTGTTCCTTAAGCTCACGCTCTCTCTCCTCTCTCCTCTCCTCTTGTTGTAGCTGTTTTTCCTTAAACGCTGACTCTCTAAGCCTCCACTCACCTTCTGCCATACCAGATAGTAGCGGAGACACATCAGAAAAAATAGGCTCCTCCACCCTCGCAAACAAGCACCCGCTCCTTAATGAGTAAAGCCCTCAAAGTACCCAAGGCAGTCATTTTTAAACGCTTCTCACTGGCAGTAAGCTCCACATTGTAGTGCACAGCAAGCTCCAGAAGCTGCTCTTTGGAAAACCTCTCCAACATCTCATCAGAAGGCTTATCAACAAAATCCTTTATGGTAGCCATCCTTACTGTACCAGCGCCACAAACTACTCACTTTAGAGTTACCAAGAGTTGCCAAAACCACCCTAGCATACACACAATTTATCTGAAGAACCACTAAAGAACCACTGAAGAACCAGTGAAGAACCACTGAAGAACCACGAAGAACCACGAAGAACCACTAAAGAACCACTAAAGAACCACTGAAGAACCACTAAAGAACCACTGAAGAACCACGAAGAACCACTGAAGAACCACGAAGAACCATGAAGAAACATGAAGAACCATAAAGAACCACTGAAGAACCACTGAAGAACCACTGAAGCACGCTGAAGCACCGCTGAAGCACCACTGAAGCACCACTGAAGCACAGCTTAAGCACCGCTGAAGCACCCCAGAAGCACCGCTGAAGCACCACTGAAGCACCACTGAAGCACAGCAGAAGCACCGCTGAAGCACCCCAGAAGCACCACTGAAGCACCACTGAAGCACCACTGAAGCACCCCAGAAGCACCGCAAATGGCACACGGCAAATGGCAAACCACACAAGAGAACCAACGCCCTTCAGTAACACAAACCAGTGAGGCAAAACCCTGTGTTACACCCCAAAAGATAACAAATAAAAAAAATATAACAAACAAATTCAAACAGGTGCCCCTTATAATCTGATATGACTACTCACAGCTCCTACATCTACACTGCAGTCAATGACGGACTGCCAGGCCCACCACATGTCTACACCAAAAAAAAACGTACATCAGGCCCTAACACACTACCTGTATTTACTGGCACCCTAACCTACCTATACTGAAGCTAAAGCACTGTAGACCTAACCCTCTTCAACCACACCTGCTACCAGCCAAAGATCATATTGACCACCAACCCGTCAAGTATATGGTATGGTACAAGACAAGTATATGGTACTAATCCCTTCTATGACTGCCCCAGGGGTAAGTGGTACACAGGAAGCTACAAACAGCCAGAAAATAATGACACTACCTACATGTGGTGTCCACTAAACTATATATTTTAACAGCATACAAGTAGTCAAATCAAATCACAAATTAAGGGCATACTCACCTGTTTGAAGACTGGGTCAAGCCCCCATCAGGTTACACAACACCTGATCACTACCCAAACCACAGCACCAAGACACACCATGCAAGAAAAAAAATAAAATAAAAAGAATCCTTTTCTCTTTTTTTTTGTTTTTTGTTTTTCCTTTACCAAAGGCATTTGCCTAACCAAACAAATCTAGGGGTATCTGTTTTCCAAATTCACTCCCGGACGAGCGCCCAATTGTTACGACCTTGGCTCAGAGGGAAGCAACATAAGGGCACACAGATGCCAATGGTCTGTGTTTAAACCAAAAGACTATACGTATTATCCTATTCAGTGCAAACTAAAGATCAAAGTGGTGGAAGATAGGGAGACACTTGTTCCAACAGTGTCTTCCTGGTAGCAATCTCCTTGCATGTGTGGGTGGGGAAGTGCCTTTGAACCCTGCCAGGCAGGTGTCCAATTAGCAGCAATCAGCTGAAACACAGGACACAGGATTAACCAAAAACATGGTACATAACAAGTAGTAGTAGTAGTAGTAGTAGCAGTAGTAGCAGTAGTAGTAGTAGTAGTAGTAGTAGTAGTAGTAGTAGTAGTAGTAGTAGTAGTAGTAGTAGTAGTAGTAGTAGTAGTAGTAGTAGCAGCAGTAGTAGTAGTCACAGACACAGTAGCAGTAGTAATGAACTTAGCCCAAATTGACAGATTCATTCAAATTTCAATTCAAAAGAACAAAACCAATGTATAATCGACTAAACAGGGACAGCCATATTTAATTCAATCAACATTAGCACAATAGGAAATCACTAAGTTGAGCATAGGTTTCATTCTCTATATCTCCCTCCCTACAGTTATGGAGTTTGATCATAAATCATTTGTAAGCACTAAAATCTTCTCAGATGGGGGTCACTGGGACTAAATCTTACATATGGGTCCGTTGACAATTGTTTATCTGTTTGGGGATCATTGACATGAAGAAAGTCTGGGCACTCTCGTCCTCATCAGACTGAATATTGCACTAGACGGTAGCGGATGACAACTAAATGTGTGTAACCCTTGGCCGACAGGATTACGTGTCACAAGTGTAGCCTAAACACGCGTGACAAGAGTGCACACTTGTGACAGGCCGTGCCATAGAAAGAAGGGCAAGTGGTGAGAGAGCGAAAGAGAGAGAGAGAGAGAGAGAGAGAGAGAGAGAGAGAGAGAGAGAGAGAGAGAGAGAGAGAGAGAGAGAGAGAGAGAGAGAGAGAGAGAGAGAGAGAGAGAGAGAGAGAGAGAGAGGTCTGGAAAGCGCAGGGCTGAGACATATACAACCAGTTAGTGTGGTTTACAAAAGCCAGCAGCAGAACCAATTTGAACCATACGCAGAGCTGAGACACTAGAGTGTGTGTGTGTGTGTGTGTGTCTGTGTGTGTGTGTGTGTGTGTGTGTGTGTGTGTGTGTGTGTGTGTGTGTGTGTGTGTGTGTGTGTGTGTGTGTGTGTGTGTGTGTGTATGTGTATGTGTGTATGTGTATGTGTATGTGTGTGCATGCACGCACGTGTGCATAAGTGTGTGAGGGGGGGGGGGGGGGGGGGGTGGATTTCACGTATCTTTGTTTCCGTGTGTATTGAGTGCAGGGGTTGTTTTTGTGACTGTCCATCTTTCTCTCTGTGTGTGCATGTAAGTGCATGTGTGTGTGTGTGTCCGTCTGTTTGTGCGAGTCTGTTTGTGCGAGTCCGTCCATGTGACAATGCCACCCTAGAGGAAAATTAACCTGATGTTTTTAAATGCAACATAGCCTACTTTCCAAAGAAGAACATTTCTATTCAGGGCCTCGGATTCGGCCCCCCGACCGGTTTCTCCAGGCGCGTCTGGTTTCGCTTCCATCATCGATCCGCCCAAACCCCAGCCAGCATAAAACCACTGCCACATTTAACATATTTCTTCCAATCCGTGCTGCAGATGAAGCTGTTTTGAATTGCCTTTCATCACATGGGAACAGAAAGAGATTGGGGAGGAAGGCATCAGAGCTGGGTAGCGATGTGCAGGGCTTTTCTGTGATATAAAATATAAAAAACTAGGTTGTTTTAGATTTATCGGAGAGCCGTGTTGGTTACAAACATGCTCGGCAGAGCTGCTGTATCTATGGAAACATGTTGGATTTGGTGTTTTTTCTCACACACACAAACACACACACACACACACACACACACACACACACACACACACACACACACACACACACACACACACACACACACACACACACACACACACACACACACACACACACACACACACACACACACACACACACTGCTGTTGTAACTCCAATTTTGACAATTCTTCATGCTAGTCCTTGAACTGAAGGTTTACATGGCTCTTCATGGGTTGAGCATACATACTGTAACTCCGCAGCCCATGAAATTAATTCAAAACTTGTTCCAAAAGATCATGTGTGTCGATCCGAAAGCAAGACTGTCGTACCCCATTTTCCCTTCTCGGATCCGCAAGTTTTTCTCTCTCCCCGAGACAACGAGGCGATACACTCTCGTACTTTTTGTACGAGAAATGTAAAGTGAGCCTTGCAAGGTCTTTTCTTCCTTTTTTTCTTTTCTTTTTTGGACGGGTGAAATGCAAACCCCTGTCCCAAGCTCACAATGCTCAGAACTCTCGGCAGAGGCACCCCCCCCCCACTCCCCACCCCGTTACAATGGCAGGAAATCAGCTTTGCTCAGGCCCCGGCTTTGACTTGGTCAATTTCACGCTTCTCTTTCTGGGAGAGGAGTGCGGGGGCCTAATTCCAGAGTGTTTGGAAACGTAGCCGCGTTTGGGCGAAGCCACACTCCCGGGTTCAAACGTAGGGCTCACTTCAACTCAATTTCAAACTGTGTGAGTGGAGAATACGCTATAAGCCTCTTTCCTGCTTTTCTATGCCTGGCAGTTATTTTTGAGTTCCTTCTTCTTATTTTCTTTATTTCTCCCTTCCCCTGTACCTCAAAATCCCCCTTTCTACTCCATCCCCTTTACACTCTTTTTCCCCAAATGCATGTGCTCACTGATCAACTGTAGGTACTCTTCGACTTTCTTTAAATCCATGTATGCTTTTCCTTGAGCATTCTCCCCGTCTCCTCTCTATCTCCCGCAGGGGTAGAAGTACCCAGATCCTTTCCTTATTATTAATCATTAAAAGGAAAGTTCAGCGATCTTGAACCTATTGGCCTATATAATTTTGTGGACTTCTTTTTGGGAATTGACAACACTGGCGATGTGCCGTTTAAACCACAGTCATCATGGTTGGCAACGCTCTCTGTGGCAAACAACAAGATCTTTAACTGACAGAAACATTTGGCTCTGTGTAGCTCCGAAAACACTAAACCTTTACTAGGAATAGCATGAAGAATTGTCAAAATTGGAGTTACAACAGAAGTGTGTGTGTGTGTGTGTGTGTGTGTGTGTGTGTGTGTGTGTGTGTGTGTGTGTGTGTGTGTGTGTGTGTGTGTGTGTGTGTGTGTGCGTGTGCGCGTGTGTGTCCGTGCGCATGTGTGTGTGTGTGTGTGTCTGGCCACAGCTAATATAGCACTACTGAGCCAGATATGTGTTGTGCCCATTTCCATCATTGTCCATTGACATAGATATAATGTAAAGTTATACCTTTTGAACACAGGCAAGCGATAATACACAGGTTGGCTGCTCAAGAACTATGGTAATCAGATCTCTAACAGAGTTCGTCACCTGCAGTAGATTGTAATACAGGCAGATACTCTTTGGTTATAGCACAAGGCCATTCCCTTGAATTGGACATAGAAATGAATAAGCAAGTCACCCAAGGAAGAAATTAATGTATGAGAAGTACACTGTGGATTATGGTATTACTGTTTGAGTTTTGCCTGCCAAGCTAGCTAACGTGACGTTACCAGGTAGGCTATTATTCATAACTAGTTGTACATATTGTGACGAGCCTTGTGGTGTTCAGGCTCGACACGGACCAAAACAAACAATTCCAATGTCCACACAAGCTCAATTTCAATAAACAAGAATATTTATTGATCAACAGTACAGATCCAATGGGCAGTAGAGTAGTCAAATTACAGTCCGGGGTCAAAACACGTTCCAGGCTCTCCTACAAAAAGGGAATGTTCAATTTGTCGTCCGGTCCAGGGTCAGTTTCACAAGGGGGTATCTCAGCCAGTCCAGGGTTCAGTACCATGAACACCTTCTCGCTCTAACCTCTCCTTCAAACTACCTCTCACCCCACAAACTCAGTATAACACACTCTCTCCATGATCTCTGCTCCTTCCTCACCTCACTCACTCTTCTCTGTCTCTCCTAGGGCTTTATGCTATGTGTGTGTTGTGTGTGTGTGTGTGTGTGGGATGTGGGTGATCACATGGTGCACAGGTGTATTCCATCAGTCCTAATCAACTCCTCAATTAACTCTCCTCTGCCTGACAATAGTATCTCCCTTCCTCCACGTAACCAAGTGACGAGGGATGATATCTGCCACAATATGTTTAATCTGAATGTGTCCTCTGTTCACATTCTTAGTTTGCTTTTGGTCACGTTGAGGCTCATGAACAACTCCATCTGTTGTGGTGCCATAATTTACTGTTAATAGTAGTATTTGCTTTTTTTGGTTATTTGCTTCCTGTTATAGTCCAGAGTATGTGAAATTAGCTGGTTGAGTCCAGAGTATGTGAATTTGTTCGCAGTAATTCCAACTTGTATATAATCACAATCCTTTATTATATCCCTTCCCCCCATAGCCCGTGCCTTTTCATAATTGCGAGCAACCCCAAAACATTCTATTGGCATCTGCTACCTCAGCGAGAGAGAAAGATAGAGAGAGGGAGAGAATGAATGTGTATGAGAGAGAGAGGGAGGGAGAGAGTAGAGAGACCATGTACAACTTGTAGTCGGATGCAGTGCTAATCTTTCCTGGCTTTAGTTAGAACTTGAGATTCCGGTTGACAAAAATACTAGCTGATGCATTACCTGGCTATAGATGCATTATCTGGCTATGACGCATTATCTGGCTATATGATGCATTATCTGGCTATATGATGCATTTTCTGGCTATATGATTCATTATCTGGAAACATTTTGTGAACAGAGAAAACTGTATAAATCACCATTAATATTAAAGGGGTAGTTCGCCACCTATCTGTATTTTTGTGTATTTGTCTCTGTTTGAAATAACTTATCTATCAAGATTAACCCCAGGATATGTTTTGATTTGGTTTTAGGTGATTTTGCCACATTCTGGTTGACTAACAATGTGGAATAAAGTTGTATATATCTGGAAGTGACGCTGGAGCTAAATGGTATCAACTAAGAGGGTGATTGGTGATCAGTAGGCTTCTAAAGACCCATCCTGTAAGGCTACAGTAGGCTACCTGAGAAAAGCACAAGCCTACTGTCCACCATTTCTCCTCTCCTCTACACATCTCCCCATCCCTCTCTCCTGCACTCCATCTCCCCTCTTTCCTCCCTCCTCTCTCTCCTCTTCATTATGCCTGCTCATTCATGTCTTTTTACCAGTAATTCTGTCCATCATACTGTATGTGGGGTTAGTGGGACATTTACGTTTGACCAAAATGTTCAGATTTTTTAATGCCATCCTATAACAATAAATGACCGGATGTTGCAGAGAACGCACTGACACTGATGGATGACCTGATTTGAAATTCAAAATCCACTGTCTCTCTCTCTCTCTCTCTCTCTCTCTCTCTCTCTCTCTCTCTCTCTCTCTCTCTCTCTCTCTCTCTCTCTCTCTCTCTCTCTCTCTCTCTCTCTCTCTCTCTCTCTCTCTCTCTCTCTCTCTCTCTCTCTCTCTCTCTGTATAACTCTATCTCCCTCTCTCTTTCTCTCTTTACACAGCCTTCCCTTTCTCTCACCCTATTCCCAGTAGACCAGGCCAGTGGGTGCAGCATGTGTCTCTGTGTCTCTGTGTGTGTCTCTCTGTCTGTGTGTCTCTGTCTGTGTGTCTCTGTGTGTGTCTCTGTGTGTGTATCTGTGTGTGTATCTGTGTGTGTCTGTGTCAGTATCTGTGCGCCTGAATCCCTCCAGGCTGTGAAGATACAGAAGGACACTCCAGGGACAGAGACTGGAGTACCATACTTCTAATGAGGAGGATATGATAGAGCTAGAAAGAGAGAGAGAGAGAGAGAGAGAGAGAGAGAGAGAGAGAGAGAGAGAGAGAGAGAGAGAGAGAGAGAGAGAGAGAGATGAGAGAGAGAGAGAGAGAGAGAGAGAGAGAGAGAGAGAGACAGACAGACAGACAGACAGACAGACAGACAGACAGACAGACAGACAGACAGACAGACAGACAGACAGACAGACAGACAGACAGACAGACAGACAGACAGACAGACAGACAGACAGACAGACAGACAGACAGACAGACAGACAGACAGACAGACAGACAGACAGACAGACAGACAGACAGACAGACAGACAGACAGACTCATTCAGATGCAGAACGGAAGGGCATGAGCCAGGTGTGCCAGGTGTGGTTACTATTGCCATGTATAATCCTCCACTGGAGGTCTTATCAACAGGAGGCTTGTACATGGTCCGCCACGGAGGATTCTGGACCAAAAAAACATAGTCCACCTCAACACCTTTATCCCTGCCATAGAGCGTAAGTGTGACACCTTTACACAAGTATAGTATTCCTTCTTCCCCACAGTGTCTAACTCCCCAGAGAGAGTACCGTTCTCAGGTCAGAGAGAGTATTGTTTAGAGGTCAGATAGAGTAGTGTTCTCAGGTCAGAGAGAATACTGTTCTCAGGTCAGAGACAGTACTGTTCTCAGGTCAGAGATAATACTGTTCTCAGGTCAGAGAGAGTAGTGTTTACAGGTCAGAGAGAATACTGTTCTCAGGCCAGAGAGAGTATTGTTTACACTTTACAGGTCAGAGAGAGTAGTGTTTACAGGTCAGAGAGAATACTTTTCTCAGGTCAGAGAGAGAACTGTTCTCATGTCAGAGAGAATACTGTTCTCAGGCCAGAGAGAGTATTGTTTACAGGTCAGAGAGAGTAGTGTTTACAGGTCAGAGAGAATACTGTTCGCAGGTCAGAGAGATAACTGTTCTCATGTCAGAGAGAATACTGTTCTCAGGTCAGAGAGAGTATTGTTTACAGGTCAGAGAGAATACTGTTCTTAGGTCAGAGAGAGTATTGTTCTCAGGTCAGAGAGAATACTGTTCTCAGGTCAGAGAGAGTACTGTTCTCAGGTCAGAGAGAGTATTGTTTACAGGTGTTACGACCCTGGCTCATGGGTACGCAACCTATGTGTAATCAACACCAAAACCCTGTGCTCTAACTCAAAAATGCTACTAAACAAGGAACTACTAATATAACTATAAGCTAATGTACTGGTAACCCAACGGACAAGGACTGTAAGAACCTGACAGCTCTTTCACTAGGCACAGACCGTGCATGTGTGTTTCTGGGTCTGCCTTTGAAGCTCCCCAGCAGGTAACCAATCAGCACTAATTGGCTAATTGGCAGCCCTCACCTGCCTGCCCTGGTGACACAGGAGTGACCAGGCCTCTAGTACATAACACCTCCCCACCAAACTGGTTGCCCAAGAGGCAACCACTACACAACAACCCATAAACAAAACAAAAACAACTGTGACCCCTTAGTTGTCAGGGCCTCTACCACAACAGCGATAACGGGTACCACAAACACCGGTACTACGATCGTGAGAGGGCGTCTGCTAGCACGTTGTCCCTCCCACGAATGTGGCGAATATCCAAGTTATACGCCTGGAGGAACAAACTCCATCGCATCAAACGATGATTCGAATTCACCATGCTGCGAAGAAAAACCAAAGGGTTATGGTCTGTATACACAACAAGGGGTAAACTGGAGGATCCCACGTAAACATCAAAATGGTTCAAGGCAAGAACCAAAGCGAGCGCCTCCTTCTCTATAGTAGAGTAGTGCAGTTGATGCCTGTCAAACTTTTTAGAAAAGTAGCACACTGGGTGCTCCACCTCTAATGCATCCTCTTGCAGGAGGACGGCTCCAGCACCGAGGTCACTAGCATCCACTGCCAACTTGAATGGCAGTTGAAATCGGGAGCTGACAGAACGGGAGCGCTAATCAGAATACCCTTGATGCTCTCAAAAGACTGTTGACAAGTCTCAGTCCACACGAAAGGTACCTTAGGACTGAGCAGATTGGTCAAAGGGGCAACAACAGAAGCAAAGTTCCTACAGAAACTCCTATAGTACCCTGCCATACCTAGGAAGCGCTTTAACTCCCGCCCTGGTGATGGGAGCAGGGAAGCCCACTATAGCCTCCACCTTAGCTGTAATGGGGCACACATGCCACGTCCAACCACCTTACCCAGGTAGGTAACCGTGGCCTGTCCAAATTCACATTTCGCAAGGTTAACTGTCAAGTTAGCATCACCCAACCGCTTGAACACTTCGGCCAGATGCTCCACATGTTGTGACCAAGAGGAACTGTGGATAACCAGGTCATCCAGATATGCCTCACAGAACGCTACCCCGCCCAGGACCTTGTTCACTAGCCGCTGAAACGTCGCTGGGGCATTTCGCATGCCAAAGGCCATCACTGTATACTGGCAGAAACTCTCTGGTGTGACAAAAGCGGATATCTCACGTGCTCGCGGAGTAAGCGGAACCTGCCAGTATCCCTTTAGCAAATCCAATTTACTTACAAAGGCTGCTGAACCCACCCGATCGATACAGTCGTCCATCCGAGGCAGAGGGTACGAGTCCGGCTTGGTTACTGCATTAACTTTACGGAAATCAGTACAGAACCGATGAGTGCAGTCTGGCTTATCAACAAGCAGGCAGGGGGAGCTCCACGCACTAGAACTGGTCTCCGCAATGCCATGTCTCACCATATAGTCTACTTCCTTACTCAAGATCCTTCGTTTTTCCGGATTCACCCTATAGGCATGTTGCTTAATTGGCCCTGCACTACCAACATCAATGTCATGCTCGAGTACATTAGTACGACTAGGGACATCAGAAAACAAACGTGTATGCTGTCTAAGTAGGCGCACCACATCCGTACGCTCAGGAAGTGGTAAGTACGACAGGTGTGAGTCCAAGTCACCTAGTATCTGGGTGTTTGGCAACCGGCCCTGAGAAATCTCCTTCGACACAGAACAGTCGGCTACAATAGGAGATGCAGAAACTGTTAGAACAGCCACAGGCTTGACCCCTGACTGGTCAATCTGAGCCCTATCATTGTACGCCTTCAACATATTGACGTGACATAATCTACTCTTGCGCCTGCGGTCGGGAGTTTTAATCAAGTAGTCAACCTCACCAACTTTGCGCTCAATGGAGTATGGCCCACTGTATTTAGCCTGTAATGCAGACCCAAGAATAGGCGAGAGAACCAACACCTTGTCTCCCGGTGAGAACACCCTATGTCGGGCCCGCCTATCATACCACACCTTCATTTTTCCTTGGGCTACCTTTAGGTTCTCTTTCGCTAGTTCACATGCTCTACTAAGCTTAAGCCTGAAGTTACACACATAGTCCAGCAAATTAGTAGAGGAAGGAGTCTGGTCAGCCAACCACTTTTCCTTCAGCAGTTTCAAAGGACCCCTCACTGTGTGGCCGAACACCAGCTCAGCCGGGCTGAATCCAAGAGACTCCTGGGTTACCTCCCTAGCAGCAAACAGAAGCAAAGGAATTCCATCATCCCAGTCTTTGTCGAACTCCGTACAATATGCCCGCAGCATTGTTTTGATAGTCTGGTGAAATCTCTCCAGCGCCCCCTGGGATTTTGGATGATAGGCAGAGGAAGGGCAATGTTGGATAGACAACTGCTGGAGGACCTGAGCAAAGAGACGGGACATGAAGTTAGACCCTTGATCTGATTGAATGACCTTTGGTAGACCAAAAGTCGAAAAAAACCTAACCAGAGCTTTGGATATAGCTGGGGCTGTGATCTTGCGTAAAGGAATGGCTTCAGGAAAACGGGTCGCTGCACACATAATAGTCAAAAGGTACTGGTTCCCTGTCTTAGTTCGAGGGAGGGGACCAACACAGTCAATGAGGATCCGCTCAAAAGGTTCCCCAACGGCAGGGATAGGCTGCAGAGGAGCCTGAGGGATCTTCTGGTTTGGTTTACCAACCACCTGACACACATGGCACGAGCGACAATATTGTGCCACATCTGACTTCAAACCAGGCCAACAAAAATGTCTCAGCACACGGTCATAAGTCTTCCTGACCCCCATGTGACCAGCAAGATCATGATCATGTGCTAGATGCAGTATATCAGGACGATACACGGCTGGAACAACAATCTGAAACACACTGCCCCAGTCATCCAGACTGGACAGGTTAGGTGGTGTCCACTTTCTCATGAGCACGTCATTGCTAACAAAGTATCCTTGAGACGTATCTACCATTTCATCCTCTAAAACCGCCTCTTCAAAGAGGGACGACAAGGAGACATCCTTGTTTTGCTCTAGTACCAACTGCTCATGAGACGGAATCACCTTACCAAACCCCTCATCAGGGCCACTTTTCAACTCAACAAAGAACGTGTCACTAAGTGTCATATCACCATCTAAGTTAACAACCTCATGGGTGTCACATTTGACCTTTGACATTGCGCGTGTCACCGCACACACAGGAAACACTCCTGGATGCTTCTGTGCGAGCTCATCAGGAACCTCAGAAACTACAGGGACGGGAATTACAACTGGAGTAGCCAGCACTTTGCCACCGGCCAAATATTTCCCTAGAATGAAGGACACCCCCTTTATGGGATTGTGAGAACACACTCCTACGACAACATTGCCTGATACTAAGGGAGAGTTTAGCGAGACCTCATGCAAAGGAGTATTCACAAAGCCTCCTCCAAAGCCCTGAACAATGGCACCGGAATGCAATGAAGAATCTTCCGAAAATGGCAAAATCCCATACAGAATGAGAGACTGGAAAGCTCCTGTATCTCTCCATATTGTAATAGCCTGCCTTGATCCTAATTCACCAACCAGTGAAACAAATCCATCCATCCTAAATGTTGAGGAGCCCTCTAGCTCCCTGTCTGCACCTTTGATACTTCGCACCCCACCCTCTAATGTCGGCATAGGTGTCCTGTCTATGATTTCTACCAGAGCCACCGTTTTTACATTTTTCTGCTTAAGCACAGGGCATCCAGCAACGATATGACCAGGCTCCTTACAGTAAAAACAGATAACCCCCTCTGGGAATGCACTAGCAGAGCCACCTTGCCTAGGAGTCGAAGTAAACCGACCAGCAGACACGGGTGCCGGGAACCGGCTCCCCTGAGAAGGACGCCTACTACCCCTGGACTCCACACGGCCCTCCTCTACAAAGACAGATTTGTGTGTTAACACAAACTCATCAGCCAAGACAGCAGCGTCGGCTATCTTCGATACCTTATGCTCATTTAGATGTGTGGAAACGTTATCAGGAACACACCTCTTAAATTCCTCTAGGAGAACCAACTGTCTGAGCTGCTCCCTTGACTCTGCTTTTTGCGAGGTGCACCACCGGTCAAACAGGTTCTCCTTCTCCCTTCCAAACTCAACATAAGACTGCCCCTCGGACCTACGATAACCTCTAAAACGCTGACGATAGGCCTAAGGGACCAACTCATAAGCCCTCAAAATGGAAGCTTTAACCAGCTCATAATCAGCGCTTTGTTCAAGGGACAGAGCAGTGTAGGCTTCTTGTGCCCTACCAACCAAAACACATTGCAGCAGCAGTGTCCAGGCGGTATCAGGCCACTTCAATGTGGTTGCCACCCGTTCGAAAAGGGGAAAATATCTTTCCACGTCTTTCTCAAAAAATGGTGGCACCATCCTGATATTCCTGCGTACATCAAACCCGGAACGTGACTCTGGATGCAGAGAACCCGCCTGCAAGGCAGCATGCTTAAATGCAAGCTCCTTCATTGCACGATCGTGCTCTCTCTCCTCTCTCCTCTCCTCTTGTTGTAGCTGTTTTTCCTTAAGCTCCCGCTCTCTCTCATCTCTCCTCTCCTCTTGTTGTAGCTGTTTTTCCTTAAACTCACGCTCTTGTTGTAGCTGCTTTTCCCTAAATGCCAACTCCCTAGGCCCCCAATCGATGGCAACACCTTCCGCCACGCCAGAGAGTTGTGGAGACACCTCAGACAAAAGAAGCTCATCCACCGTTGCCACAATCACCTGCTCCTCAATGAGTATAGCCCTCAAAGTCCCCAAGGCAGTCGTTTTTAACCGCTTCTCACTGGCAGTAAGCTCCACATTGTAGTGCACAGCAAGCTTCAGAAGCTGCTCTTTGGAAAACCTTCCCAACATCTCGTCAGAGGGGTTCTCAACAAAATCCTTAATGGTAGCCATCGTTACTGTACCAGTCACCACAAGCTACTCACTTTACCCTACAGTCACTAAGAACCACTAACAAACCACGAAGAACCACCAAAGAACCACTGAAAAACCACTAAGAATGCTAATGCCAATAATAACAACCATAAAGGGACGCGGTGGAAATGTGAGCTCTACGGAGCGCACCTTTCCAGGTTGCACAAACAAACAAAAAAAAAATTTAAAAAAACACACCCACCCTAAATAGACGTGTCATACACGCAGGGTGTTAGGTGCTACCAGGTATGCTCACCAAACACTTAAACAAACAAAATAAATCCAACAAAATATTCCAAACAGGTGCGCCTTCTAACCTGATGTGACCACATATGCTTCTACGTCTAAACTGCAGAAAACCCCGGCCTACCACATGTCTACCCTAAGAAACACTAAATCAAGCCCTACCACACTACCTGTGTTTCCTGGCCGCCCTAACCTACCTACCCTTAAACTAATGCCCTGTAGACCTAACTTTCTTCAACCACACCTGCTACCAGTCAAAGATCATATACAATCATTTCATTGACCGCCCCAGGAGTATGCGGTGCACCGGACGCTAACCAACAACTAGAAAATAATATCCCTATCTACATGTGGTGCCTACTAAACTACATATTTTAACAGCATAAGTAGTCACATCAAATTACAAACAAATACGGCATACTCACCTGTTTGATGAAAAATGGCTCAGCCCCCACGTTACACCATGTGTAACGAACACCACCCAAACCATAATATGATGACACCCCGTGCAACAAAAAAAAAATCACCAAACAAAGTGCTAGGGGTAAAATATCCCGGACGAGCCCCCAATTGTTACGACCCTGGCTCATGGGTACGCAACCTATGTGTAATCAACACCAAAACCCTGTGCTCTAACTAAAAAATGCTACTAAACCAAGGAACTACTAATATAACTATAAGCTAATGTACTGGTAACCCAACGGACAAGGACTGTAAGAACCTGACAGCTCTTTCACTAGGCACAGACCGTGCATGTGTGTTTCTGGGTCTGCCTTTGAAGCTCCCCAGCAGGTAACCAATCAGCACTAATTGGCTAATTGGCAGCCCTCACCTGCCTGCCCTGGTGACACAGGAGTGACCAGGCCTCTAGTACATAACAACAGGTCAGAGAAAATACTGTTCTCAGGTCAGAGAGAGTATTGTTCTCAGGTCAGAGAGAGTATTGTTTACAGGTCAGAGTACTGTTCTCAGGTCAGAGAGTGTACTGTTCTCAGGTCAGAGAGAGTATTGTTTACAGGTCAGAGTACTGTTCTCAGGTCAGAGAGAATACTGTTATCAGGTCAGAGAGAGTATTGTTCTCAGGTCAGAGAGAGTATTGTTCTCAGGTCAGAGAGAATACTGTTCTCAGGTCAGAGAGAATACTGTTCTCAGGTCAGAGAGAGTATTGTTTACAGGTCAGAGATAATGCTGTTCTCAGGTCAGAGAGAATACTGTTCTCAGGTCAGAGAGTGTACTGTTCTCACGTCAGAGAGAGTATTGTTCTCAGGTCAGAGAGAATACTGTTCTCAGGTCAGAGAGAATACTGTTCGCAGGTCAGAGAGATAACTGTTCTCATGTCAGAGAGAATACTGTTCTTAGGTCAGAGAGAGTATTGTTCTCAGGTCAGAGAGAATACTGTTCTCAGGTCAGAGAGAGTATTGTTTACAGGTCAGAGAAAATACTGTTCTTAGGTCAGAGAGAATACTGTTCTTAGGTCAGAGAGAGTACTGTTCTCAGGTCAGAGAAAATACTGTTCTCAGGTCAGAGAGTGTACTGTTCTCAGGTCAGAGAGAGTATTGTTTACAGGTCAGAGTACTGTTCTCAGGTCAGAGAGAATACTGTTATCAGGTCAGAGAGAGTATTGTTCTCAGGTCAGAGAGAGTATTGTTCTCAGGTCAGAGAGAATACTGTTCTCAGGTCAGAGAGAATACTGTTCTCAGGTCAGAGAGAGTATTGTTTACAGGTCAGAGTACTGTTCTCAGGTCAGAGAGAATACTGTTATCAGGTCAGAGAGAGTACTGTTCTCAGGTCAGAGAGAGTATTGTTTACAGGTCAGAGTATTGTTCTCAGGTCAGGGAGAGTACTGTTCTCAGGTCAGAGAGAGTACTGTTCTCAGGTCAGAGAGAATACTGTTCTCAGGTCAGAGAGAATACTGTTCTCAGGTCAGAGAGAATACTGTTCTCAGGTCAGAGAGAGTATTGTTCTCAGGTCAGAGAGAATACTGTTCTCAGGTCAGAGAGAGTACTTTTCTCAGGTCAGGGAGAATACTGTTCTCATGTCAGACAGAGTACTGCAGGTCAGAGAGAATACTGCAGGTCAGAGAGAGTACTGTTCTCAGGTCAGAGAGAATACTGTTCTCAGGTCAGAGAGAATACTGTTCTCAGGTCAGAGAGAATACTGTTCTCAGGTCAGAGAGAGTACTGTTCTCAGGTCAGAGAGAGTAGTGTTTACCTCCTCCATGACCCGATGGAGCACTCTGGAGAACCTGATGTCATTTAGCCTCTGGGGTGATGCCTGAGTCAGCTGCATTAGATGGCCCAGCTTAACACAACCAACATCACGTAGCCTGGTCCGCAGTCTGGCAGGAGAGTCCTGGACTGGATGAAGCTGCTAAAAACAATGGCTCCTGAAACCTCCAAATTCCTGATGTTACAGCCGGGGTAAGGGTGGCCTCAAAGTCGGGCAGGGTAATACTAGAAACACATAAATATAGGCAATACAATTAGATGAATATAAAGATATAATTAAGACATTTACACCAGGCATTGCAGGGCCAAGGCTAAGAGAACAGCCAAAGACTCACCCAAACAACTGCCTCTTTGCACTGCTGTGGACAGGCAAGCACTACCGGAGTCTCATGGCTAGTACAGAAACACTCAGAATGAGCTTCTATCCCCATTCCATCAGGATGCTCAATGAATATGTAACATCAACACATCCATCTACACTCATTGCACACACATCCACATGCACACACTCACTTTAAACAAACCCTCACCTTAACACTCACGTTAGATACTTAAACACTTTAACACTACACCATATTTATCTATTATTAAAGAGATTTGCACCAAATCCATACCTCATTTTGCATCTTGCCTTTTTTGTACATGATTGTCTGCATTTTGTACCTCCTTGTCTGCATTTTACTTCATTGTACTTTCATTGTACTTAGGTTGTACTTTGGTTTGTATATTGTATATTGTATATTTGTATAGTGTTGGTACTTATTCCTCTTTTACTTACTTTTTTTACTGTATGAAGCACATTCTCACTGTAATGTACTTTATATGTACAACTTTATACGTGACAAATAAAAGCAAACTTGAAACTTGAGATGGCCAGCCTTCCTCAGCAGTAGCCTTGCTGTATCCAGCCAACTCAGTCCACAGTGATTTACTGTAGCAGCCTCTGTGCTGTCTGGATCCTAAAGACCATCACCCAAGATGGAATGTTTATAAGTCCTTGACTTCCTCCACTGGCTACAGATATCAAGCCGACGTCCGTATTCAGTGCTGTCCAGACCAGCAAAAGTCCACAATTGTCCTTTGCACCTCCTCAATGTGGCTCCTTGGCAGAGGAAGGACACTTGGTCTGTGCCATAATGTCAAGACACGCCACTGTCCCAGTGACAAGGCCTCAGTATTTCCCCAGTTTACCTTAGCAGACAACGCCTTCTCATACAGTATACAACCCTAGACTGTCTAATGCTACCTGCACACCCCCTTGGCTTTGTATTTCCTGAAACTACTTTTCAAAACTCTAAACCAAACGGAAAATAGTTATTTTATCAACACTCCACACATCTCTTGCCAAATGAAACACTGCACTCAAAACCACATTCTCTATTCTCAAGACTCATTCTTTCCACCAAAACAATACACACAGCTGTCATATGAATATCTCTTACAGAGCATCAATTAAACACTGGTGTGATGAATTAAAAACCCTACCATCAAAATACTGTTTATATACGTTTTGGCTTCATGAGAAAGTTATTATTATAATTTTATAATACTCACAACCCGGCTACTCCAACATTATTAGTTTTGAGAATACACAGCGTTAACATTTTTGTAAAATGTATACTTACATCTAGGATGTAATGATGACATCAGTGCACAAATACAAAAAAGGAAACAAAGTTGTAACTGAGGGGTTACAAAACCCTGACTGTATTAAAGATTGTGATATATTAAACCACTACTAGTTATGTACTTTAATTACTGGCCATACAGTACATGAATATATATGGTGAACACCCACACAAGAATACGGCATTGACACATAAATTATATTGGAGGGTTATTTATTATTATTAAGCAACGTTAGGTTACAGATTGAGAATTAGGCTCGCGCTTGTATGGCGAAGAACATACGTAAAGTCAGTCAAGAGCATAAGTCAATGAGAATAGTAGGAATACTATGATGGGTCTAAGCTGACGCCACCTGTGGTATAGCAATTATATGGGCCACACCGGTACCAACTGGAGACACTGGGTTCCCTCCGGGGTGTAAGGCCGGGAGGGGTAGAGGAATGTTCGGGTACACAGTCTGAGTCAACGAGGAATAAAGAGGCTCCAAATACAGGAGCCGGTGCATGTACTCCCTTGATCAGCAGACAAAGCAATAGTTGTAATCCAAGATGCTCGATAGCATTGACGACAGCTAGCCAGCCCCTTCCAAGAGGCGGGCCCGAGTGGTGATCCTCACGAGGTTAAATCCCAAACGACAGTGGAATCAACGGTGCTCTTCTCCGGTGGTCACGGTCCCAAAGCAATATAATCCAACCAGAAATGGTTCTGCAATCGCCGGTGTAGATTCTCCTGTGTACATATCCAACGGTTCTTGCCTAGGACTCCTCGGGTGTGGGCACGGATTTAGGCCGCACAGCCTGGATAAATGCACTAGCTAAATACACGACGAACCGATGGTAATGCTGGTCACTGAAGAACTGTAGCCGCACGATACACAATAAATGATCGACTATTACTTCACATTAGATTAAGTCGAACTCAACGTTACTGCGTTAAACTCTGACACTTTAACATTCTATTCGCACGCGGTTCTCAATGCTCTATTTAGATGCAAGGTTGCTCACTTCACTGCACGTTGACTCGTGGTGAAGGCTTGGACATTGAACTTGAACTACTGCTGTTTACACCTGCACCGTATTTATACGTAAGGTGAATATCTAGTCCCAACCTCAGTTCTTGTCTCGTATTACTACGCAGACTCTGGGCATGTACCGACATGCCCGGAGTTGCCTTTGAACTTGCCGTTGGGGGCTTGGTCGTTGGCGCCTGGGGTCGCTGTCCAATAGGAGAGCGAATATTACTCTGGTTTGTACGCAGGTAAAGGGATATTTCGTGTATATATACAAATAATATACAAGGTATATCAAACGATACATATATATATTCAGTTTAATCTGGCCCTTCACAACAGCCGCCTCCTAATTAGTCCGCACCTAATTAGTTAAAGCGAAGACAGATTAATAGTCCTGTCAACTACTCAATGTCTGTTGTGGGGAGTAGGGCAATCTACAAAGTCAGTGGGTCATGATCGTCATCAAGGGAGTCAGGGAGCCTTGGCAACTCTATCAGCCTCGCCACGGGTCGGGTGTAGGTCCGTCCCTGGGCAATAACTTCTGCCGCTCTGACCTTTCCGTCGGCACCAGTGATCACTTTGCTTACGCGGCCGGCCGGCCACATAGCTCGGGGTAGTGACTGGTCTATGATCATAACGACTGTGTCCACTTTTAATTTGTCTCTATCTTTTACCCATTTCTGGCGGGTTTGTAGAGACGGTAGGTAGTGGAGGAGGAAACTGTTCCAAAACTTGTCAGCCAATACTTGACTGTACCTCCACATTCTTCGGCCGTTCGCTTCTTCGGGTCTGTACACCGTCTGTGGGAGCGCGGGGTCCAGCCGCCCCATCAAGAGAGTGTTGGGGGTGACTGGGTCAACATCTGCTACATCACTTGAGACGTAACCGAGGGGCTTTGAGTTCAATACTCCCTCGATCTCTGTGAGGACTGTCGTGAGGACTTCTTCAGCCATGGTCTGGGCCCCAAGCACGGCGTACAGAGCTGTCTTTATGGAACGTACTTCTCTTTCCCAGGTTCCCCCGAAGTGAGGGGCGTTCGGGGGGTTAAACTGGAAGTCGATCTGAGAGGGAGCGAGGTGGGTCTTAAGTTCTGGGCCCATGGCTTGGAAGCTCTCTCTCAGCTCTCTTTCTCCGCCTTTGAAGTTTGTCCCGTGATCAGACAACAATATAGACGGTTTTCCTTTTCGCGCTGTGAATCTCCGGAAGGCCATGAGGAATGAGTCCGTACTCATGGTCGGAAGGAGTTCTATGTGTATTGCTCGGGTGGTCATGCACTTGAATACAATGCCCCACCTCTTCTCCGTCCCTCTTCCTTTCTTCACGTAAAGCGGGCCGAAGCAGTCCACGCCGGTGGAGTGAAAGGGCTTATCGCCGAGTCGGAGGCGACAGGGAGGCAGGTCTGCCATCATGGGTATACTGGGCTGTGCTCGCCACTTGCGACAGTCTAGACAGGTCCGCTGGAAGCGTCCTACTGCTTCTCTTCCTTGCAGTATCCAATAGCGACGTCGGATCTCAGCGAAGACTCTCTCTGCCCCAGCGTGGTGCACATCCTCGTCGTATTTCTTTATGATGAGCTCGGTGACCTTGTGTCGGCTGTTGAGGACTATAGGAAACTTGACGTCATCCGTTAAGTCCGGGGCCCGTCTCAGACGACCACCCACCCTGATGAGGCCATGGGTGTCGCGCTCGGGGGCCAAGTGGAGCAGTCTGCTGTCTGACGGGACTGGCTTTGATCCCTGCAGGCAGTCTAGCTCGTCGGGGAACGAGTCTCTTTGGGCTCGCTGTAGCAGAAGGAGTTCTGCTTCTTCGTAGTTATCTGCATTAATGTCGGTAGTGGGGGGAACCTCAGGGTGGTGCCACAGGAATGTCTTTAACTGCGCACTCTCAAAGGTGGGGCAGTCGTCTATGTTAGGGTCAGTGGGGACTGGTGTGTGCATCAACCCACAGAACATAGATTTCTTGATCTCTGCCTCCTCTTGACTAGCCTCCCGAGGGGTGGGGTTATGCCACGCTTCTTCCGGGAGCTTGAGGAACTCAGGACCGTCACTGTAGATATTGTGACGTGTGAGGTCATCTAGGGACATCCCCCGTGTGATGACATCTGCTGGGTTCTGTTTCGTGTCCACGTACCTCCAGCACGCTGATTCTGTTAAGTCTTGGATCTCTGTGATTCTGACTCCCACGAAGACCTTGTATCTACACGAATCGGACTGGATCCATGTGAGTACGGTCATGGAGTCTGACCACAAGATTGTTCTTTGCACCGGGATGGTGAGTTCACGTTGGATTAACGTGGCGAGTTGCGCGCCTACCAGAGCTGCGCAGAGCTCTAGACGCGGGATCGATTGTTGCTTGCGGGGGGCTATCCTTGAGCGAGCCAGGATGAAGGCTGTGTGTATTTCTCCTCCCTCCTCTCGGGCCCGCAAGTAAGCCACCGAGCCGTAGGCCACTTCTGAGGCGTCGCTGAAGACGTGCAGGTCCATCTGGCACGTCTCCAGCCGCACTGTGGGTGGGAAGTAGCTTCGGCGTATGTTCACATTTTGGAGCGAGTTGAGTTCTCTCTCCCACTCTCTCCAGGTGGAAGCGAGGTGGTCGGGTATGGGGTCGTCCCAGCCCTGTTCCTTGTCCCACAGCTCTCGTACAATCATTTTCGCCCTGGTGGTGTAAGGTAGGATACACCCCAGCGGGTCGTATTGCCTTGCGAGTGTTCTGTATACGCTCCGTCTGGTGGTCGGCAGAGGGGTCGACCTTCCCTGCTCCATGGTCAGGGGTGTGTATCTGTAATGGAGCGAATCTGTTTTGAAGCGCCAGACTAGTCCTAATGTCATTTCTTGTGCTTCACCTGGGATGGTCGCCATCCAGGTCTCGCTGCTTGCTGCCTTTGTCTCTGGGGAGAGGCTGCGAAGTACTTGAGGGTCACTGCTGGCCCACTGCCGGAGATCAAAGCCGCCTTTGATCAGTGAGGCGCGGAGCTTGAGTAGGAGGGCTTCGGCTTCTTCTGGCGTCGAGACGCTTTGCAGACAGTTGTCCACGTAGAAACTCCTCTCTACACTTTGTCTGACCTCCTCGTCAGCTTCAGGGTCTTCTGTCACATGTTTTTGCAGTGCGAACGTAGCACAGCATGGGCTGCATGTGGTTCCGAAGGGGAGGACCTCCCATTGGTAGATGGATGGTTGCTCATCCCCGATCCTCTCTCTCCATAGGAACCGCAGCAAGGGCTTGTCCTCTTCCACTAGTCGCACCTGCAGGAACATCCCTTTGATGTCGCCGCTGATGGCCACCTTGTCTTGGCGGAAGCGTAGTAACACGCCTAGTAGAGAGGGGCCGAGTGTTGGGCCGGGCAAGAGTTTTTTATTCAGATTCTGTAGTCCGATCTGGTAGCTGCAGTTGAATACAATGCGATCCTTGCCGTTGTGGTGGACCTTGTGGTGGGGCACGTACCATGATTCGATCGTCTGGTCGGCCTCTTGAATGTCAATTTTCTTTATGTGTCCCGCTGTGATCAGCTTGTCAATCTCAGCGCGGTACACAGTGGCTTGAGTGGGGTCTTTGGCTAGACGCCGCTCGGTGTTCAGTAGATATCGCTCTGTCGCTTCTTTTGAGGCGTGGAGGATGGGCATACCCTCTCGCCTCAAGAGTGGAGTTGCGTATCTCATCACTCCATTGACCTCGACTCTCTTTGTCCTCTGCTCAAGGAGGGTTATGGCATAAGTGTCTTCCTTTGATCGAACGAGTTTCTTTTCATTCTTAAAGGGCATCGCGTCTAATGTCCATAGCCTCTCGACGTGCTGTAAGAGGGTGGTGTCTTCTTCTTTTATTCTTGAGTGGAGGCAGCGAGTGGCGGTCGGTTGGAAGACCCGGAGAGGGGGCCTTGTAGTGTCCAACCTAGGCGGGTCTCGACCGCTGCTGGACAGCCTCTGGGCCCAATGTGGACCCGGTCCGTTGGGACGATGAGGTGTGCGTGGTCGGATCCTATGAGCAGGGTCGGGGTGGCGCCGTCGATGAGCGGTATAGGTAGTTGACGTAGGTGCACGTATTTTTCCATCAGCTTTGGGATGGGGTAGGTGTACTGTGACAGGCCTATGTCTTGGCTGGTGAAGGCGTTAGTAATCCTATACTGCTTCTCGGGCTGCCCGACTGCTGCTATCGTGAAGGAGACATTTTCACCCTTTATGGTCTGCAGGTCTCTTCTAGTGGTACGGATTGTCATTGTTTCTTCGCTCCCCCGCAGACCCAGCCGGGCTGCGGCGGATGCGAGGAGGAGAGTCTTTTCTGACCCATCGTCTAGGACGGCGTAAGTGTCCATGACCTTGTCCTCGTAGCTTAATATCACTCGGACCACTTTCAAGAGCACTCGGGAGCTCCCGCTCTTCGCAGGGTCTATATACATGACGTTCACTCTCGAGCTGCTTGGGGGTATGGGTTTCTTCTTGTTGCTGTCGTGTAGGACATCCAAGTGGGCGCTGTCGCACTTGCTGCATTTCTTCTTTAAACGGCACTCAGCTGCCATATGGCTGCGCGCGCAGCGGAAGCAGCGGCGGTTGGCTTTGATCCACTGACTCACCTCGTCAGCGGTCATCTTCTTGAAAGTGTCACATTGAGACAGCCAATGTTCCTTTTCACAGTACTGGCATACAATCTTCCACTTCCCCTTCGTCGGGGGGGTGCTGTGGTTCTTGTGCTGTGGCACTGACTCGGCCTGGTGCATAACGGTCACTGACCGGCGGTTATCATTAGATCTCCGAGGTCCATCTCTTGGGCTTGGTCCACTCCACACGAACGTGTCCAGTCGTAGGCTGCTGACTTCCCTTGCGAGGAAGGCGGCCAGGTCTAGGAGGGATGGCTCGGGACCGTCGGGATCACGGTGGTCTCTCTGCCGCCGAAAGCGCTCTTGGCGGGCTGGAGGGAGCTTCTTCAGTATTCGCTCCACATTAGAGTTAGCATATAGTTCATATCTCCCTTTCTCCTTTTGGGACCCCAGCATCCCTACTAGGGATTGTACCTTGATAGAGAGGTCATCCAATGCTCTATTGTCTTAGGCTGGGGGGAGGCGGTCGATATCTCTTATTTCTTGTATCACGTAGTCCCATATGCGTCCATAACGCTGGTCGAGGGCCACTAGGGCCGCGGAGTATGGGGTACTTGAGTTGGAATATGCCAGCGCTATATTATGCGCTCTGGGCACCTTGAGATGCTTGAGGAGGATGGCATATTTGTACGACTCATCAGGGACGTCGGACATCATAGTCTCCAAGCACATCCGTAATTCCGTGTACTGTGCTCTGTCCTCGTGCGTAAAGTCTGGGAACGTCGGTGTGCCAAGGTACGATGCCATGGATGGCTGGCACATTGGTGAGCGTAGGGGCAGAGGCCTCCTGGGCGAGTCTCCCCGTACGTGTTGTCGTGGGTTGGTACTTGGTGGGTACCAGAGGCCGGGTACCCAGGTGCTGTTCCTCAGTGCTGACTGTACGTCAAACTCACCCGTGAGTTGAGTCGGGGGTTTGTAGTGCAGTGACTCGGGGCTGAAGTCTGGGCTGTACTGGGCCTCCTGGTCCAGAGTACGTTGCTGCTGGTGGGCTTGACTTTCCTCCTCTTCCTCTTCCTCTTCTAGGTCCTGGAGTCTTCTATTCAGTCTCTCGGCGACGTAGGCCGGTTCTTCCCAGTGGCTGGGTCTCGTATGGACCGGTCGGGGAGGGGGTTCGGAGACGTAGACAGGATCCTCCTGTTGGCCGGGTCCCGGTTCGCTTTGTCGGGTAGGGGAAGGTGCCCTAGACCCTTGTCGTGATGATCTCCGGGAGCTCCGTGCGGAGAGAGGGGGTGTCGCCCTGGCAATCAATTGTTCTATCATCTGCGCCTGCAGCCGGTCGCGCTCTGCTTCGCGCTGGGCATGGGCAGCGTCGCGCTCTGCTTCGCGCTGGGCATTGGCGGCGTCGCGCTGTGCATCGCGCTGGGCATTGGCGGCGTCGCGCTGTGCATTGGCGGCGTCGCGCTGTGCATTGGCGCGGTCTCTTTCAATGTTCTCTTCCGTCTGAAGGCGTCTCTCCTCCAGTCTTATGCGGTCGTCTTCACTCCTTTGTTGCGCCTGGAAGCGCTCTCGCTCGGTTGCAGAGTGTTCACGTTCACTAAGGGCTTGCGCTTGGAGTTGCGCGTGAAGGCGCTCTCGTTCCGCTGCAGATTGTTCGCGCTCGCTTGCTTGTTGAGCCTGAAGGCGCTCTCGTTGTTCGCGCTCGCTCGTCTGTTGAGCCTGAAGGCGCTCTCGTTCCATGGCAGAGTGTTCGCGCTCACTTAATTGTTGCGCCCGGAGGCGCTCTCGTTCCACGGCAGAGTGTTCGCGCTCACTAAGGGCTTGCGCTTGGAGTTGCGCGTGGAGGCGCTCTCTTTCCGTGGCGGAGTGTTCGCGCTCACTAAGCGTCTTCGCTTGAAGTCGATCGCGTTCGGTGGAGGCTGTCAGAGTGGCGATGAAGGCTTGCGCCAGTATCTGGTCCGCCTCGCTGGGGGATGACACTGACGGAGGTGATCGGCTTCTGACAGTGCTCGTTGGAGATCTGTTCTCCTGGCGCGCCCCGAGGTCCATCTCCTGGGCGCGCTTCTCTTCTGGTCGTGTGTCGGGTTCTGTCCCTGGAGCGCTTTCTTTATCCTGGAGCTCTCCGGGGACTATCCCGGTGACGTTGTCTGGAGGTATAGTCATGTCATGTCCCACCTGGTCCCCCCGTGAGCTGAGTCAGTTTCGTTAGAACCCACTGGGGTCTCTACTGGCAGGGTCGCCTGGTCGATAGGGTTTGACATGCTTTGACTATCCGCTTTATCCGTATTTAACGTCTGTTTAGATAAGCTAGGTGGTAGAACGACAGCGAATTCCTCCAGATAGGGAGGTGGCTGACGTTTGCGCTGCGGGCGTTCTAGTTTGGGAGAGCCGCTTGGGGAGTGTTCACCGCTGGCCATGGTTAATATTAATATTATATTAAATATTACACTGATACCCTCCGGCTCGAAGGACCAATTGTAACTGAGGGGTTACAAAACCCTGACTGTATTAAAGATTGTGATATATTAAACCACTACTAGTTATGTACTTTAATTACTGGCCATACAGTACATGAATATATATGGTGAACACCCACACAAGAATACGGCATTGACACATAAATTATATTGGAGGGTTATTTATTATTATTAAGCAACGTTAGGTTACAGATTGAGAATTAGGCTTGCGCTTGTATGGCGAAGAACATACGTAAAGTCAGTCAAGAGCATAAGTCAATGAGAATAGTAGGAATACTATGATGGGTCTAAGCTGACGCCACCTGTGGTATAGCAATTATATGGGCCACACCGGTACCAACTGGAGACACTGGGTTCCCTCCGGGGTGTAAGGCCGGTAGGGGTAGAGGAATGTTCGGGTACACAGTCTGAGTCAACGAGGAATAAAGAGAGCCGGTGCATGTACTCCCTTGATCAGCAGACAAAGCAATAGTTGTAATCCAAGATGCTCGATAGCATTGACGACAGCTAGCCAGCCCCTTCCAAGAGGCGGGCCCGAGTGGTGATCCTCACGAGGTTAAATCCCAAACGACAGTGGAATCAACGGTGCTCTTCTCCGGTGGTCACGGTCCCAAAGCAATATAATCCAACCAGAAATGGTTCTGCAATCGCCGGTGTAGATTCTCCTGTGTACATATCCAACGGTTCTCGCCTAGGACTCCTCGGGTGTGGGCACGGATTTAGGCCGCACAGCCTGGATAAATGCACTAGCTAAATACACGACGAACCGATGGTAATGCTGGTCACTGAAGAACTGTAGCCGCACGATACACAATAAATGATCGACTATTACTTCACATTAGATTAAGTCGAACTCAACGTTACTGCGTTAAACTCTGACACTTTAACATTCTATTCGTACGCGGTTCTCAATGCTCTATTTAGATGCAAGGTTGCTCACTTCACTGCACGTTGACTCGTGGTGAAGGCTTGGACATTGAACTTGAACTACTGCTGTTTACACCTGCGCCGTATTTATACGTAAGGTGAATATCTAGTCCCAACCTCAGTTCTTGTCTCGTATTACTACGCAGACTCTGGGCATGTACCGACATGCCCGGAGTTGCCTTTGAACTTGCCGTTGGGGGCTTGGTCGTTGGCGCCTGGGGTCGCTGTCCAATAGGAGAGCGAATATTACTCTGGTTTGTACGCAGGTAAAGGGATATTCTGTGTATATATACAAATAATATACAAGGTATATCAAACGATACATATATATATTCAGTTTAATCTGGCCCTTCACAACAAAAGTAAATATGTATTTGTTACTGTAATACAAACGTTTTTCCCCCCCAAGACAGTAGAGGTCACCTCTCATCCACCTCTTATATGATCTGACACGTGCTTGAAATGTGAGAGGAGGAGAGAAGTGAGTGAAACTGCTTGGCAATTATGTAGTTTTGAAGGCCAGTGTTTTCCAGGTTTTGTTGCTGTGCTTTGTGTGTAGATTTTTGAGAAATGTAGCTACAGTTTCAGGAAACAATTGAGTTTAAACAATTGAGAACAACTGTAATAAAAACATGTATAGAGAGAGAGAGAGAGAGAGAGAGAGAGAGAGAGAGAGAGAGAGAGAGAGAGAGAGAGAGAGAGAGAGAGAGAGAGAGAGAGAGAGAGAGAGAGGGAGAGAGGGAGAGAGAGAATGGGAGAGATAGGGAAAGAAAGAGAGAGAGAGAGAGAGAGATAGAGAGAGAGGGAGAGAGAGAATGGGAGTTTTGAATTGAATTGATTGATTGATTGATTGAAAACTTTATTAACAGATTGCAGAATGGGTACAATACAGTACAGCTCAATACACACAATTGTTAAGGGGATGCAGACCAGAGAAAGACTTTCGTCTTGTTTACACCAGGGTCCCCCATTTTCAATTCATCAGGACATATATGACATACATGACATACAGATAGTCAGTACTGCTACATCTATACATTTATGACATACCAGATTTGCAAATACAGTACTGTTTGTGATACAGAAGGAGTCAAGAAAAGGGAGTATATACATTTGACGTAGAAACTGTACATTGGAGGAGGTTGGGTGGGGGGGGTTGGGTACACTGGGATATTGACAACCATACTGGGTAATTTACATTGGAGGTGGGTGGGGGGGGGGGGGGGGCACATTGTATAAACAAGCAAAACTGTACATTGAGGGGGGGGGGGGGGACTCTGTACAAACAAACAAAATTGTACATTGGACTATTGACAAGACCATACTAGGTAAATGACTGTACATTGGAGGGGGTTGGGTTAGGATATTTACAGGGGCCAGTGTTGCATTGCAGTCTCCCGTAGGTGTCTCTTGAGAGAGGTTTTGAAAGTGGGTAGTGATCCACATTCCTTTACAGCTTTGGGTAGGGCGTTCCACATTGATGTGGCATAATTGCGAAACGTGTTTAGTCCCTTATTTGAGCCGAATCTGGGTTTAACATGATTTGTGGAGCTCCCTCTGGTGTTGTGATCGTGGTATTCACTGACCTTTGGGAAGTATTTTGCCATGTACATGGGTACCTTGGTCGTGTAGTGTATCTTGTAGACCAGGCCCATTGCAAGTTGCTGTACTCTGTCATCTACTCTAAGCCATCCTAGGTTGTCAAAGTGGGCAGGGGTGAGGTGGGTTCTAGGAGTAAGGTCAAGCAGTAGTCTGACCAGTTTGTTTTGAGATGTTTGTAATTTTGTTTTTAGCGCCTTTGAGGTGCTTTGGTACCATGAGGTGCAAGCATAGTCGTAGTACCCCTGAATGAGTGCTCCTGCCAGAGTCTTCAGGGTATTCTTGTTTACCAGAGAGGAGATCCGGTACAAGAATCGAGTTTGTTGGTTGACTTTTTTTATTACATTGGATGCCATTTTGTCACAGGAGAGATTAGCCTCTAGGATGGAACCCAGGTAGGTAATTTCATCTTTCCTTGTGACAATATTGTCACCCACTGTAACTGAGAAGCCGTCGGTCTTGCTGAGTTTGTTATTTGAACCGAAGAGAATGGACTCTGTTTTGCCCATGTGTAATGATTTTTTTGTTGTTGTTTGTTATCAGCGAGCCATATGCAGATTCTGCCTAGTTCAGAGCTGAGGGTTTTTTCAACCTGTAACTTGTTCTTGTCAGAGACCAGCAGGGCTGAGTCGTCCGCAAACAGGAACAAGTTGCAGTCACAAGCTGACGACATGTAATTTGCATAAATTAGGAACAGTAGCGGTCCTAGTATGCTTCCTTGTGGAACACCACAGCTCACTGTGAGAGGAGGGGATAGGGTACCGTTTACCTCCACCATCTGTTCCCTGCCCTCAAGGTAGGATTGCATCCAGCTCACTGATAGACTATCAAAACCAATTGCTTTTAGCTTGTCAATCAGAATGGAGTGATTGACCGTGTCAAAGGCCTTTTGTAGGTCCAGCATGACCATGCCGCAGTATTTGCCTGCGTCCACCTCTTGTTTGATGTGGTCATTCAAATAGAGAAGGCATGTGTCAGTGGAGTGGGATGTTCTGAAGCCAGATTGGAATTCGTAGATTAGATTTTTTTCCGCTAGGTACTTTTCGACCTGTTCGTAGACTATTTTTTCCATGACTTTCGAGATGGAGGTGAGAATAGAAACAGGGCGGTAGTTGCCTGGGTCTAATTTGCTGCCCTTTTTGTGCAGAGGGGTCACCCTCGCAATTTTGAAGTCCTTGGGGACGTGTCCCTGTTTTATGGAGAGGTTTATTATGTGTGTGATGATTGGGGTGATGGCGGCTGCTGAGTCTCTGAGGAATTTGGAGGGGATGTTGTCATGGCCAGTGGCCTTGTTAGGTTGGAGGGCGCTCAGTTTATTGAGTACCTCATCTGTTGTTACCATTTCTAGCTTGAAGTCGTCCTTGCGGACCCCTAGGTTTTTGTAGTAAGCTACTATGTGTTCTACCCCATAAAGCCCTGAGTGGGAGGGTAGTTTGTTTACCAGTGTTGTGGCTATGTTTGTGAAGAAAATGTTTAAGTAATTGGCTACATCCAGCTTGTCTGTGATGAGCGTGTTGTCCGTTTTTATGTTTATGTTTGAGAATCTGGTTTTAAGTTTTTTACTGCATCCTAGTTGATTATTGAGTAATTTCCAAAGTTCACGTGGTTTGTTTTTGTTTTCCTCAGTTTTGTCATTGATGAAATTCTTTTTTGCAGTTTTGATCATGGAGTTTACGTCGTTTCTTAGTCTGTTTCTTTCTAGTTTGAGTTCAGTCACGTGGGCTTGGAGTTCACTGCTCGTGCTTTTAGTAAGCTTTGACTGACTTTTACGAAACTCAGAGCATTTTTTGTCTCTGGTTTTCATAGCGGCCAGTATTTCGGAGTGCATCCACGGCTCAGCGCGATTTTTTACCCTGGTGGTTCTTAGGGGGGCCATGTCATTTAGTATTGTTGAGAATTTGGTTTTGAAACCAAGCCATGTTTCTTCAACCAGTGTACCATTGAGTTCATCTGACCAGTCCAGGCTCTCCAGTTCAAGGTTAAAGGCCTCGCTAGAGTAGGTTTTGAGGTCTCTAGATGTGACTGTTTTGTGGCAGCCAGCCTTTTGTTTTAGTTTTTTGCGGGTACAGAATATCATATAATGATCACTTAACCCGCATGCTATAACCCCTTTATTGGAGATCTTGGACTTGTCGGAGGTCAGAATGAGGTCAATGGTAGTCTGAGTTGATTCACATACACGTGTGGGTTGGGTGATTAGCTGGCTGAGGCCGTGCAGATCACAAAACCTACTGAATGACTTGAAGACGGGTGCATCTTTTCGTTGCATATCCGTGTTCCAGTCTCCAATAAGAATTTTGTCTACATCCTCAACTCCAGCTAAACACCCATCCAGTGTATCATAAAAGTCACTATGATCTGGCGGCCTGTAGACTGTGCCAACCAGTAGGGATTTCGCCCTTTCGAATAGGATTTCCACCCATACAGTTTCAATTGATTTATGTTTCAGGTCATTTCTGTTGATGAATTTGGTGTCCTTGTGTATGTACATACAGACACCACCTCCATGTTTGTTCCTATCATTCCTAATTATTGAGTAGTTCTCAATCTCTATCTCTGGATCTTTTACAGAATCGTCAAGCTTAGTTTCTGAGAAGCACAGTATGTTTGCCTTACCATTTATGAATAATTGTTTGATTTCATCCAATTTGTTTTTTAAGCTGTTAATGTTAATGTGAAAAATGTTCAGTCCATTGGCGTTGGTTATTTCATTGATGTTGGCAGGTTCGAAGTATTGTTCGTTTGTGATCTGTTCCTCTGTGTGGGGCTGGGGGGCTTTGTTGTTGAGGGTGGGAAGGGGGAGGGGGGTGTCGGGGCCCGCTCCGTGCTGGAACAGCAAAGAAGGGGGGAGGGGGGGGGGTCGGGTCCCGCGCCGTGCTGGAACAACAAAGGACTCGTTCCTGGATGTTTCCGTTGTTAGCTCTGCTAGCTAGCCGGCTATCGGGCGTCGAGATGTTTAAATCCCGCGTCGAGTTGGTCGTCATGGTTTCGACCCTCGGTTCACCTCCTCTCGTCTCTGCCTCACGTGTGCTCGTCTGCTGCGGCGTCATTGGGGAACAGTTGCCGTCCGCGCAGTGGATGTTGCCACGGGTCGAGTTGTTGATGTTGCTCGCGATGGAAACCACCTTCGCTTCTTGCGCTGCCAGACCAAGTCTTCTCGCCTGAGTTCTGGTCAAGACCGGGCCTGGGTTTAAATGAATGTCTCCCGAAAGTAGTAGAACCAGGATGATCATGGTCCTACGGTCCAATCTGCCATTCGGGGGTAAGTTCTTACATGCCGGGCTCGCTGTTAGTAGCGTGTGTATAGCCGCCGTTCCGACGTGTAGATGTTTCTTTTCAGAGCCATTGAGAAGGTAGAAGTCACTGTGGGTCTCGTTAAATCCGTTTTCACTTCTCTCCACTTCTGTTTGGTGTTGCTTCATTGATGAATTGAGGTATCATTGATGAATTGAGGTATAAATCCGTAATCCATATTATGAGGAGGAGAAAATGTGCACAAAACCTTGTTGTTTTGGATCGATGGTGAGAGCTCTCTGTAATGCGACTGCTCATGACTGCGCCGGATGACGTCTCTAACCTTGGTGTGTGAGTGTGTGTGTGTGTGATGTTAGCACTGTGTCTCAAAACACAAACATAATATCCAACAATATCCAATAATAATCCAATGTTGATCGCTGCTGCTGTCACCGTGTCTCAAAGTATAAAACGAGCTCGGGTTCTAGGGAGAGAGAGGGAAAGAAAGAGAGAGAGGGAGAGAAAGAGAGAGAGGGAGAGAGATATGGAGGGAGGGAGAGAGAGATAGTGAGAGGGAGAGAATTGTTGTTTATTGTTTAAAAGGATCCCCATTAGCTGTCACCTAAGTGGCAAGCTTGTCTTCCTGGGGTCCACACAGAAAGACAACAGAAAACACAAAACATAACAACATGAGATACATATGACAATCACAATTAACAATGATAATCTAAAAACAGTAAAACATTGTAGATATCATTATCAACATATTAAAGTAGTGCATTCTCAGGTGGTATTTGAAAGACATTTTACTATTCAATTTACTTATGTTCAGTGGGCAGTTATTCCAATGATTGATGGCACGATAAACAACAGTCCTCTTTAAAGCATTTGATTTTGGACGTGGTAACATAATCTGTCCATCATCAGCTGACCTAGTAAAATAAGAATGAACCTGACTGCATCTGACAATTTGTTTGTATAAGAAAACAGGTTAAGACGAAAAGACAGTGTTCCTGAAAAGTTTAACTGTGTTGAAAACCAGCCTATTCTCTACCGTTAACCATGAGAGTTGCCGGTGCATAGTGATGGTGTTTGTTCTCATGGAACAATGTAAAACTAACCTTGCAGCTCTGTTCTGGGCAGTTTGCAATTTCTTTAGTTGACCTTTGGATGCAGAGGACCATACTGGTGCACAATAATCTAGGTCAGTGTTTCTCAACTGGTGGGTCGCGACCCAAAAGTGGGTCGCAGGGCCATTTTGAGTGGGTCGCGGATGTGTGTGTAAAAAAAAAAAGGGATAAAAAAAAAAAAAAAAAAATTGACTACCTATCTTTGTGAAAGTGGCTTCTCATCTCTGGTCCAGCTGAAGACAAAGCAGAGGAACAGATTGGACATTGAGCATGACCTCAGAGTTGCTTTGTCTACCAGACTCTTGTCAGGAGCAAACAACATCCCCAGTTATCCCATTAGTTCCCTGGGATGTTAAGCTAAGAAGTCTGCTAAGAAGCATATATTATTTATTATTATTATTATTATTATTATTATTATTATTATTATTATTATTATTATTATTATTATTATTATTATTATTATTATTATTATTATTATTATTATTATTATTATTATTATTATTATTATTATTATTATTATTATTATTATTATTATTATTATTATTATTATTATTATTATTATTATTATTATTATTTTATTTCATTGTGTTTTTAGCCCTAGTTGCACTTTTGTTGCAACCCCAGTTATCCCATTAGCAGTCTAAGACCTTAGAGTGAGACCAGCTGCCAGTGTAATAAACCCTTTGTGTCCTACTGTACTTGTGCGATAACTCTTCATAAATATGATGGCTGTTGGACAATACCCATAGCATTCTAGTTTACCGATGAGCAGATCATGGTCTATGACATCGAATGCAGCACTAAAATCAAGTAATACTGCACCAGTCATCTTTGAGTTATCAATTTCCTTGAGTCAGTCATCTGTCATTACTGTAAGGGCAGAACAAGTGGAATGATTAGGTTTGTAAGCATGTTGAAAACTTGTGTTCAAGCCATTACAGTCAAAGTAATCCTGTATTTGTGAGTGGACTATTCTCTCCATCAGTTTACTGAGAACTGGGAGAATAGCGATAGGTCTACTGTTCTTCCCAGTGAGTGCTAGTCTGCCATCTTTAGGTAAGGGAATCATTTTACCATCTTTCCAGACAGTGGGATAAACACCTTTCATTAAGCATGCATTTAATATATGACATATCGGACCATAAACATAGTCAGCTGCCAGACCAAGTACCTTACTATCTAGCATGTCAGTACCTACTGAGCTATGTTCAGGAAGGGACTTCAACAGCTTCCTTACTTCCCGCTCATCTACACAATTAAACTTAAAAGTGCAACTCTTGTCTAACATCACATTCTTTTTTATGAGCTTTAGATAATCATAATCAGTATTGTCCATCTTCTGCCTTAGTGCATAGACCTTATTTATGAAGAAATCATTAAAATAATTTGCTATATCAGATGGTTTTGTCAGAAACGTGCCTTCTGATTCCACAAAGGAAACCCCACCAGTTGTCCTTCTCCCCATTATTTCATTAAGGGTTTTCCAGAGCTCTTTACTATCTTGCTTTACAGCATTTATTCTTTGCATGTAATATTATTTTTTCATTGATCTATTCAGTTTTGTAACCTGGTTTCTCAGTTGACAGTACATTAATCTGTCCTCCACTAATCCAGACATGTACATGTACTAATGTAGATTTGGCTTCATCTCTTTCCTTCATGAGGCTCAAGAGAGAGATAGTGAGAGAGGGAGAGAAAGGGAGATAAAGAGAGAGAGGGAGAGAGAGAGAGAAAGTGGGAGAGAGAGAGGGAGAGAAAGAGAGTGAGAGAGAGGAGGTGACTAATGGAATGAAATAACAGAAGCATAGTAGTGTGTGTGTGTGTGTGTGTGTGTGTGTGTGTGTGTGTGTGTGTGTGTGTGTGTGTGTGTGTGTGTGTGTGTGTGTGTGTGTGTGTGCGTGCGTGCGTGCGTGCGTGCGTGTGTGTGTGTGTGTGTGTGTGTGTGTGTGTGTGTGTGTGTGTGTGTGTGTGTGTGTGTGAGTGAGTGAGTGAGTGAGTACGTGCATGTGTGTGAGAGACAGAGGCTGAGTGACTGCAGAGTACATTATATGAATTATCCCCAACTGAGACTTTCTGTGAATATGCAATAGTGCGTGTTTGTGTGTGTGTGTGTGTGTGTGTGTGTGTGTGTATCTGTGTGTGTGTGTTGCCAACGTGTCAGTGTGGTAAGCTTTACACATGTTTCATGCTATATGAGCTGAAAACACAGTGACAGATAAGAAGCAGCTGCCAGCTACTAACAGAGGGAGGCTCTGCTAATGTGTGGTTAGCGTATACTCATGTGTACTGTATATTCATCTGATGTATATTATCCTGTCGGTGGCGTGTTTAATCCAGACAGCTACACGTGCATGGGTGGGCCCATTAGGAATGGAACCTCTAACCCTGGCAGTCTCAGTGCCTTGCTCTGTCCATTGACCTACACAGGGAATGGAACCCCTGATCCTGACAGTGTTAGTGCTATGTTCTACCCATTAAGCTGTGTGTGTGTGTGTGTGTGTGTGTGTGTGTGTGTGTGTGTGTGTGTGTGTGTGTGTGTGTGTGTGTGTGTGTGTGTGTGTGTGTGTGTGTGTGTGTGTGTGTGTGTGTGTGTGTGTGTGTGTGTCTGGCTGGCTGTGATATGTGAGCTTTGTAGTGTGTATGTGCCATCATATGTATGTTTGTATGCACGTCAAGTTTTTTTCAGCTGTGTATGTATGTGAGTATGCAGTATGTGTATGTAATCGTGTGTGTGCATGCACATGAATGTGGACTCTGTGACCTAGGGTTGCTTGGTTAATGGGGGTCTGTCCAGGACCATACAACCTAGTAGATACCAAAGCAAAGATGGCTTGGTTTTAGGCTGAGAAGACATATTAGCTGTACCCAACATTTGTATTATACACCCTTGACTGATTATGAATATGTAAAGGAATGTGAATGAAAATGATGTAAACCTCTGGTGTTGATGAAATGACATTACTTTAAAAGCACTGGTGGTGGTGGAGGATCTGATTAAGCTCTCTTTCTTTTCTGTATTCTCTGTTTTATATAATTTACAGACTTATGTTGCCATAATAAGGTGTATGCCTATGTTCTGAGTAGCCTGGCATGCCTGGGTGCGCAAGTCTCTCTCTTTACATGCAAACAGACTCGCGAGTCACGAAAATTATGTATTCTATTGGGTTTCACTCTAGCCGGGTAATGTACACCTACTATGAAAAATTGTATTAGCGTACATTTCATTCCTGCTATGAATGAAGCAAGACGCTTCAGGATTTAGTTCCACTCCTCTGCCTACATGTCTGATCAACTTTAGAATGGCTGTCTTGACAGGTGCACTGGAGTCATTAACCATTGGGAACGTCTCTGTTTACAAACCAAAACGTCACACACGATAATTCACCACATTCTACTTCTACAGCTGTGACTGGTCTCTTAAATCAATCAAGTATAAATATTTTACTTTTCTAGCAAGTAAAACAATCTCTGGGTTTGGATTCTCTCTTTTCCCTGAGACAGAGGCTGATTACCGGAGTCTCCGGGCCAAACGCGGAGGCTTGGCTTGGCAACCCTACTGTGACCCTCCCTGCCCGTCTGCGGTGGGACAGCCGTGTCTGTAGCTAACAGACATCACTCTCTCTCCTGTCTGACTCGCCGTGGAGGTGTGAGGGCGAGCGCAAGGACACACACACACACACGCACACACACACACACACACACACACACACACACACACACACACACACACACACACACACACACACACACACACACACACACACACACACACACACCACACACACACACACACACACACACACACACACACACACACACACACACACACACACACACACACACACACACACACCATTTACATCATAACAAGACCAAAGAGAGTGAGAGATACAGAGATAAGAGATTGGGAGAGAAAGATAGAGAAGGATGGGGGAGATAGAGGGGGCGGTAGAGAGAGACAAAAGAGACAGGGAGAGAGATAAAGAGAAGGAGATGGTGAGGGAGAGAGAGAGGGGAAACGAGAGACAGAGAGAGGGAGTGAGAGGAAAAGAGAGATAGAAAGGAAAAGAAAGGGGAAGAGAAAGGAGAGGGAGAGAGAAGGAGCGAGAGAGGAAAAGAGAGATGGAGAGAGATTGGAAGAGAGAGGAGATGGAGAGAGAGAGAGAGAGAGGGGGAGAGAGAAAAAGAGAATGAGCAGAAAAGAGAGGGGAAGGAAAAGAGAGAGGGAAAGAAAAAGAAAGAGAGAGAAGGAGAAGAAAAAAGAGAAGGAGCAGAAAAGAGAGAGAAGAAGGAGAGAGAGAAAGGGAGGTAGAGTGAGAGAGATTATTAGGTTACATAGAAGTGGGAGAAATTAATGGAAATCAAGTGGGGAGGAAAAGATGGAGAAATAAGGAGATGAAGATAGCGGCTCTTCTGCTACATGAATATCACCAGGCGTCATGCAGCTGGATGCGAGGGAGAAGGAGAGGGAACGAGATGAAGAAAGGCATTGATGAGGAGCCAAAGATGATGCAATGAGACCAAAGTGACAGCGCAGCAGAAAGTGCCTAGTAGCAGATCTGCACTCTGCCATGTGGAAATTATCTGTATATATTTCTGCACGTGTGCTTGTTGCACAATACTCTGTAAATATCCGACAACATGTCTGTAAATCTGACAGTATGTGAATGGAAACACGCTCCACATCTGCTCAGCACTGTCCTGGGCGTTTACTTTTCCACTATTGTTCTTTTTTATACGTTAGATTTATGGGGCCGCTGCATGTCCTGTCTCTTGTCTTTTATCTCTCTCTCTCTCTCTCTCTCTCTCTCTCTCTCTCTCTCTCTCTCTCTCTCTCTCTCTCTCTCTCTCTCTCTCTCTCTCTCTCCTTCCCTCCCCCGCTACTCGCACTTTTCCATATTCACTGCAGAGAAGATTGGCATTGCTGGCGTGGAGAATTTGATAATGAATAGTGGGCAATGAGATGTGTGGATAGCTAGGCAACGATGTAGTGGAACATACTGTAGCCTATAGCGCTATTCTACTGCTGTGGTCACAGGCAGCCTGCTGTAATGCAGATGCCTTTTAGCCACTACCCGTCTGTCTCTGGAAAAACATACAGCATGGTGCATTGATTGAGCATTGACCACTCATATTTGAGCAAGAAACCAATATAAATATCGTATAAAGTGCAAGACAATGCTGATGTAAGGACTGCCACGTTGCCCCGGTGTTGCTAGCTAGCTAACATTAGTTGGTTGCCATGTGTGGTACTTATGTTAGTGTTGCCAAAGACAGGATGGTAATGGCTAGAAGGCATCTACATTACAGCCGGCTGCTATGTTTTACTGTAATTGATGTCCATCATTCGTACAAAATATGCCATAGGGACTATGCCAAAAATGTTATCGCAAGTGACTACCTGGTCAAATAAAAGGTTAAAAATAACAAATATGTAAAATGTCAACAGACCCATGGGCCGTCCATGAGAAAATCAAACAGAGGAGTCTGTTCCTGAAATGTTGACTTTTTATTTATCTTTATTCATCCGGGGGAGATCTTCTGAGCACATATGCGCACTTCATTCAACAAGGCGCTTCTAGCTGGTGGAGGGTTAAGTGACTTGCTCAAGGGAACTTCACTGGAGCTGGTGGGAGTTCAGTGACTTGCTCAAGGGAACTTCACTGGAGCTGGTGGGAGTTCAGTGACTTGCTCAAGGGAACTTCACTGGAGCTGGTGGGAGTTCAGTGACTTGCTCAAGGGAACTTCACTGGAGCTGTTGGGAGTTCAGTGACTTGCTCAAGGGAACTTCACTGGAGCTGGTGGGAGTTCAGTGACTTGCTCAAGGGAACTTCACTGGAGCTGGTGGGAGTTCAGTGACTTGCTCAAGGGAACTTCACTGGAGCTGGTGGGAGTTCAGTGACTTGCTCAAGGGAACTTCACTGGAGCTGGTGGGAGTTCAGTGACTTGCTCAAGGGAACTTCACTGGAGCTGGTGGGAGTTCAGTGACTTGCTCAAGAGAACTTCACTGGAGCTGGTGGGAGTTCAGTGACTTGCTCAAGGGAACTTCACTGGAGCTGGTGGGAGTTCAGTGACTTGCTCAAGGGAACTTCAAGCGGTAGTTGTTGTGGGAGGCCCACTCACTTCCATGACCCCGATTTCTTTGGTCGGTCTGGATTTTGCCAACCGTTTGGTCACACGCCTGCCCCTCTAAGTCTTAAGGCTGGCTTCAGAACATCCCACTCCACTGACACATGCCTTCTCTATTTGAAGGACCACATCAAACAAGAGGTGGGCGCGGGCAAATACTGCGGCATGGTCATGCTGGACCTACAAAAGGCCTTCGACACTGTCAATCACTCCATTCTGATTGACAAGCTAAAAGCAATTGGTTATGATAGTCTATCAGTGAGCTGGATGCAATCCTACCTTGTGGGGAGGGAACAGATGGTGGAGGTAAACGGTACCCTATCCCCCCCCCTCACAGTGAGCTGTGGTGTTCCACAAGGAAGCATACTAGGACCGCTACTGTTCCTAATTCATGCAAATGACATGTCGTCAGCTTGTGACTGCAACTTGTTTCTGTTTGCAGATGACTCAGCCCTGCTGGTCTCTGACAAGAACAAGTTACAGGTTGAAAAAACCCTCAGCTCGGAACTAGGAAAAATCTGCATATGGTTCGCTGATAACAAACTATCATTACACATGGGCAAAACAGAGTTCATTCTCTTCGGTTCAAATAACAAACTCAGCAAGACCGACGGCTTCTCAGTTACAGTGGGTGACAATATTGTCACAAGGAAAGATGAAATGACCTACCTGGGTTCCATCCTAGAGGCTAATCTCTCCTGTGACAAAATGGCATCCAATGTAATAAAAAAAGTCAACCAACAAACTCGATTCTTGTACCGGATCTCCTCTCTGGTAAACAAGAATACCCTGAAGACTCTGGCAGGAGCACTCATTCAAGGGTACTACGACTATGCTTGCACCTCATGGTACCAAAGCACCTCAAAGGCACTAAAAACAAAATTACAAATATCTTAAAACAAACTGGTCAGACTACTGCTTGACCTTACTCATAGAACCCACCTCACCTCTGCCCACTTTGACAACCTAGGATGGCTTAGAGTAGACAACAGAGTACAGCAACTTGCAATGGGCCTGGTCTACAAGATACACTACATGACCAAGGTACCCATGTACATGTCAAAATACTTCCCAAAGGTCAGTGAATACCACAATCACAACACCAGAGGGAGCTCCACAAATCATGTCAAGCCCAGATTCGGCTCATACAAGGGACTAAACACGTTTCGCAATTATGCCACATCAATGTGGAACGCCCTACCCAAAGCTGTAAAGGAATGTGAATCACTACCCACTTTCAAAACCACTCTCAAATAACACCTACGGGAGACTGCAATTCGAAACTGGCCCCTGTAAATGTCCTAACCCAACCCCCTCCAATGTACAGTAATTTACCTAGTATGGTTTTGTCAATATTCCAATGTACAGTTTTGCTTGTTTGTACAGTGTTTCCCCCCCCCCAACCCCCTCCAATGTACAGTAAATTACCTAGTATGGTTGTCAATATTACAATGTACAGTTTTGCTTGTACAGTTGTACAGTGTTTCCCCCCCCCAACCCCTCCTACCCAACCCCCCCCACCCAACCCCACCCAACCTCCTCCAATGTACAGTTTTTACGTCAAATGTATATACTCCCTTTTCTGGACTCTTTTTGTATCACAAACAGTTCTGTATTTGCAAATCTGGTATGTCATAAATGTATAGATGTAGCAGTACTGTCTATCTGTATGTCATGTATGTCATATATGTCCTGATGAATTGAAAATGGGGGACCCTGATGTAAACAAGACAAAAGTCTTTCTCTGGTCTGCATCCCCTTAACAATTGTGTGTATTGAGCTGTACTGTATTGTACCCATTCTGCAATCTGTTAATAAAGTTTTCAATCAATCAATCAATCAATCAATCATGGTTTCTGTGGTGCAATGTTCCGTCCACAAAACTTGAGCGTGCGTGTGTCTCAAACTTTCACCATGGCCGTGTACATCGCCACAAAGGAAAATGAGGAAGAAAGCAGGAAGAAGGGAACTAGAAACCTCCTCAGTCAAGCAACCGCAAACGGAGATGATTCTACCTGCTGTAACCGTGACACAGTCCGTGTTGTTTAACATCTCAGTAGGCGCATGGCCTTGCCCATGACACACAAATGCTTCTGTAGTGGAAATTGTATGTATCCCCCCCCTCCCATTTTGTCAACCCTCCTCCACACCTACTATGGTACCCCATCAATCTCCCCTGATCAATCAGTCTCTCACCTCCATACCTAAACCATCCCCCTTCCGGCCCCTTCCTTTGTGTCTCAGGCCATGTCCAGACGAAGACGATTTCGGTTGTATCCGTCAAAGTATTTTATCGTATGCAGTGCACCTTTCGTCCACACGGAACCGCGTTCTGGGAGCCTGAATACGCAATTTTCGGCGAAGGGGTCCCAGAGCGGACAAATCTGAAGACGCAATAAATCAATCAATCAACGCCACCCTTGCGTTCCCATCTTTACAAGCCTATACGCATCTTTCCTGAACCGTTGTCACGATAGTGTTACGAATGCGCTTTGGTGGCATGATGAAATGGAACCCAAATACAGATTTAAACCCACAGAGAACTTGGAGAGAGCAGGCAGGAAACGGCGGTGTGCCCTGTTTTATGTTGAAACTTGTTGTGTGCCGTGTTGGTCAGGACTCCCTGGAAGAAGAGATCTTGTATCTCAATGGGACATTCCTGGATAAATAAAGGATAAATTAAAAAAAATTAAAATAAAAAATAACAAAAGGCTTTACAATAATAAAATATCTCTAATCAACAGCTCACTGACTGCCCGCATCGCCAATTCCCCCACCCTCACCCCCCCCTCCATCATTTTCCCCCCACCTGACTCCATCCCTCCCACCGCTTTTACTGCCTTCGCCCCAGTCAACTCCTCCTTCATCATGGACCTCATGACCACCTCCAAGACCACTACCTGCTCCCTTGACCCCCTACCCACTACTCTCACCAAAGCCTGCCTCCCTGCTCTCATCCCCCACCTCACCGCCCTTTTCAACCAGTCACTATCCCTAGGCCACGTCCCCTCCCCCTATAAACTTGCCGCTGTCACCCCTGTCCTCAAAAAACCCACTCTTGACCTATCCAGCCTCTCCAACTACCGCCCCATATCCAATCTTCCTTTTTTCTCTAAAACACTGGAACGCATTGCTGCCTCCCAACTCCACTCCCATCTCCAGTCCAACACCCTCTATGAACCCCTTCAGTCTGGCTTCCGTCCCGCTCACAGCACCGAAACTGCACTGGTTAAAGTCATCAACGACCTCCTCATCTCCGCTGACTCCGGTGCCCTCAACATCCTGATCCTACTTGATCTCAGTGCAGCCTTTGACACAGTGTGTCACTCCATCCTCCTCCAAAGGCTGCACCAACTGGGTGTTGAGGGCACATCACTTGGCTGGTTCTCCTCCTACCTCACAGACAGACACCAATTCATCTCCCTCTCCGGCCACACCTCCTCCCCCTCCCCAGTCACACAGGGGGTCCCCCAAGGCTCAGTCCTTGGCCCCCTGCTCTTCATCTGCTACATTCTCCCCCTTGGTCACATCATCCGTAAATACCACCTCAACTTCCACTGCTACGCTGACGACACCCAAATCTACATCAGTAAACAATCCCCCCACAGCCCACCCCTCAGTCATATCGAATCCTGCATCACCGAACTCCAAACTTGGATGACTCACAACTTCCTCAAACTGAACAGTGACAAGACTGACCAAAACCACCCTCACCAGATCCGGACCCATCACACTCACCATCAACGACTCCACCATCACCCCCTCCCCCCTAGTCCGAAACCTTGGTGTCCTCCTTGACCCCACCCTCTCATTTGACCCCCACGTCCGCTCCATCGTAAAAATATCCTACTTTCACCTCTGCAACATTGCAAAAATCTGTCACTGCCTCTCCCCCCCTGCTGCTGAATCCCTCATTCACGCCTTCATCTCCTCCTGCCTGGACTACTGCAACTCCCTCCTCATTGGTATCACCTCCCGCTCCCTCCATAAACTGCAAATGGTCCAAAATTCAGCCGCCCGCCTCCTCACTAACACCGGGTGCCGCAAACACATCACTCCTGTCCTCCACTCCCTCCACTGGCTCCCGATCAAACACAGCATAAACTTTAAAACACTACTCCTCACCTTCAAAGCCCTCCACAGCCTGGCCCCCCCCTACCTGACTGATCTCCTTCTTCCCTACCACCCCACCCGTTCCCTCCGGTCCTCCTCCACTGCCTCCCTCACTGTCCCAACATCCAAGCTTAAAAACTTTGGAGATCGGGCCTTCTCTCGTACTGCACCCCGACTCTGGAACTCCCTCCCCCAGTCCATCAGAGACTCCCCTACACTCTCCAGCTTCAAAGCTCGCCTCAAAACCCACCTGTTCTCCCTTGCCTTCAACCCCCCCCACCCATAACCCCCCCCCCCCCCCCCCTCCAACCCGATTGATGTCTGTCTCCAGTCTTTTTTGTGCTAACATGCTGTCTTCCCTGTTCCCCCCATGGTCTCATGTTCCTTTTGTTTTGTTTCTTTGTTGTTTCTTTGTTTTTGTTTCTTTGCTTTTGTTTCTTTGTTTGTACTCTTGCTCCCGACTATTGTCAGCGACTTCGGGTTATTGAGAAGCGCTATATAAATTAAATTAATTATTATTATTATTATTAACATAAGATACAGGGAAACACAAAACACGAACGAAAACAAGAGTAACAGCAAACAATGACCCAGCAATGGATGCTGGGCCCACCACACTAATTAGAGACAGAGGGTGATTGTTTAACAGGACACAGGTGACAAAGACAACAAATATACAAAACATAAATTGAGGCAAATAATGTGACACAGGTGAGTGACCTGACTCAAGAGCTGCCACATCTGAATCAGGCCACCAGATGGCAGTGATGTATTATTATTGACAGGGGGTATGAAATAAGGTTGTGGAAGTCCAATGCTTGGTCCAGCCGAACCGGGAGGAAAGTTACCGTCTGGTCCAGCAGGACCAGGGGGAGCGTTACAGTACCCCCCCCCCCCCCCCCCCTCAATGGACGACTCCCAGGTGGCCAGCCAGGCCACCCGGGAACGGGAAGGGTGGGAGGAAGGGATGCAGCACCGGCGGGGAGAGGCTGGGGAAAGGGGGTTCGGGGAACAGGACCAGTGGGAATTGGGCCGGGAGGGGGGGGTCGACGAGGGAGGCGAGGAGGGCTGGAGCAGGGGGAGAGGGCGATGGCCCAGGAGTGGGACCTGGGGCCGGGTGTCTCCTCGGCGGCAAAACCCACCGCCGAACCCCAAACCGGAGGCTCTCCGACGGTAGTACCCGGCACAGGACCCGGTGCAGGACCCCCGACTGGGGTCCCTCCGGCAGTGGAGTTCGGCGTTGCTCTCTAGGCATCCCCTGGCGAAGGCTCGTCTCCCGGAGCCTCCCAGGGAGGAGACCCCGACCAGGGCGTCGAGGGGGACCTACGGTTCCAGGAACCCCGTCTCCCCCTGGGGCTGTGGTGCCGGGATCCGCGCCCCTTCCCGGACGCTCCCCTGCGGACAAGGCGACTCCCCACCCAGGGGTCCGCAACAGGCGCGGCAGCGGCGATGGCGCTCATCTTTGTAGTGCCCAGCGTTATCGGCACCGCTGGATAGGCAACTCCGCCCCATGGTGCCAGACCCCGAGCAGCAGCTTGGTCTGCACCCACGACCGTAGCCCCCAAGATAACACACATAGCACATAGCTCACCCCGTCTCCGCTCCTATCTGCTGGGTTCCGGTTTGGCTGGGTCATTCTGTTACGAATGCGCTTTGGTGGCATGATGAAATGGAACCCAAATACTGATTTAAACCCACGGAGAACTTGGAGAGAGCAGGCAGGAAACGGCGGTATGATAACAAAAGGCTTTACTTGGAAGAAGTGGCAACATAAGATACAGGGAAACACAAAACACGAACGAAAACAAGAGTAACAGCAAACAATGATCCAGCAATGGATGCTGGGCCCACAACACCTAAATACACACACTAATTAGAGACAGAGGGTGATTGTTTAACAGGACACAGCTGTGGTAAACAGAATTAACACAATACTGAACACACAGGGGAATAACTAGAACAAATGTACAAACTGAGACACACAAGACTAAAACACATTTACAAAACACAGACAGTAGGGACACAAACCTAACACAGTGGAAACAATACTGACAACAAAGACAACAAATATATAAAACATAAATTGAGGCAAATAATGTGACACAGGTGTGTGACCTGACTCAAGAGCTGCCACATCTGAATCAGGCCACCAGATGGCAGTGATGTATTATTATTGACAGGGGGTATACAATGAGGTTGTGGAAGTCCAATGCTTGGTCCAGCCGAACCGGGAGGAAAGTTACCGTCTGGTTCAGCAGGACCAGGGGGAGCGTTACAGATAGCCCACCTCTCCCTTAATCCGCATGCACAAACCCAGCCAACAAAAAATAAACATGATACATATATGTCTTATATGTCCATATATGTCTTGGCTAGAAGTGTTTATTAAACACCGGGAGGCTACTGTGATGAAATACATGATACAATACTAGCTAGCTAGTAGATTAGCATCACATAGCGGGGCCTTTTTCTGAAAACCCAAATAAACTAGCTAAGTAGCCAAGCACCTAGACTGTTCCATAGCATACACCTTCAGTTGATCATGACAAATCCTCTCTTACCTTGACGATTAAAAAGCCTCCATAATTTAGTAAATAGTATTCCCATGGCTGGTGTTGAGATTTACGATGCCAGCTTGTGAGAATGCTATTCAATGCTATCAACATTAGCTAAATAGCTATACCAACGATAGCTAGCAAGCTAACTAAATAGCTTTGTTTGTCTGGACTATCATATTAGCTAACATACCCAACTAACGTTAACGCTAATGCCCTTCAGAATGTATTAACATAGCTACAACACACAGTTGTGAGGTTCGCCTTTCCCTTGACCTTTAATTCCCTGTCTCCTCACCTCACTAGCCCCCACCCTCGCGTTCGTTTACTCTCGTTTGCTCTTCAGCAGCCACACCCTTGGACTACCTGTCATTATGTGTTTGATTGGTCTGGTGCCGAACACACACTTCTAGTTCGAGTATCAATTACCATCACGCACCTGATGTGTATTCTATTTAGCACCCCTGTGGGCTTTAAGTACCTCGCTCTTCCCCTCAGTCCTGGTCGGGTCGTTCCGTATCATATCTCTATCTCCAAGACCCCTACGGGAGGTTCTCTGTCTGTGGGCTCCTACGGGAGTTTCTGTTTCTGTCTTTATGCTGTTTTCATCTCCGGCGTGAGATGCGCTCAAGCCTTCGCCTCCTGTCGCCGTTTGCCTGGAGGGAGACACTGTACTGCGCTCTCTAAACCTCTACGGGAGGTATTCCAGTGTTCCACTCCATTTACATTTAGTCATTTAGCTGACGCTTTTATCCAAAGCGACTTACAAGTTCTGTGCGACAAGACAGCAAGAAGGGTATAACTCTATCAGCTGAGTAACAATGTTCATCAAAGTGTTGCGTGTTACAGTGTAGGTTAGTTTATTAGGACAAGTGCATGACATTAAGGTTAGTCGGGGTTAGATTTTTTTTTATTTTTTTTATTATCATTTCAGATAATGGTTGAAGAAGTGAGTCTTTAGTCGACGGCGAAAGATTGGACGGGATTCGGCTGTCCTAACTGGGATGGGTAGTTCATTCCACCATTGTGGGGCAAGGACTGAGAATAGGCGGCTTCTCTTTGATGACCCTCCGGGAGCTTGGATAGGAGTAGATCTGAGGCGGCCAGAAGATGCAGAGCGTAGGGGTCTTGAGGGTGTGTAGTTAGAGACCATTGACCGGAGGTAGGCGGGAGCGGTTCCCTTTGCCGCACGGTATGCTAGGTCGAGGGCCTTGAAGCGGATACGTGCAGCAATGGGGAGCCAGTGCAGGTCCCTAAGAAGTGGGGTGACATGGGCCGACTTCGGTAGGTTTGAGATCAGGCGGGCCGCTGCGTTTTGAATGAGTTGAAGAGGCTTGGTGGCAGTGGCCGGGAGGCCAGCTAGCAGTGCGTTGCAGTAGTCGAGGCGGGAGATGACTGTTGATTGGACGAGGAGTTGGGTGGCTTCTTTTGTCAGGAAGGGGCGTATCCTTCTGACGTTGCTCAGGAGGAATCTGCAGGTTCTGGTTGTCGCTGCGATGTGAGCAGAGAAGTTCAGCTGGTCGTCGAGGACAACACCAAGGTTCTTGGCGGTCGGCGACGCGGTCACAGCTGCATTCTCGACTGTGATGGAGAGGTCGGTCAGGGGGGAGGATTTGGCCGGCAGGTGGAGCAATTCTGTTTTGCTTAGGTTCAGTTTGAGGTGGTTGGTCGTCATCCAGGCGGAGATGTCGGACAGACAGGCCGAGATCCGCTCAGAGACGTGGATATCTGAGGGAGGGAAGGAGAGGAAGAGTTGAGTATCATCGGCATAACAATGATATGAGAAGCGGGGGGGCGGAGCTGAGCGATCATGGAGTAGACGTGTTTCACATGAGCTCCCTTCTACCGTGCTGAATATACGTTTCTCCCCATTAGTCTTTATTTTATTTTTATTTGTTTTTTATCTGTTTGCTAGGTCGTCGTGTTTAGTATACATTCATCAACTTTTTACGACTTTCTACGATGGCGGGGGTGGAAACCAGAGCCATGAAAGAATTAGGCACGACACCGGCACCGCCGAGCATGGCCGCACCGTCTCCCGCTGTCGGGGAGTTAAGCGAAGCTGTGCTCTTGGTCATGACCAAGCTACACGCAGACTCTGAGACACGCATCGCTGAAGCACAGAAGAAAGTGTTGGCGGATTTCTGTATCAGCCTCCGTCGTGAGATATCAGAAGAAATTCGGCTGGCGGTAGTACCGCTGACAGACAAGATGGAGGCGATACACGCTGCCTCTTCGGCTAATGCTAACGAACTAGCCATGCTAACAACGGAGGTATCATCACAGTGTGAGAAGATGGCGGGTCTTGAATCCGCCCTGCTGGCTAGGCAGGCTGAAGTCAACAAACTACAGTCGGCAATGGAGGAGATGCAGTCCCGGGATAGACGCCACAACGTCAGGATTGTTGGAGTACCGGAGACCAGCGGTGAAGGCCGTCTCTCTGAGACCGTGCCCGAACTGCTGCAGAAGATACTAGAGACGGACGTCCTCCCTATGCCTCCTATCTGTGAATCGGCCTACAGAGCGGGCAGGTTTTCTCCCGGCGTGAACAAAGAGCCGAGGCCCATCATAGTCAAGCTGAACAGACTCCAGCAGAGAGAAATCATCATGCGGTCGGCTCGTACCAGGAGGGGTAATCTGAGGCTTGGCGATCACAAAGTGGCCATTTTCGAGGACTTTACACCGGAGGTTCAAGCACAGAGAGCCGAGTACAAGGTGGTCCTGACTAAGCTATGGAAACTAGGCCTGAGGCCCACGTTATTCGCTCCCGCGAAATTATCTGTGTTGGAGAAGGTCGGTGGTCAGCGTTTGTTTTGGTCGTTGGCTAAAGCGAAGGAATATCTCGCGGAGACACCCGAGTCTGTTGCTTGATATCAATGGAGGGTGAGTGACTTGGCGGTTTGGGCCTATATACATTGATTAGGTAGACTATTCACAAACACTTGCTGTCATGCCCAGACATGCTAACTGTCCTCTGCCCATCCAACTAGCGGGGCTTCCCAATGACTTCTGTTACTTGCTAAAGCTGACCTCATGGTCGTACTTGTGTATCGCCTCTTTGGAAGCTAACGAGCTAGCTGAACAATGTACATAATAAGCTAACGTGCTATCCGGATTCATCACTAGCTTACGCGCTAGCCTCGGGCTGGCCAGCGGGCTTCGCCTATAGTCTGCGCTGAGACATTCGAGACCCGTTAATGGTTACGTATTTTGGTTGCTGTTGCTGTTCAAAGGGACATTGGTTTGCACAGTTCAAGAGTGACCGAGTCCCTAACTAACTTCTGGTATGCTTTTATTTTTATATCCAGGTTTTTTTTAGCGTTGGGATCCAAGTAGATGCCAAGGTCGGTTGAATATGCATATACAATATATGATAACAGGTTGGGTCGGGTATGGCTTGCACTTCATGGCTATATGGTTATATGGCCTGCACTTTAGCCATGCCCCTCTTTTCCTTTCTTTTTTCTTTCCTATTGTCGCTGTTTTTATGTCATCTGTATGCGCGATTTAAATGTGATCCGATTCTACCTTGGACTAACTGCTGATTCGCCTTAATTTTGTTTTGAATTTTCCGTGAGCCACTTATGCTATAACGTTGCGACATTAATATGCAGACTCCAAGGTAGATGGTTACAGGGCTGATGCTGAGTAATTATATAATAATTATTGTCGCTGTTTTAATGGCATTTGAATGAGCAATTTAACTGTGATTCGATCCTACCTTGGACTAACTGCTCCGACCGATATCTTTATTGAAACAATGTATGATAACAGGTGGTGTCAGGTGTTGCCTATTACCATCCCCGGATTAATTAATGAATGTGTTTAATTCTATTCTTACATAGGTTATGTCATTTCAGCCGTTGTGCCTGATCAGAGGGACAGCTAAAGGGGTGCATTTTGACCATAACCCTTTTTTCCCTTCTCTTTTTTCTGTCATGGTTTAATTGACACTGTTCACACAATTTTGCACAATTAACCTGTGACCCGAACCTGCCTTAGACTATCGGCTGGGATGCTTTAATTTAATTTTGTTTTGAATTTTCCTATACCCTTTTGGGCTATAACAATGTGATGTTGAAGCGCAGATTCGGAAATAGAGGGCTGCAGGTTGATGTGGAGTTATTATTTAATAATGGCTATTTTTACCATTATGGTTGTCTCATGTTGGGGCCAGGGCTCAGGTGGGTTTCGACCGATATCTTTATTGAATTTTATTTTATTATTATTTGTGTTTATTGGACTAGTGGGGGTTCACTCAGGGGTTTATCTAGAGGGGGGTTGGAGTGGGGAGCGTCTTATTAATCCATGTCTCTAGTGGGAAGTGATAGGAGGATGACCATCCTCAGGGGATGGGGCATAGGGTGGGGATTGGAGAGTGGGTATAGGGGACCTTATATTAGGACGGGTGGGTTAGGGTTTAGAGTAGAAGGGGGAGGGGTTGTAGCTGGGGTGGTATTTTTATGTGTTTTATGTACTGTTTTATGTGTGTGTAATTGTTCCTCCTCTGAACTCCTGGGATTGACCGTCCGGGCCCGCCGGGATCGGCACCTCTGTACTCAGCCTGGCTGCACTGGTATGTTCTCTACGCATTTATACAAGCTCGACCATGGCTAAATTGAATATTTTAATTTGGAACGCAGGAGGGCTTAACGCCCCACACAAGCGTGCCAGTGTCCTTTGGCTATTGAAGAGGAGAAATATTGACCTTGCTCTCCTTAGTGAAACGCATTTATTGGTAGGTGACGTGTCAAGACTGGCAAATCGGCAATATCACGTTATCTCCTCATCCTCAGCCGATGATAAGACGAAAGGAGTAGTCATAGTTACAAGACGTAACCTTGATATCAAAATCTTGGATGTATGGTCGGACACGGAGGGAAGGATTACTATAGCAAAAGTTGAATTCTTGCATAGGAAGATGGCTATAATAGCATTGTATGCTCCTAACACATTTGATTCAGCGTTCTATAATACAATCACGAAGAATATGTTGGAACTTAATGGATACGCTCTCATGGTGGGTGGCGATTTTAATGCGTGCTGGGATGCTGAGATGGATAGGTCCGGGCCCTCTGAAACGAGCGACCAAAAACGGGCCTCTAAGGCCCTTAGGATGTGGGCTAAAGACACAGGGCTCACAGACCTTTGGCGTTTATGCAACCCCACCCTCAAAGATTACTCTCACCTGTCAGCCAGACACAAAAGCTTCTCTCGAATTGACTATGCATTCGCGTCCCCTAATATGTTTGATAGTTTCGATGTCTCATTGGTTCCCTTGGTTCTCTCAGACCACAAGGGGATTTTCCTTACGGCAACCTTTGGCAGGCTCTCCGCAAGAGCTCCCAGATGGCGTTTTAATTCGACCCTGCTAAAGAACGATGACTTCTGTTCTGAGTTCAGGAGTAAACTAGCTGAATTTTTGCAGATCAACGTTGGCACAGTAGAAGACCCTAGGGTCCTGTGGAACGCATTGAAAGGGTTCATCAGGGGTCATGTCACACTATTTGCCTCCAATTTGCGAAAATCCCGGTCAAAAAAGCTAGAAGGACTGGAATCATTATATGCGGACCTATACGCATCCTTGCAAACTGACTATAATGAACGACTAAACACACAACGTAAGATAGTCAAAAAAGAAATAAACTCCATACTTAAACAACAGTCTGAGTTCTTGATACATAGGACAAGACAAAATTACTATTTTCACGGCTCCAGACCTAGCCATCTATTGGCAATGAAAATACGCTCAAATGATCATTTCTCGGATATCCCCTCGATTAGGACGAGCCAGGGTGCAGTCACTACTGATTCGAAAAAGATCAATGACACTTTTAAAGAGTTTTACTCACAGTTATATAGCTCAGAGGGTAATCTGGATGACTCTAAATTTGAATCGTTCATTGGCGGGCTTGAGATACCCCACATTTCTGAGGAAGAGGCCAAGGAACTGGGGAGACCGATTACTCTCGTAGAATTGAGGGAGACTATTGTTGAAATGCAGAGGGGTAAGGCACCAGGCTGGGATGGTATTCCACCCGAAGTGTATTTAGCTTTCTGGGACCAACTGGGTCCATTGATGCTCGATATGATCAATTACGCTATCGAACAAGGGGAGTTCTCAAGAGATGTCAATATGGCGTTGATTTCTTTACTTCTCAAGAAGGACAAAGATCCCAATGATTGTGGTAGCTATAGACCCTTGAGTCTTCTCGGGGCCGATTTAAAGGTGTTTGCCAAGGTGCTGGCCCGTCGCCTGCAGAGATTTATGTCTGTATTGGTACACTGCGATCAAACTGGTTTTATCCCGGGGCGTCTGGCTGCAGATAATCTTAGGAGGCTGTTGCATGTAATCGATAACAGTAAAGACAATACAACTCCATCCACAGTTCTGTCTTTGGATGCCATGAAGGCGTTTGACAGACTTGAGTGGTCATACCTGTGGAAGGTACTTGAGGTCATGGGTCTTGGAAAGAGTTTTATTCATATGATTAAAGTCCTGTATGCCTCGCCGTCTGCGATGATACTGACAGGCAAAAACTGTTCCACACTCTTTCCAGTCTCCAGATCTTCTAGACAGGGTTGCCCTCTGAGCCCGGGACTGTTCGCGCTTTCCCTCGAACCTTTGGCCCAATTTATTAGGCAATCGGAGGACATCGTCCCCATAATGGTCAACAATACTCCACACAAAATTGCTCTCTATGCGGATGACCTGCTGATTTTCATGGACGACCCCTCCCGGTCGGCCACAAAATTATTGAGGATAATCGACGACTTTGGTAAATTGTCAGGTTTTAAGATTAACTGGAACAAATCAGCCTGCCTACCTCTTAATGAACTGGCCAAGGCGGTACGACTACCAGCTGATATCCCCATAGTAGAACATTTTAAATACTTGGGCATAGAGATATTCCCCACGCTGAACCAAACTACTAAGTACAACTTCACGGGTACTTATGATAAAATACGCCAGGATCTGGACAGGTGGTCGTCCCTTCCTAACTCCTTACAAGCCCGGGCTTCCATAATCAAAATGAACATCCTGCCTAGGATAAATTTTATTAGCTCAATGCTCCCCCTGCCCCCTCCAATAGACCACTGGCGCAAGGTACAATCGATGGTATCTAAGTTTGTCTGGAATAACAAACGCCCGAGAATCAAAAGGGCTACTACTCAACGTAGAAAACAAGATGGGGGCCTCGCAATCCCTGATTTTAAACTTTATTTCTGGTCCTTTTCACTGAGACCTCTGATGTGCTGGCTGGACCCTGTAGAGGCTGTATCGTGGCGCTCCTTAGAAGCGGCGGCGGTATCTCCGCTAAGATTGCAGGATGTAGTGTACTCCACTGTCTCTATTTCGAAATGCCGGCTGAGGTATGGACCGATCATAACTCACGTGATCCAAACGTGGCGTAATGTACAGAGGTCGTGTGGGGTTAAATGCCCTTGGCACCTGGACTCTCCAATTTTTAATAACCAGCAATTACTTGTTGGACACAAGCCGGTTAATATTCCTCAATGGCAAAGGAGGGGAGTGCATACTCTGGAGGATATTTATGATAAGAACGGCCTCCGTGCGTTTCAGGACTTAAGAGAATTTTATGATCTTCCCGGCGAGTCCTTCTTTCTTTACCTTCAACTAAGGTCAGCACTGAGGGCGCATGGCGTACCGTGGGCTCAAGCCTTGCACCCACACCCCTTCCTCAGGCTCATAGTGGACAGGACGACATCCAGAGGGTTTGTCTCCGACTTTTATACGCTCTTAATTCAATCCACGTATACAAATTTATCATTGGATACAATCTGGCGTGTGGATATCCCGGAGTTGGACCCCGAGTTTGACTGGGATGATGTTTGGGAAAATGTGGCATTATCTTCCCGCAACCCCAATCACCAGCAAATTAATTTTAATTATATTCATAGGACCTATCTTACACCTAGGAAGCTATATGCTATGGGACTGATAACCGACTCTCGGTGCACTTTGTGCTCTCAAAAGGCCACCGGCACTTATATGCATATGTATTGGGATTGCCCACCAGTGGCCCGCTTCTGGAGGTCAATAACGGACAAACTTTCAGATCTGTGTGGCTTAACTATCCCATTCACAGCTGTTACGCTACTCCTGAACGATATAACGACACTACCCGCGTCCGTACAACTGAAAAGGGTTGTCCTAGCGGGCGTCACAGCAGCGAAGAAGCTAATAGCAATGAGATGGAAGGAGCCTGAGAAGCTTACAATGATTAACTGGTCCCTAACTCTATTGGATGTGATTTATCTTGAGATATCCACAGCCCGGGTGATTGGGGTGGGGCAGGCTGGAATTGACCTGTGGTTCGCAGCAGCTGAGAAGGTAAAGACCGCAGTGTGCGGCTGAGCGGGGTTGGGGTGCGTGTTCGGGTGAGTCCGGCGGTCTCTTGGGAGGGGGGGGAGGAAATGTTTTTGTCTGTCTTGTCCTTTGTCTTGTCATCTTGAGTTTAGCTGGGGATATTATGGGGGGGCAGCTATTTAACTATTTCTTCACTGTTTGGCCACTTTTACACGGTCTCTGTGAGTCTATGGAACACCTCTACAGGTTTTTGTTTTTTCATGAAGGTTCATTGCTCTGTTTTCAGGTCGTGTTCCCAAAAATTGTCCTTGTGGTGGATTGGAGATGTACGTTTTATTAATATAGGGTCACACGGCCGGGAATCGGGGCTGAACACTGGGAAAGACCATTTATTATATAGTACCCCTTGGAATTAATTTAGAAGGTCTGTTTTCTTTTCTCTTGTCTGTATAATTGTTAGTCTGTATTATTATTATTATTGTTTTTGTTATTTTCTTGCGAAGTTCTATGTATTGTGATTGTGGTTAATGTGTTGTCTTGTTTCGTGTGAATAACAATAAAAAAATTTGATCAAAAAAAAAACAATGATATGAGAAGCCATGAGACGTGATAATGTTACCCAGTGATTTAGTGTAGAGGGAGAAGAGAAGGGGTCCTAGGACCGAGCCCTGGGGGACACCCATCCGGAGGGGGCGGGTGGCCGACAGAGTCCCTCTCCATGACACTTGGTAGGAGCGGTCATTGAGGTATGATGTCAGCCATGTCAGCGCAGATCCAGCCACTCCCATTCCTGCGAGGGCCGCGAGGAGGATCTGATGGTTGACTGTGTCGAAGGCTGCAGATAGGTCTAGGAGAATCAGGACAGAGGAGAGGCCTTTCGCTTTTGCTAAGTGAAGTGCCTCTGTGACCGCAATGAGGGCCGTTTCTGTGGAGTGGCCAGTCCGGAAGCCAGACTGATTGGGGTCTAGGAGGTCATTCTGTAAGAGATAAGCAGTAAGTTGGTTGGATACAGCACGTTCAAGTGTTTTAGAAAGGAAGGAGAGAAGAGAGACAGGACGATAGTTGGCTATGACGGTGGGGTTCAGGGTTGGTTTTTTTATGAGGGGCGTGACTCTGGCTTGTTTTAGGGAGGTGGGGACCACCCCCGAGTTGAGTGAGGAGTTGATGGTTGCAGTTAGGAATGGGAGGATGTCCGGTGCTATGGTCTGGAGGAGTGGGGAGGGTAGCTGGTCCAGCTGGCATGTAGTCGGACGGTTCGACGTTACCAGTGTCAGGGTCTCGGCTTCTGTAATGGGAGAGAAAGATGACAGAGTGAAGGATGAGGTTCTCGATTCAGCGTTTGGAATGGGTGGGGGTTGGGAGAAGGAGCTGCGGATGTTCTCCACTTTTTCCTCAAAGAAGATCGCAAAGTCTTCGGCAGAAGAAGATTCTTGGCAGAGGCCTCGATCCTATGGTGAAAGAAAGAAGCTTTGGCATTAGTAATGGTTTTGGAGAATGTTAACAAGAGGTTGTGATATGTGTCGATGTCAGCAGTGAGGCGTGACTTTCTATACTTCCTCTCAGCCGCTCTCAGGACCTGTCTTTGTTCTCTCACTGCATCCGTCAGCCATGGACTGGGTGGGGAGCGGCGGGCAGGTTTCTCAACGAGGGGACAGAGCTTGTCGAAGGAGGTTGCAAGGGCTGAGAGGAGGGTGGAGGTTGCCATCTCTGTGGGGAGAGCAGAGAAGGTGTCACTCAAAGGTAGAGCGGATATTATGTCAGAGGAGAGGGTGGAGGGGGATAGGGAGGGCAGGTTGCGTCTGAGTGAGACGGTTTGAGTCCAGACCTCCGAGCCAGACGCGCTCTTCACTCCAGACGCGCATCCAGACGCGCATCCAGACCTCCAAGCCAGACGCGCTCTTCACTCCAGACGCGCATCCAGACGCGCATCCAGACGCACTCCAGACGCGCATCCAGACCTCCGAGCCAGACGCGCTCTTCACCCCAGACGCGCATCCAGACGCACTCCAGACGCGCATCCAGACTCCGCGCCAGATGCGCTCTTCGAACCGGCGCGTTCTCCAAGCAGACGCGCACCACTCAGACCTGCGCGCCAGATGCGCTCTCCGTACCGGCGCGTACTCCAAGCAGACGCGCACCACTCAGACCTCCGCGCCAGATGCGCTCTCCGAGCCGGCGCGCTCTCCTCCAGATGTCTAGCCTGCGCGCGCCTACTCCATCCCTGTAAGCAGCTCTGACCCTCGCCCTGTTCCAAGGCCTGAACCCTGTTTTCTCTGTCCCTGTCCCCAGCCCGCCTCCGCGGGCCTCTGTCCCTGTTTCCCCTCTCTAGTCCTCCTAGTCCTCCCTGTCCCCAGCCCGCCTCCGCGGGCCTCTGTCCCTGTTTCCCCTCTCTAGTCCTCCTAGTCCTCCCTGTCCAGTCCTTCTAGTCCTCCTAGTCCTCCCTGTCCAGTCCGTCCGTCTAGTCCTCCTAGTCCTCCCTGTCCAGTCCTTCCAGTCCTCCTAGTCATCCTAGTCCTCCCTGTCCAGTCCTCCTAGTCCTCCCTGTCCAGTCCTCCTAGTCCTCCTAGTTATCCCTGTCCAGTTCCTCCTAGTCCTCCCTGTTCCTGCCCTTGTCCCTTGCCCTGGCCCTGTTCCCTTAGCCTTCCCCTTAGCCAGCTCGCCTCTTAAAGGCACTGTGCCTATTTTCCCATTTCTTGTTTTCCATTATTTTGTTGTTCTCCCTTAAAGGGACAGTGCCGTTTTCTGTTGTATACAATAAATGCCCAGTTCTTGGCTTACTCTCATACCTGTCTTGTGTTGTGCGATTGGGGTCGGTTACAAACCATAACAGTACGACCCGACCAGTCGACGACCCCAGCCAGCACAGACGGTGTATGTTGAGTTTGCCTTTTTTTTTTGTTCCCTCTAGTTCCCCTGTTAGCTCCCCTGTTAGCCGGTTGACTCCCCTGTTTGCTTCCCTGTTAACCTCGTTAGCTCCCCTGCAGCTTGTTAGGCCTCTACTACCAGCATGGCCCCAGTCTGCTAGCTTAGCCCCGGCTGTTAGCACAGCCTCTATGTTAATGCAGCCCTTGCAGCTAGCATAGGCCCTGTAGCTAGCCATGCCCAGGCAGCTAACCCGGTCCCTCTGCATGGCCTCCACCTTTTGTGTAGCCTTCCCACTGCTAGGACTGCTCCTTCAGCTAGCAAGGTCAGTTTTCCCACTGCTAGGACTGCCCTTTCAGCTAGCAAGGTCAGTTTTCTCCCACTGCTAGGACTGCCCCTTCAGCTAGCAAGGTCAGTTTGCTCCCACTGCTAGGACTGCCCCTTCAGCTAGCAAGGTCAGTTTCCCCACTGCTAGGACTGCCCCTTCAGCTAGCAAGGTCAGTTTTCTCTCACTGCTAGGACTGTCCCTTCAGCTAGCAAGGTCAGTTCCCCACAGCTAGGACTGTCCTTCCAGCTAGCTTGTTCTCTCATGCTGGTCCAGCCCTGTCTGCCAGCCTAGCTCCGGCAGCTAGCGCAGCCTCTATGTTAATGTAGCGGTACAGCTAGCATAGGCCCTGTAGCTATCAGTGCCCTGGCAGCTACCCTTTCCCTCTGCTAGCCCCTTCCCTGTTCCCCTCTCCAGTGCCCCTGTTCCAGCCCTGTCTGCTAGCCTAGCTCCGGCAGCTAGCGCAGCCTCTTTGTTAATGTAGCAGTACAGCTAGCATAGGCCCTGTAGCTATCAGTGCCCTGGCAGCTACCCTTTCCCTCTGCTAGCCCCTTCCCTGTTCCCCCTCCAGTGCCCCTGTTCCAGCCCTGTCTGCTAGCCTAGCTCCGGCAGCTGGCGCAGCCTCTTTGTTAATGTAGCGGTACAGCTAGCATAGGCCCTGTAGCTATCTGTGCCCTGGCAGCTGCCCTTTCCCTCTGCTAGCCCCTTCCCGGTGCTCCTCTAGTTACCCTTCGGCTACCCTAGTTACCCCTCTGCTACCCTGGTTACCCCTCAGCTACCCTGTTCCTTTGCTAGCCCCACTTTTGTTGTAGCTTCCCCTGCTAGCATGGCCCGGTACTTTTTGTTTGTTGCCTTGTTTTGTCCCCTGCCACTCTGTCTGTATTTTTGGGTCGCCCGGTGGCTCCCGTGGAGGGGGGAGTACTGTGAGGTTCGCCTTTCCCTTGACCTTTAATTCCCTGTCTCCTCACCTCACTAGCCCCCACCCTCGCGTTCGTTTACTCTCGTTTGCTCTTCAGCAGCCACACCCTTGGACTACCTGTCATTATGTGTTTGATTGGTCTGGTGCCGAACACACACTTCTAGTTCGAGTATCAATTACCATCACGCACCTGATGTGTATTCTATTTAGCACCCCTGTGGGCTTTAAGTACCTCGCTCTTCCCCTCAGTCCTGGTCGGGTCGTTCCGTATCATATCTCTATCTCCAAGACCCCTACGGGAGGTTCTCTGTCTGTGGGCTCCTACGGGAGTTTCTGTTTCTGTCTTTATGCTGTTTTCATCTCCGGCGTGAGATGCGCTCAAGCCTTCGCCTCCTGTCGCCGTTTGCCTGGAGGGAGACACTGTACTGCGCTCTCTAAACCTCTACGGGAGGTATTCCAGTGTTCCACTCCAGACCTCTGAGCCAGACGCGCTCTTCACTCCAGACGCGCATCCAGACGCGCATCCAGACCTCCGAGCCAGACGCGCTCTTCACTCCAGACGCGCATCCAGACGCGCATCCAGACGCACTCCAGACGCGCATCCAGACCTCCGAGCCAGACGCGCTCTTCACCCCAGAAACGCCTCCAGACGCACTCCAGACGCGCAACCAGACTCCGCGCCAGATGTGCTCTTCGAACCGGCGCGTTCTCTAAGCAGACGCGCACCACTCAGACCTGCGCCCCAGATGCGCTCTCCGTACCGGCGCGTACTCCAAGCAGACGCGCACCACTCAGACCTCCGCGCCAGATGCGCTCTCCGAGCCGGCGCGCTCTCCTCCAGATGTCTAGCCTGCGCGCGCCTACTCCATCCCTGTAAGCAGCTCTGACCCTCGCCCTGTTCCAAGGCCTGAACCCTGTTTTCTCTGTCCCTGTCCCCAGCCCGCCTCCGCGGGCCTCTGTCCCTGTTTCCCCTCTCTAGTCCTCCTAGTCCTCCCTGTCCCCAGCCCGCCTCCGCGGGCCTCTGTCCCTGTTTCCCCTCTCTAGTCCTCCTAGTCCTCCCTGTCCAGTCCTTCTAGTCCTCCTAGTCCTCCCTGTCCAGTCCGTCCAGTCCGTCTAGTCCTCCTAGTCCTCCCTGTCCAGTCCTTCCAGTCCTCCTAGTCATCCTAGTCCTCCCTGTCCAGTCCTCCTAGTCCTCCCTGTCCAGTCCTCCTAGTCCTCCTAGTCATCCCTGTCCAGTTCCTCCTAGTCCTCCCTGTTCCTGCCCTTGTCCCTTGCCCTGGCCCTGTTCCCTTAGCCTTCCCCTTAGCCAGCTCGCCTCTTAAAGGCACTGTGCCTATTTTCCCATTTCTTGTTTTCCAGTATTTTGTTGTTCTCCCTTAAAGGGACAGTGCCGTTTTCTGTTGTATACAATAAATGCCCAGTTCTTGGCTTACTCTCATACCTGTCTTGTGTTGTGCGATTGGGGTCGGTTACAAACCATAACAACAGTAACGTTAATACAATTACATGCATCATTGTTTACAATGAACGGGTGGGGCTAGTCGAAAAGGAGAGCATGTCCATGTTCCCCGGGTCCTATGTTCCCCGGGTTCTATGTTCCCCGGGTTCTATGTTCCCCGCTTTGATTGATTGATTGATTGAACATTTTAGACCACCACCCCTGATTCCAAACTCTAACCTTAACCAGTTCGAAAGAGGGCCTAAGCTTAACCAGTTCGAAACAAGGCGGACATTAATAATTAATAAAATAATAAAAATGTATAAAATGTTCAATCTATTAATCAATCAAGCGGGGAACATAGGACCCGGGGAACATAGGACCCGGGGAACATAGGGATGATCCCTCGAAAAGGACTGGACACAGGGACAAGTTAAACATCAATCAATTAATTTAATACAACAGGTAGTTCGTGCCTACGACCGCACTATATTATATACGGCTTTGACACGCTCTCTGTCTCCTGTCGATTAAAATCAGCAGCTCTTCCTCCTCATCATCGATTGCCTGTAGCTGCATTTTGCGCATGTGAGCCGCGGTATATCTCTCCTCTCCTTTGGAAAACTAGCGTTAGCTCAAAAGCACACAACCGGATGACACAAGTTGTTCCGCTAGCGAAAACAACGATAACACTTCCGGTCGGGGGGTTTAAAAATAAAAGCGATGTCTACAACAGGAAAGACTTTTATTTTGTACATTTGTGGCACGCACATCTATTCATATCTAATCTATCTATCTATCTATCTATCTATCTATCTATCTATCTATCTATCTATCTATCTATCTATCTATCTATCTATCTATCTATCTATCTATCTATCTATCTATCTATCTATCTATCTATCTATCTATCTATCTATCTATCTACATCCTCCTCCCACCTGGTCACATGGCCCCACCCTTCTCTGCCATGTATAAATGTCAAAGTATTCCATGTCTCATGGAGCCCGTTACGAGACCCCCCCCCCCGGCCAGGGGCTCGTTGGGTCTTCTCAAGCCAAATCTCCTGGGTTGTAAGCTAATAAATCTGTAACAACCAACTATGGACCAAGCATATTTATTTCCACCACACTTCCAATGCGACCAGTCCAATGTGCAATTACGTCATTTGGTCTGCGTCCAACCTGTAGTGCCTGTTTCTGCCAGGACAGCAAACCAACAGTTTGGCCACCACGGCCCCTTTGTTTTTGGATTCTGCTGATCAACGCAGATCCTCGTCCTGAGCAAGTGAACTCCTCACCTGGGTAGATAAGACCTGCTGCACGATCTATATCGTCTCTCTCCTCCAACCTGGTACTTTTCCTCTCCTCCCCCTCCTCCTGCTCCCCCCACTCTCTCTCCATCTATTTTCTCCCCACATTCAGCCACGTCTCTTTTGTCCATCCCAATGTCCCGCGGCTTGTCCAATCTGTCCTCTCTGCTGTCCCCGCTCCCCTCTGCCAGCTGGCCCAGGACAGTGCCTCCCCGAGGGGAAGACAGGTGTAGCTCCACACACTCCACTGAGCACACGGCTACCTGTGGCACCACACACACACATGCACACACACACACACACACACACACACACACACACACACACACACACACACACACACACACACACACACACACACACACACACACACACACACACACACACACACACACACACACACACACACGCACACACACACACACACACACACACACACACACATACAGTGGAGAGATGCACACAGGAACAATAAGCGAGTGTGGTCACAAGCATACAGACACACGCTCACACACTAGCAGCCACTTTAACACTTTAACATGAGCGGGCACACACTCATGCCGCACACACGCACACTTATGGCCAAAAGGAAAGGCCACTTTAAATTAGTATAACAACAGGAACAGTGTATTGCACTACTAAAGCTACCTAGCATGTCCTATATGCTCTGTAAATAACTATGTACAGATACCGAGATGTCACACCATGTTACCTGTTACCTGTTACCTGTTTATTGCACAATGTTGTTTTTTTATTGGATTCTATATATTTTGTACCACTGTAATGCACATCGTTGCGGGCAAGACCACCCGCATTTCATTGTATACTTGTATGCCGTGACAAATAAAACTCTTGACTTGACTTGACATGGACAGGCAAGCACACACACACACACACACACACACACACACACACACACACACACGCACACGCACGACACACACACACACACACACACACACACACACACACACACACACACACACACACACACACACACACACACACACACACACACACACACACACACACACACACACACACACATACACACACACACAGGAACAATCATCAAGTGTGGTCACATGCATACAGACACATGGACAGGTGAGCACACACACTTGCAAATAAGCATACACACTGTATTGTACTGTAACTCACTGTTACTCTTTTTTTTTTTTTTTACTCTGTATTGCATTTTGTTTACGTATTTTTGATTTTCTATTTTATACTTTTTATCTATTTTTATCTAGCAGAAAAAAGCATTTCATGTAAAAGTATTCTGTATTCTACTGTGACAACTAATAAAGAACCTTGAACTTGAACACACACTCATGCACACAGGCACAAACACAGTTATTTCCTACTGGCTATATGTCTTATTTCACCTATTGGGTTGCTGTGCGTTTGCTGAAATAAATTTACTCAATGCACCTATCACTGACTAGGGCCACACCCCCGCTGCTAGTATAAAATGTGCTTGCTGGAAATCACCCTTCCACTTCTTATATACTAACAATATAGCTCATAGGCACCATCGCTGCTGATAGAGATAACTCTGAACCAACCAAACGAGCCTTCTCGGGCTAACCCTGGGGAGAGATGATGCTTTGGAAAGAGCCGCGCTCTCTCCCACGACCATAACGAGTCAGGATCTCCGGTCCTGCTACACTGCTCCCAGGTGCTGTGACAAGGTACATCGCCTGTCCCACCCTGCCGCTCCTGTTTTTCAATGGTCCTTTTCAGGGCTATCCCCCGGGAGCACTGTAAGAGCCAATTACAGCCGTGCTCCCAGCCATGAGGAGGAGCGTCTCTGGTCCTGCCATGCCGTTCCTGCCTGCCTGGACGAGGAGGATCTAGCTGATTCCAGAAGATCCAGGAGAAGTTTCCACCCAAATCTCTCTCTCTCTCTCCCCCGATGATGACGGCTGACAAGATGTGGTAATATGAAAGCTGTCACATCACCAATTTTGTCAATAATTAGTGTATCCCATGACAAAATCAAATCTACTGGTAAACCAATCTGATCAGAACAGGCCTCAGTACTAAGGGGCAGGGCCGCCTGGGAGAAATGCGAGGCCCTGTGCGAGATTTAACGCGAGCCCCCCCCCCCCCCCCCCCCCCCCAAAGGTAAAAAAAAATAAAAAAATAAAAATATATATATATATATATATATATATATATATATATATATTTTTTTTTTTATACAGTCAACATATTCTTAAATAATAGCGCTGCCCGAGGCGGGGCATGATACAGTCAACATATAGCAAAAGAGAGAGCGAGAGAGAGCTCCCGTTCTACAGTCAATATACAGTGTACAGAGAGAGAGAGAGAGAGACACATTGGAAAGAAATTGAAATGCTATTTGGCCCTAAACAGAGAGTACACAGTGGCAGAATACCTGAGCACTGTGACTGAAGATCCTTGAGCACAGCCTAGCCATCGAGAAAGGCCGCCATAGGCAGACTGTGTGTGTTAGAAAGAGAGAGAGAGAGAGAGAGAGAGAACATGTGTGTTTGTCATGTGTGTGTGTGTTAGAGAGAGACTAGAGCATGTATGAGAGATTCAAAAGGACAAAGATCAACACTTAAATCCAAGAGAGAGAGAGAGAGAGAGAGAGAGAGAGAGAGAGAGAGAGAGAGAGAGAGAGAGAGAGAGAGAGAGAGAGAGAGAGAGAGACACATTGGAAAGAAATTGAAATGCTATTTGGCCCTAAACAGAGAGTACACAGTGGCAGAATACCTGAGCACTGTGACTGAAGATCCTTGAGCACAGCCTAGCCATCGAGAAAGGCCGCCATAGGCAGACTGTGTGTGTTAGAAAGAGAGAGAGAGAGAGAGAGAACATGTGTGTTTGTCATGTGTGTGTGTGTTAGAGAGAGACTAGAGCATGTATGAGAGATTCAAAAGGACAAAGATCAACACTTAAATCCAACAAGAAGAGGGTCTATACCAGAGAAACCAAAGCAGCAAGGAGCCAATGGCCGACATCAGCTAAATAGGCTAGCCAGGTACTGTGACACCAGGCCACACACAGCTTTGGCCAACGGCCCAACGCTACCCAAGCTACACAAACGACCATTCACACACAGCACATGTCGTATCTCCAAATGTTGTGAAGTAGCATATGTTTTGCCTGGAAAAAAACATCGTTATTAACAAAACATTCGGGAGGGGAAGGAAGGAAGAGTGGGGTAATGTCATGACATTTTCATTAATCTTACCTGCACGAGGAACGCAGGGCGAAAGGCCGCAACACAGGTCTCCACATTGACGAAAGGCCTCTCGCTGTCGGGACAAATAAGCTATGGCCAGAGCCTTGTCATGGTGCAGGCCCGACTACATCTTCTGTCAAAGATGATGTCGTAGTCAGAGTGCCAGGGCCTGCTATTCTCAAGGCTAACTGATAGCATCAAACGAACGTTCCCAGCTGACGCTAAACAGCTAACTGGCTAACAGTTAGCTCAATCAGGCACCTGGCTGTATGTAGCCGCATAGCTTGCTTCTGCGTTAGCTAACAGCTAACAAGCTATGCGGCTACATACAGCCAGGTGCTCTCACCAGGCACACACCGTTAGCTACTAGTAGTACTATATTAGCTAGTCGACCAGTTTGGCTCCAGAGAGAGAGAAAGAGAGATAGGTCAGGTCCACGGCGGGAATATAATCATAGGTTGACTCACCATAACGCAGTATCAACGCGGCGCCAATGGTAAAGTTGGAAGGAGACTTTCTTGGCCACGGTGTAATTTCTTCTTCTTCTTCTTCGAGTACTTTCCGGCAGACTGGACACCTTTCGGCGTATTGCTGCCTAACAGATTTATCTGCTCACAAGTTCTCTTCTCCTTCTTTTGAAAAGACATCCACTCGCCTCGCCTCGCTCCTCTGAATAGGTTAGCTAACGCTAGTTAGCCTTTAGCTAAGCTAGCTACTAGCCGACATCATCATGGCTATACCATGACAAGGCTCCGGCCATTTGTCCCGCTTCGTCCTTGACGAAGACGGACAGGAGCACTTGGATTGGTCCCCGGGGCACGGCTCACGTTGACGCCCTATCTGCTCCCGGCTGCCCATGGGTGGAAGGACGACGGGTTTAGGCGCAGAGGCGACTGAGAAAAAGACAATGCATGTGTGTGTGTGTATCCCGTGTGTGTGTGTGCCGCTCCAATTGCATGTCCAGTTCGTTGCATGCCGATTAAAGCCCCCTAAAGAGGTCCTGCATTATTATTATGGTATCAGCAGAACAATGCAACAGGCTTGATCACACTTGGGTGTGACTTATCAGTTCCTCCTGTAAAACAGAGACCGGATGGAACAGTCAAAGGAGAAGCCAGCAATAAAGAAAACTCTTTTTACTTTAGAATGTGATTTACTATATTAGAAATAGTGCAAACTCAACTTTCATTACCATTAAAACGATGGGCTCAATTAGAGGAATGCATTGATATTAAACTTGAGATGTTTTAGAACTTAATTCCCAGGTCTAATAAGAAAACAATTGTTTGAGAGTACTGAAAATATCTAACTTGGTATAAAATAACACAACTGTTTAGAAGACATTCTTTCAGGTTAAAGAATTACTCTAGGAGATGATTTGGAGTGGATTTAATGACAAAATGTGATTATTGTCTGGTGTAAGGTGGAAACTGATCGAAATGTATATCTATGTGCTTGTCTGATTAAATCCAATCAGAAAATATGTATCTTGAATTAAATCAAGTCCGTATTTAGGTTGATTTGGCTGTAAATCTAATTCTGAGCCTAGAGGCTCAGGCGAAACCGTTAGGGGCAGACAGACTGCCTCCTTGTTCAAATTTAACCAAAGGTAGTCTCCGATTGGACGAAACGTTTCCTTGACGTCACACGGCGTGGTGTCACGCAAACGCTTCAGCTCATCCATATAAGGAAGAGCTGAGGACAGACAATTACAGACGGAAGTGAAGCTGTGAGAAGAGGACAACCCTGGAGAGCTCTTGTCGATAAAGGCTCATTTTCATCACTTCATTTTCATCACATAATTCAGAAGAAGAAGTCTTTTCTCGTCACGTTGTTTTATGTTCAAGATCTTTGTAACAGTGTAATTTTGGATAGTGGTGAGTCGGTGCATTTTTGTTTAGGTGCATCCGAGATCACCTATTTTTCAGGTTGTGTACCAACTGTTGGAGGGGGATTCTTAAGCTGGCCTCATTAGGTTCAGTCAAATAAAATACAACTTTGAGCAAACTTGTGGATTCCCTTTATTTTTACACAAACACTTGCACCTTTTTGGGACATTGAAAGACACAACGCAGAAACCAGTATTGGTCTATAATACACAACAAAGAATTTGTCCTCTGCGGCACGGGGTGCCACTGCAGCAAATAACGTCGCTCTACTCTCTTCCTACCTGTCCTCCGTGGCAACAGGAAAAGAGTGACTCAACCAAGAGGAAATGGAGATTTTGGCTCAGTCCCCTGGCGTCATCATCCACCTTACCTAGGTGCAGGCGTTGGCCGCTGGCAACATCATGGCTATCTCCATCATGCCGAGATACATCTCAGATTCAGATTCAGATACGGCATATACAGTACAGTGCATACACTTTTTTCACAAATAAAAAAGTGCAAAACAGGACAAAACAGTGATACAACGACAAGACAATAAAGTACAATGGCTAAGGACATGTTGTCAGTGCAAAATAAAGTAAACAATTCCAGCCCTAGCAGCTCGCCATAGGAAGAAACTAAGTCTTGGGCAGCCGTAGCCGCTTGCCGTGGGGAAGGAGGGTGAAGAGGTTGTGACCCAGGTGGGCGGGGTCTGCCATGATCTTCCTCACCTTCCTCAAGGCCCTGGTGGAGCCCCAGCCGATCACCCTCTCCGCCGAGCGTATTACCCACTGCAGGATATGGACTCGATGATGGAGGTGTAAAACTCAGCCATCATGGTCCTCGGCAGCTTGAGCTTCCTCAGCTGACGCAGAAAGAACATCCTCTTCTGGGTCTTTTTATTGAGCGAGTTGATGTTCAGCTCCCATTTCAGGTCCCGGGAGAGTGTCATGCCGAGGAAGCAGCAGGACTCCACAGAAGCCACCGGGGTCTGGCTGTCACAGTCTCACCTTCAATGAGAGACCGATATTCCAAAAACACTCTCGCTGCTTACCACAATGACCTTGTACAGACAGCCATGCAGTTTCCCACACGCATCCCTGTACAGGCTATAAGTCAGTCACTTCTAAGCACTGACATGGTTTGGTCATGCTCAAAATGCTGGTACGGTCTGATTGTGCCTTCTCAACATCACACTGGTATGAAATATATTAAATAGAGGGCTGTGGCCCTAGTCAGTGATGGCTGCATTGAGCAAAATTATTTCAGCAAGCGCCCAGGCACACGGAGCAGACCAATAGGCAAAGCAAGATGCTACATCAGTAGTAGTCATATAACTACGGTTATAATCCATAACCTTCGATATGGATGTACGTACATGAAACATAACACACATTTGTAAATGAACACACACACACAGGCAAACAAACAAACAAACAAACAAACAAACATGTTTATGTCCAAGTGCACACAATTTTTTGTGCACATGGGAATACCAAATGGCATCATGATATCTGCACAAATAGGACACACCCATCCTGGCACACAATCTTTTGGCTGCCACTCATTTTGGATGCCGCTCATTTTGGATGGCACATTCTGGCTGGCATATTTTGGCTAGCTCACACGCTGCGAAGAACAAAGGCTTCCTGGCACATGCGGGTATGCAAACAACCATAAACCCAGGTAGAAAAACATCCCCCAAATAAACCAACAACAAACACATTTTCCCTATATTAATTTGCCTACCACGCAACTGCTGTCAAGCGCTGCGCACCACAGAGTGAGCGACGGGTAGTTTAGTCCCCCTACAGTGTTTCTGGAGACACATTTCAACAATGTGACGTACTGTAGCAAAGATAAAAAATAATTATTCCTGGAGCAAATGTAATGACAGAAGAAAACAAAAAAAAAAAAAAAAAAAAAACTTCAGTCTTCACTCCCCCTTGTCTTCACGACTTCCTTACAAATCATTAGCCTTCTGCTTCCCCGCCAGGGTAAAACCAAAAACAAACACTTAGTCGTCCCCGCTGAGAGGATTGCTGATCATTGTTTATGATTTATTTCTATCTAATCACGAGAGCTTTTTGCCCGGGAAGTTAAAAGGAGGAGGAAATATATAGAGTGGAGGTAGAGTCAGAGCCGGAGGAGAAGGAGGCATAGGAGGTGGGAGGAGGGGTGAAGGTTTGGAGCAAAGAGGGCGGAGGGGGGTGCATCTTGACTACATCATTGTTAAAAAGGATGATGTAGTTTGGAGGGAGAGGAGCCGGGCCGTGGTGGAGAGCAGAACGGCCTTGCCCTGGTCTGTTTGAACTATAGGGATTTTTTGCAGTTGAAATTATTTTTATTTTTATTTTTTAATGATTTTAGGCAAGGAGAGAGTGCATGTATTTTGGGAGTTGTATGTTTTAGTTAAAAAAAAAGAATCTGCGATACAACTATCTTTTTCCCATTGTGTCTTTTATACCCTGTATTTTAGCATCTGGGGAGCGGTGTGAGGCTGCTTGCGCTCCTCAAGAGAATGAATCTCTCTCTCTCTCTCTCTCTCTCTCTCTCTCTCTCTCTCTCTCTCTCTCTCTCTCTCTCTCTCTCTCTCTCTCTCTCTCACAGGAGAACAGCCCCTCTCACACAGCCTGTTCAAGGAGGGAATGTTGCCCCGATATTCTGCCTCCCTGTTTGTATAAAAGGTATACAAACACAGAATTGTTGTTTTTATTGCACCAGAGGTGTATTGACACCGCCCCGGCCTCAGTGTGAATGGGACTACCGGCATGCCGAGACCAGTGTTGCCAGATTTTACTGAGACCAAATAGTCCAATCAGAGCCCTGAGCCCACCTAATCGTCACAAAAATAGCCCAATATTTTTTTACTTAATTATGTTAATATTTTTTTACTTAATTATGTTTACATTTTTTGTCTCAAGTTTGGCAATTAGGTTGATATTTTGTTAAAATAACACACACACAGTTATGTCCAATACCACTACAATCCACTAGGTGGGAGGTTAATGCCACACAGACGCAGTGGATATGCGAAAACATTATGTGCTTTACGATAAAAGCATGAAACTTTTCAACCCATCGCTAGATGTGATTGACTTTTACATTGATTTTTGAACTCTGGGTTGCTTTCCCACTCCCGCCTTTGTTTATTTCCGCCAGACGCTCGATCCAGCTCCAACACAAAATGTTATAGATTTTGACCCGCCCAATCAAATAAAAAGTAGTGAAACCGCCCAATCTGGCAACAATTGCAGAGACAGGCGGTTATAGGCCTTAACTCAATCCGCGCCAGACCCGATGATAGTCGGGTTAACTCGCCGACGCTTGAGCACCAGACCCGAGTATAGTCGGGTTTTCATCGTTATTTCTTTTATTCGATATTTTCATTCATTACAGGCACACGGACATCTGGGTTAACATGGGGAATCATCCTGAGAATGCCAAAGTGCAATACCGGCCGCATACACCCAGGTGGCAGTATCGAGCACCCTTTGAAACATTATATCTTGGCCTGTGCGTCGATCAAAAGTCTCCGGTCGGATTTCTATTGGTCGGGCAAGGGGGGGCGGTTATACCAGTCGGATTGAGAAGCGTGAATTGCTCCCGGTGCATGTGTGTGGCGGATTATGTTGGCGACACGATCGACACCAATACTGGGACTCGCGATCAGATAATTGGAATATTCTTTTTGGGGTACATCCTAGTGAAGGTAAGGGCTATATGATATCAATCCTGCTGTGATCCAATCATGACTTCACCTCGATCACAACATTTGTCTGTAACGTTACTCGACAGCATATGCCGCTGGTAATGATCAAAGCATCAAAAAACGACCTCCCCCCCACCCTTTCATGCATTCATGCATAGCGTCGTTTTCTGGGATAAGACTCTAAAACTATAGTAATATTCACCACCATATAAAACGGGATATATAAAAAGTTATGGATGAAAAAAATTATTCTTTAACACATATTGAACGATAGATAGTCGGTGTCAAATGGGCCATAGTATTGTATCCATAGTAGGGATGGGTACCGTTCACATTTGTACCTGTGAATCGATACCGGTACCCAACGGTACTTTTTTCGGTACTTTAGTCTCTAAAAATGTAATCTACCTACCTCAGTATATATACCTACCATATATATATATTAGAGGTGGGCATAGATAATTTTTTTTAATCTAGATTAATCTATCTGCAATCCTGGATTTAATCTAGATTAATCTAGATTAAAATGGCTAAAAAAAAAAAAAAAAAACTGCCGAAGGCATTCAAAATATGTGTGTTCTACCCAAATAATGACCAGAAGTAAGTCCTTACTTTTTCTTTCCTCCTTATGTTTCTCAGGCCAGGTGGCCTATTACACCATGAGCCCATCTCCCGTTTCCATTACAGACTGTTTGAAAAAGCTGTTTTGCTATGATAATTGGTAATGAAATATCAAAATAATGTTCAATAAGATGTACTTGTGTTTAATAAGTTGTTTTATTCAGAAGTTAACACAAATAAATAATATTACCAGTACAGTACAGTATCTAGCACACTCTCAGGAGCAAAACAGAAAGAATCATTTCAAACTTGAACTATGTGACATGGCTTGAATCAACTGCTCCAGTGGAGTTGCTCAGTGGCCAATGGTGTCAACTGTGGTTGTACTGGGCAGCTCCCAGGTGTGAATGGAACTGTGTGAATGTGAAGCAGGGCGTTCCTGAAAAAGAGCATCTGTGCTCAGCGAACCTACCCTGGGTAAATAAATGTAATTTTTTTTTTTTTTTTTTTTTAGATTAATGCGTTAATTATATTATCGCGCGATACTAGTATAGCGTTAACGCAGCACGTTAACGCCGTTAATGGCCCAGCTCTAATATATATATATATATACACAGTCACACACATATCTTTAAATAAATGTTATGTTTATTTAAAAAAATATGTTTAACAAATTAACTAAAAAAGGTACACGTCTATATATTTAAATACAAAATAAATAAAGGTATTGTATTTTACAAAATAACAAGTATAAAACAAGGGTAAACAAACCACTCTAGCAGCAATGAACTATTCTGCTGATCAAAAAATAGTAGGGATGTTCGATGTTGGCTTTTTTACCGATACCGATATACCGATATTGTCCAACTCTTAATTTCCGATACCGATATCAACCGATACCGAATATGCAGGGTTTCCCCCCCCCAAAAAAACTTAATAATTTCAGGTAATTAATATTACATATCTCTTGTCATGGAATTAACACAACATTATGCATACTTTCGACAATAAATTAAATCAGAATTTGTTCTTACTTGCTTGCCTGGGTAAATAAAGGTTAAATAAATACTTTTTTTTTTCTCTCTTTTTTTTTTAAAAACCGATAGCCTACCGATAATTTCCGATATCACATTTTAATGCCAATATCGGCCGATAATATTGGTAGGCCGATAATATCGGACATCCCTAAAAAAAAATTAAATACACATCTATATATTAAAATAACAAATAAATGAAAGTATTTTACAACTGATTAAACAAACAAACAATCTAGCAGCAATGAACTACTCTGCTGCTGATTGAGTACTCTAGCAGTTATTTTCGCTCCACCCCCGCTTTGGAGAAGACCCGCTCTGCGGTGTGTTTGGTCTTACATAACAGCCTGTGGCTTGTTTACCGACGTCACATCCGCTACTCTTCTGTCTACTCTTAGCCTACGGAGCTAACGTTATGGCCGACGATTAGCTAATGTTAGCTTAACGTTAAATAAGTTACAAATATGTGAAAATATATGGAAGGAGTAAGCCGACCGCTAAAAAGAAAACCCACGCGGCAGCGCGAGCACATAATAAAATAAAGTTTCGAGAGGAGTGGATGTTTGGAGATAGTAGCAGAGAGCAGAGGTGGAAAACTGAGCTAACGTTACACTTTCTAACAACCTGCCCACTGTACCAAGATATCAGAGACATAACAACCTGCCCACTGTACCAAGATATCAGAGACAAGTATACTCCCCATGAATTGCAAACACCCAAAGAGAGTTTGAAAACATGTATTGTGCCGTTGACATTAACACTTTCAGTGCCAGCCATGCGGTGCCTAGGAACCCCGTTGCGTGCCACCGCTATATTCAATGACAGAGCTCTCATATTTGCGAACGCATAAACTATATCTTAAATTATGGCTATGTGTCTAATATCGCTTATCAATGACTTGTTTGCAGTCAACATTGTCGAAACGGATTGTTTTTTAATGGGTTCATTTCCGTTTTATACCATTTTGAAAAACGCTAGTTTTTTGAAAGTTTCAGAAAAAAATTAAGATTCTGTGATAAACACCCTTTACTGGAATACACTGGAATACACAAAACACGTTGAAATTTTTCGGCCTATTTATGAATCGTTTTCAAATAAACGCTAGATTATCGATAGTATATGTGTACTTATGTACGCTATAGAAGCAGGCTGAAAAATCTATTATCTTATTTCCTGATCGCACACACACACACACACACACACACACACACATACACACATATGGCACACGCTGATATATAAGTGAAAATAGCTCTGATTATCCCAAGACTGGTAAAATAGATTCCTTACCTCAGATCAGATGTTCTCCAAAAAGATTATTCCAATTCCTGATCGCCATTCTAAATATCGAACGCGTTTATTGATCCAACACTGGGTACTGGAAACACATATTCTCCGCTGTTCTGATGGTGGGCGATGACTTCAGTAGGCTCGGATTACATGCCTGACAAGTAAAATGTGGAAGCAGGACTTTTTTTTCTCCATGCGTTTCATTCAATCCAATCCAATGGGGTGCAGTACCATCCGGAGAGATGATAGGGGGTGGTATTTTCCCTGTTCGAGTTCAGACAGATCCCCACTGGTAACGTGAGGCTAGATTGATGAAAAATGAATGGAAATCGATAATAAAAAAAATAACGATTAAAAACGAGATCTCTCGTCGGCTGGCACTCAACGGTTGGCATGAACTAACAAAAATCTCGTCGTGAAAGTGTTAACATGCGGTTTCGTTTTGCGGTAAACAAAACGTGACGTCATCGGACTTTTTTTTTTCTTTCTCATAACCGAAAGTAGGCACCGTTGGATCTCATGTGAATCAATACTCGGTAGTACCAACGTGTTTCGGTAGGCACCTTTGAAAGTACAGAATTCGGTACCCATCCCTAATCCATAGCTATATTATAGAATATAGTTATAGCCCTGTAAACACGGCCACGTATTCCTATATTTTAGACTAGAGCATCGGCCTTTTAACACATTGACGGCCACAGGGATTAGACAGGCCCCACTCTATAAGGCCAGTTTATCATAACACGGTTTAACTATGCGTGAGGGTGTTCGTAGAGCTAAATCTATATTTTAAATTATTCCTATGTATCCATTCTCATTGTCAATTGACACTATAAACCTTCCCTTCAATATGCCTTAAAGAAATTATTTTTTCATCAATAAGTTCCCATTTTATAGCATGATTGTGACGACCCCCACTCTACCTGCAATGGGGAGTCTACTGACTCAAAGAGCATGGTAGACTGGGTAGGTTGTTACCCCAATTTGAATCACCTGGGCAGTGCAGAGAGCTGCCTGCACACCAGTGGAGGCTGGTGACCAAATTTTTAGGTGAAGCACAAATTATTATATATTATATATTAAATAATATTTTTAAAACATCCCCCACTGTGTGTCAGTGGTCAGTGGACACAGATGAAAACATACTATTAATATACACTATATATTAATATTAATACCAACACCAATCAATCAATTACTTAATATTAATATTAATATCAATATACATACTAATATACTATCAATACTACTATTGAATATTACATAAACTATTCATTTAATTTACACTATACATTTCATCAAACCAGCATGTCATGTCTCCTTTAACTGTGGGTGAAAGCAGTCCAAGAACTACAATGCCTGGCAATGTTTACTTCTGCATCTCACGCAAAACACACACAAGCCACCGGTCGTTTCAGACACAAACCCACACACAACGGACAAGATAGCAGTTCTCATTCATAAGAGCACACCAAAGTTCCACCACATGAATCTCACCGTGACAAATCAGCAGAGCCACAGAGGCACTAGATCAGCCATGCGCCATCTCAGCAAAGTACGCTAGCCTAGCCACAAGCTAGCGGCAACATTCATTCATTCATTCATTCATTCACCACTAACACAGTGCACATGCAAATATTATCTGCAGGCTGCATTAGCAGCCAGCAGCCAACGTGATACATTACATTGTGTTTATATGTGACATAGCCAAGTTAACAACGTTTCAATCCCTTAATCAAGTCTCTAAACAATTCGACAGGCTAACGTTAGCTAACGTTAGCATCCAGGCTAAGCAGGCTTTCGTTTTACAAACATTACAACTTACTTTTTTCTGATCCAGATGCATAAGTCCACGTCTTCATGTTGCTCAGTTGCTGGTTTATACTTCGGTCCTAATGTTGGCGCAAAGTTTAATTTAGCCTACTGTGTTGTTGCAGCTGTGCTTGCTAAGCTAGTAGCTAGCTACAAGTTAGCTTGCCTTCACAGTCCAAGACGGCACGTTCACGTCAACTACAACTACACTAGTCTTCAACTGAGATTACAAAAAAAATATATATCATCCAAGTAAACGATGCAGTGCACAACAATAAGTGAACAAGTGAATAAAGATCTTAAAATATGAATGATTATATTAGGCAAATTAATGTTCTTCTTTCAGGCAAATTGCACACATGAGATGATGGAACACAACTTTGACTAGAACACTGAAGCCAGTCCAGCTGCAGTTCCGCAGGTATTTTACCAGGCAGACTCTGATTGGATTTCAAAGGCTGCCAATCATTCATCCTCCGTGTATTATTGGATTGTCAAGGCTGTCAATCATTCAATCCCCCCATTCAATGGCAAGAGTTTAACTGCACAGACCGTGCTTAGATGAAGTTAATAGCCTATTTTGATTGGCTATTATTTATTATTTATTTAAATTGGGTCAACCTGTGCAGTTATTCTGCACGAATATTACTGCAGTCATTACTGCAGTGCAGGCCTGCTCAGAGCTGTACATTTTGGCCATTTTTGAAGAAGAAAATTATTCACTGGCATTTTTTTACAGAGGAAAACTTTTCTAATAAAAAAATTATTATAATAATAATAATAAAAATAAATTATATATATAAATAAAATAAAATGTAAATTAATAATAATTATGAATTATGAGTGAATTTGTGTTTCACGTGTTGTCATAGAGAAACCTCCACTGCTGCACACACAGTACAGTATATTATGTTTCCCCTGTCTAACCCCTCTGTCTGCTTTCCCCATCTACCAGGACAGGTTGTCTCAGCCACCAAGCGAACTGTTACATCCCAATGTATATATTCCCCAGTGTGTGTCTCCATGTGTGTGTGTTCTCCATTTTGTTTCCTCCCTCCAGCCATTGTTCCCTCCACCCGTCCTCCACCATTGGTCCCTGCCAGGCCTGCCCTTCCATTATAGCAGCACAGCACCGATTGGTGGATGGTTTTCCAGACTCCAACACTCAATCAACACCACCCAATCATGGATCACCACACACAAAAACATGGCTTCTCACTTCAGTCTATCTCTCTCTCTGGCATGAGGCTAGGCCTAGTGTTACTTGGTGACATTGACTTTGACATTTGCATTTCGTTTATTGGCCTTTGTGCTTAGTGGAAATTGCCTTGTGTGTGTATGGCCACAGAGAGAGCATTGTTAGCTATAGTTTGTTTTTGTATATATTCTGCCTTTGTTGTATGTATCATTAATGTGTTTTTCTCTCTTTCTCAGGAAGCACAGATGGGGTGAGCTGCCATTTCCTTTTGATATTGTTTTCTCCTGTTTTGGTTAGGTAAGAGTAGTTTAGGTAATGTAATTTCTTTTACCATAGATTATATTGGTTGATTTGGAGTATAGTGGTGTTTGTTTGTTGTTTTGGCCTGGGCTCACCCTTGAGCTACATGTGCTTCCTTTGCCTCTCAATAAATATCATTGTTGTTTACAAACGTGGTCCATCTTTTCTGTCAACCAACTGTTATGTTACAGCCCTTTACCCTTAGACACACAGGGGTTGTAACATAAATGGGGGCTCGTCCGTAACCCGTGTTCATTGTTGGTTGATGGATTTGGTGAACTGTGTTTGTTTGCACTTGTATAGTAGATAATTTGTGTCTAAAATGGCAGTTAGTACTTTTGATCTGGGGAAATTCTTGAGCAATCCTAGTGGGGAGAGCTGGATAGCTGCCGCAAGGCAGACTTAGTGGATATTGCCACACATTTTAATCTCTCGGTTCAAAAGCATCTTAAACATGATATCAGGTGTCTTGTGGTAGATAAGCTGTTGGAGCAGGGGATGCTTGTTTTACCTGTGGTCTCTGATGAACATGCAAGTCCTCCTGGTGAACCTACTGAAGCACAGCCTTCTGTATCTGAGGAGCAAGCTCATGGTGAAAGTGCTGAGAAGGCAGGTGTGAAAGTCACATTGCCACATTTTCACTTGGCCTCTCCTGTGTCAACTGGGTCTCGAGAAGGGGCCCAGATCAAGGTTAGAATAGCACGTCTCCAGATGGAGGCTCAGGAGAAGGCACAAGCACGTGAGGCGGAGTATCGGCTTCGTAGAATGGAGCTTGAGGCAGAAAATGAAAGGGCTATTAACATTCGTAGGTTGGAGGTGGAAAAAGAGCTCAGACTGCGGGAGTTGGAGCTGGGAGTCCAAAAGAGTGAATCCAACTCTGCTACACCGACTCCTCCACAAGGCCCTGGTATGTCCTCCTCCACAGCTTATTCATCACACAGTTTTGATATAAGTAAACACATTGCTTTGGTGCCTCCGTTCCGAGAGACAGAAGTTGATACTTATTTGAATGTGTTTGAGCGTATTGCTGCTTCATTGCGCTGGCCAAGAGAGGTCTGGCCTTTGTTGCTTCAATGCAAATTGACTGGTAAAGCCCAAGAGGTTTGTTCAACACTTTCCCTAGAAGATAGTTTACTGTATGATACTGTGAAGGCTGCCATCCTTCGTGCATATGAGCTTGTGCCCGAAGCTTATAGGCAGAGGTTTTGCAGTCACAAGAGAGCTGTCAACCAGACCTTTGTAGAGTTTGCTAGAGAGAAGGGAACTCTCTTTGATAAATGGTGTGCAGCAAGCAAGGCCTCAGATCTTAACTCTCTCAGAGAACTCATTCTATTAGAAGAGTTTAAGAATCGTTTGCCAGAGCGTATTGTCATTTACCTGAGTGAGCAGAAAGTGTCCACTCTGCAGCAGGCTGCTGTATTAGCTGATGAGTTTGCGCTAACCCATAAAACTGTGTTTGTAGATAGGCGTGACTCGTTTCTCCCCCATGATTTCTCTCAGAGACATTCTGTCCCCAACCATTCAGAATTCACACACCCCCGACCAAACATGTCACCTCCACGCTCAAAAGAGGAGCGGACATGTTACTACTGTCATAAATCTGGTCATGTTATTTCTGACTGTTTAACATTGAAACGTAAGCAGCAACCGTCCTCTCAGAACTTTAGGAAACCCAAAGGGGTTGGTCTGATTAAAATGGCACCTGGTTCCGATCGACAGATGCACAATGATCAGGATGTTCTCGACCCTTGTTTCAGGCCATTTATTTCGAAGGGTTTAGTTTCCTTGACAGGGGATCCAAAAGATCAGTGTACAGTTCAGATCTTACGAGATACTGGAGCCTCACAATCCTTTATCCTCTCTGATGTGAGATATCTTCCTGTGGTTCTAGTGTCCTAGTTCAAGGTATTGAGATGGGTTTCGTGCCAGCCCTGTTACACTGTATTCATGTACAATCTGATTTGGTCACTGGTTTCTTTAAAATATGGGTGAGACCTTCCTTGCCAGTTAACGGCATTTCCTTTATCATGGGAAATTATTTAGCTGGAGGACAGGTGAACGCTGTGCTGGAAGTGTTGGATCACCCAGACACAGATTCTCTGCCTGATGACTTGTCACAGAACTTCCCTGAAGTTTTTTCTGCAAGTGTTGTCACTCGGGCTCAATTGAAAAAGAGGGGTGATGAAATTGACTTGTCTGACTCTGTTTTTTCAGCTTTTGTCAGGGAGGAGTTGCTGGCTCCAACTTCTGACACCGCTGACAAACCACCGACTCATAGTAAGATACCCCGACAGACAACTGTAACTAGTTCCGACGCATTGAAGTTACCCGTTACTCGTGAAATGCTAATTACTGCCCAGAAGGCTGACCCTTCTCTTCTCTTGAAACAGAACAGAGGAGAGAGTTGCATTCTTATTTTGTGGATGAAGGAGTTTTGATGCTAGACTGTCAGAGCATGCACAATCAGAGATAGGGCTACCAGATCAGGTACCAGACTGGAGCACTGTCTATCAGATTGTTGTCCCTGCAGTTTATCATCAGCATGTACTGTTCTTGGCCCATGACCACCATTGGTCTGGACATTTGGGAGTCACTAAAACATACAACAGAATACTTCAACATTTCTTTTGGCCCGGTTTGAAGTCTGATGTAGCACAGTACTGTCGTACCTGTAGTACTTGTCAGATCACCGGAAAGCCAAACCAGGTAATTCCACCTGCTCCCCTCTGTCCTATACCAGCGGTCGGTGAACCATTTGAACATGTCATAGTTGATTGTGTTGGTCCGTTGCCAAAGACCAAAGCCGGCAATCAGTTTTTGTTGACAATAATGTGTACCGCCACCCGTTTTCCTGAGGCTATACCTCTTCGCAGAATTACAGCGCCTGTAATAATTAAGGCTTTGACGAAGTTCTTCTCCACGTTTGGACTGCCTAAGGTAGTACAGACTGACCAAGGCACCAACTTTCTGTCTAGGTTATTTGAGCAAGTGTTACAGTCCCTGGGTATCCGACATATAGTGTCCAGTGCCTACCACCCTGAAACTCAGGGGGCTCTAGAACGTTGGCATCAGACATTAAAGTCCATGTTGCGTAAATATGGCTTAGACACAGAAAAAGATTGGGATGAGGGTGTCCCCCTTGTTCTATTTGCTGCACGAGAGACCATACAGGAGTCTCTTGGTTTCAGTCCTGCTGAGCTCGTTTTCGGGCACACTGTTCGAGGACCTCTGAAAGTTCTTAAAGAACGGTTCATGTCAAAGGGTGCCAGCACACCCACTAATGTTCTAGATTTTGTTAGCCAGTTTCGAGAGCGACTGCATCAGGCGTGCTCTCTCGCAAAAGAAGCACTCTCTTCTTCCCAGAGAACTATGAAACGGCACTATGACGAGAAAGCTGTTTCTCGATCTTTCCAGCCAGGTGATAAGGTTCTAGTCCTGTTACCTATCCTTGGCTCTGCTCTTTCCGGACCGTATGCAATAGACAAGAAAATAAGTGATACGGACTATGTAGTTTGCACCCCTGATCGTAAACGTCACTCTCGTGTTTGCCACATCAATATGCTTAAACCATATTTCTCCAGAGATAGTCTGCAGGTGAAGACCTCAGACCAGACAGCCGGACTGGCCGTCTCTGCTGTTGCCTCAACTCCAATAGTTCCGGACTCTCCTAACGTTAGTGGTGAGGATGTAGATGGTTTAGAGTTGCGCAATGCAGCCCATCAGTGTGCTAGATTGTCCAACACTGAGATGTTATTGAACCTGCCCACTCACTTAGCACACTTACCTGAGGAGCAGCGAGAGGACATCACAAATTTGATTCAGGCCTACCTGGCTCTGTTTGGTGATGTTCCCTCCTGTACTTCTGTATTGGCCCATGATATTAATGTTAACAATGCTGTGCCTATCAAGCAACATGCATACCGTGTTAACATCACCAAGAGAGCCATGATGCAACAGGAGGTTGACTATTTGTTAAAACATGGTTTAGCCAAGCCAAGTTGCAGTCCCTGGAGTTCACCTTGCTTGTTAGCTCCCAAACCGGATGGAACTCCTAGATTTTGTACTGATTTCCGAAAGTTAAATGCTGTCATTGTGCCTGATTCCTTCCCGCTGCCCCGCATGGAAGATTGTATTGACAACCTTGGATCTGCCACCTATGTTAGCAAACTAGATTTGTTAAAGGGTTACTGGCAGGTCCCTTTGACCCCCCGTGCCTCGGAAATCTCGGCGTTTGTTACTCCTGAAAATGTTTTGCAATATACTGTAATGCCTTTTGGAATGCGTAATGCCCCGGCCACTTTCCAGCGACTGGTGAACCTAGTCCTGGCTGGTGTTCCAAATTGTAATGCCTATCTCGATGACCTGGTTGTCTATTCGACCAACTGGCGTGACCACATGACAACCTTACAAACTGTCTTTGACCGCTTAGCTGGAGCCTCCCTGACCCTTAACCTTGCCAAGTGTGAGTTCGGCAAGGCTACGGTTACCTATCTTGGTAAGCAGGTAGGACAAGGACAAGTGCTGGCGGATGCTCTATCTCGGGGTTAAATCTCTCGTGTGGTCGACTTGTTTGTTGACTGTTGTACTGACTGCTTGTTTTTTTTTTCCCCCATGGCTCTTTGCTTTGAAGTACATGTTATCTCGGAGATGGAGATCTCGTTGTTAAAGAAAAACATTGGATCCTTTGTCAATTCTGTTATACATTTGTTTGTTGTTTATCCGTTTATTGTTTGTTTAGATAGGTTTAAATAAATTATTTTGTTAACTTGGTATCACGTGTGGACTCCCTATTTGTGACAAACCTCTTGTTTGTGACATATCTAAACAAACAATAAACGGATAAACAACAAACAAGTGTATAACAGAATTGACAAAGGATCCAATGGTGATCGTTGTGCTGTGCTTAACACGTTGTGCGCCATAAACGGCGTAAGTCGTTATTGCCCGCCATGCATTGAACGCCAACAGCGGCGTAAATCGTTTTTGGGATCAATATTTCATTTTTTCGCCATGGCATTCATAATTCATCCAGCCTCCCTCCGGACTGCAGCGGCACCCTGTCTGAGATTGCAACGCCTCAATACCGCCACCAGGTGGATGGTCGGGCGAGTTACACTCACGCCAAAACCGGAAGTGGCGATCGGTGCATCAAGGAAATCCCTCCGGCAGTCATATCTTGTTACGTGGGTCCAGACAAACACTCAAGTGCATTTGGATCGCTTTAGAAACGCAATAATCTATATGATTTCGGCGTTTATTGCGCCATACAAACCGGAAATGGATCTAGGAGATCGGCATCAAATAATTGGGATCTTTTTCCTCCAGTCTCATCGGCGAACGGTAAGAGGAATATAACGTTATTTTCAGCCCGATTGTTTATTAATTTCACTGCAAACCATCTGCTCAACATATCAACCCATACTAAATAAAGCCGTTACTGACGATCAAGGAATTAGAAACGACCCCCCCCCCCCTTTCCTTCACACATGATGAAGCATAATGTATACCGATCATATACATTTGAATTTTTTAATATAGCATGTATAGGAAAGAAACGCCAATCGATAATCTATCATATGCGTCAGGGCCTATAACTAGCGTTTTTGGAATTACAGCAGAAAAGCTTAAAAACATACTTATATTCTAGATGGTATTAACACAACAATGTATGAATGAAAAAATATAACGTTCCCACATCCGGAACGATAGATAATCGATGTTGAATGGGCCATAGTAATGCAGATATAGCTATAATATTTAAAAAGTTATAGCCCTGCAAAGAAGGTAAACATCTCCATAGGGTTACAGTGCTGGCAGACTGGGTATAATGATGGGCACAATGCCCGGCGCCCAATGTGTTAAGCAGTTTAAGGCTGGCGGTCAAGTTTTGCTTTTGCAGCCTGTAGTAGCTTCTCCCTGTGAGGCAAAGTTACCAGGCCCTTACAGTATTGTGCGGCAGGTGACTGAGATAAATGATGTTGTTGTGCCTGCAACCTTCCAGCACCTAATGACATGTGTTTGTGCATGGTTGACCATTTAAATGGTAGATTTAAATTATAGGGTTGACTCCATTGGTTTTGAAGTACATCAGTGGAGGTGAATGGCGCCCGAGCACGGGTATATACGTGTTTCGATTCCACCCGTTGTGGACAGAAGCACGGACATGTCCGTGGGAAGGTTGTTTTGGCTTTATTCCATTTTAATAACCTATTCAAGGTTGCCGAGCGGCACTGCAGATGTACCCTACTCTTTGAATTCGAGAAAGTGCAATACCGGCCAGATCCTCTTAGGGGCGCTATCGCGATAATGCAGTGTGCCCTGTGGCTGAACGGAGCATAATTTTTTTTTACTTTCAATGGAGTTTTCAGTTAGCTGGACTCTGGATGTGCAGCATGTAGCTTGGATTACGTTTTGGATTGCGGATTTCACTATGCAATAAGGGGATTTATCATCAGCCAATGGACATATCGATCTACCAGATGGCGATCGATAACGGGGAAATGCTCGGGGGGATCCAACCGGCTCATGGTAAGATCTTTTTTATGTAAATTACAGCCCGATCGAGCCTTGTTATGATACGATACGATCTGCCTATGTGGCTACTTAGACAAACACGGTTATTGGTAATCAATAATAAGAAACGACGTCCCCCGCCCCCCCCCCCTTTCATGCATACATGCTTGAGGATCATGCCGATCATATGCACTTTGATTTTTTTAACTGTAGCATCTGTATAACGGAAATGCCATTGGATATAACGTTAGTAACTATTAGCCCTTTATCTCGCCTTCCAGGAAATATACTAGACCAAATGCCGTATAACGCTTATATTCACGGCGCTATAAAATGAGAACGTATTGATGAAACAATTATTTCTTTAATCCATTTTGAAGGGACAGTTTATGGTCCCAATTGACAATGAGAATGGACAGATAGCAATACTATAAAGCAGAGGTAGGCAACCCTAGGCACGCGTGCCTGCATAGGCACGCAGGGGCATTTGCATAGGCACAGAGGGCAGCATTAAAAAAAAATTATAATATTTTTTTTTTTTTTATATTATAGTGAAATATTTTGCACTGTTGTCGCATTTATCTTGTTGAAATCATCCCACAGGTTCTTTTTACTACCACATATTTAATTGAGACCCTTTATTTGTTTATTATTTCAATTCAGCTGGAAATACATTGCTACATCATTCAGTAACATTTGCAGAGCCTTATAACAAAAACATTATTACGGTCACCATTGTGACCAGTGGGATTAATCAACACATTTTATAATTTATATTTATATATTATATTTTCTATTTCATTGAACATTGCACATGTTAAAGGCCATTTTCTTTACTCAAAATGTGAGTATTACCAAGTCAACTTGTGTTCTTAAAACAATGACAATAAACATAGTTTTATTAGGTTGAAATAATGTGGTTGTGTACTTATTTTTCTGTTAACTTATTATGGATTTAAAACTGAAAACCTTAATGCACAGTAACTGAACTCAATATCTTTTAGTTCTGGTAACTTATTATTATAATTTTTTTACAGTGTAGTCTTGCGATCAATCAAAACTTATTTACACGATATACCTCACATTCACCCTCCATTCACATCCTGGTGTTCTCCTGGTGTTCTCCATTAGGCCTGTAGGTGGAGCTATGACAGCACATGTACAGTACACACACTGATGGTGTGTGATGTGTCCAAAAATGAATGGGCAAATGTGAGTGAAATGGTCGCACTGTATGCAGCTGTTTGTCTGCATTGCATTCCCCCCCCCCCCCTACTCAGATTTAGGGTTGATACAACCATCATAATAATATTGTTAATAATAACAATAATGATGTAATAATGTAAAAATTATCATTAAAAAGACCTGATTATGAGAAGAAAAAAAATACGATGCATGGAATATTGTTGAGGCACACTAGTTACAACTATATTTCAACAGGCACTCCATGTCAAAAAGGTTGCTGACCCCTGCTATAAAGTATAGATTTATCTCTACAAACAGCCTCACGTCTGTTTACATTTGCCGGTCCTCTAGAGAGATTTATTAGACGCATCCCAATGGCCCTGAATGTGTTAATATATATATATATATATATATATTTTGTATTATTATTATAATTATTTTTTTATTAGAAATGTTTTCCTCTGTGAAAAAACCAATGCCAGTGAATATTTTTTTCTTCAAAAATGTCCAAGTGACAGCTCTGAGCTCTCAGATCTGGCCTGATCCCATAACTGCAGTAATGGCCAGATGTCAATCACTCAGTGCTAAAATAGGTGCACAGGTTGGGCTTAAGAATATAATTATCCAATCAAAATAGGGTATTTGAGTTTAAAAAAGGCCGGTAGTGAGACTAAACCTCACTAATACATTTTAATGGGGCTTGAATGATTGACAGTTCTGACACTTTTTCTACACCAATCAGAGAACACCATTTCCTATTTCCTGCTTTGAGAGGGCTTGGAGAGCCCAGTCAGTAACATTACTGTGGCAGTAGCACTGTAGGCTAAATGAAACTTTGCACCAAAGGACCGAAGTATAAATCAGCAACATGGAGAGGATCAGAAAAAAAGTTGTGGATGAAAAAGTAAGTACAGTGTTTGTAAAAGCTTGTATGCTAACAGTAGCTAGCCAATTTGTTACCTTTTAGCTTAGCTTATATTACATCACAATGATGATCACCAAGCTAACTTACTGTACACAGTAGGGCTGGGCAATTAATCAAAACAAAATCGCGATATCGATTCATAGACCTATGCAATCTCATTTCTAAGTTATGATGATTTTTCTTTTATTAAAAAAAAGTTATAATTTTTTTTTTACTTTTTAAATGATTTTATCTGGGTTGAACATGATTTGTGGAACTCCCTCTGGTGTTGTGGTCGTGGTATTCACCAGTGTTGGGACTAACGCGTTACAAAGTAACGCGTTACAGAAACGAAGTTACTTTTTGCCGCAACTAGTACTCTAACGCATTACTTTTGAAATTCAGTAACGCTACTTACGTTACTGAATGGTTTGTTAGTTCGTTACTGCGTTCTTTTTATGTAGATTCATAGCGAGCGTCCTTATTTCGCCTGCGTTTGTTTTGTTTACTGTAGACTGAAAGGCGCTATATAAAACGAAGTATTATTATTATTATTATTTCTTTCCGTAGCCTCATTCTGGTTTCGCACTTCTGATTGGCCACTGACGTTCTGAAAGAAATAGGCGCTCTCTACAGTAAACAACAAGAGGACGCTCGCTATGAATCTACATAATAAGAACGCAGTAATAATAACGAACTAACAAACCATTTAGCAACTACTTGGAGAGATAATTAATATACAACATGGAAACGAGATAAAGAACATGTTTGAAGGGCTGCTGGAGTCAACTGGACTAACGTTACATCTCGACCACCGCAGACTGGTGACGGTGAGTGCAATGTGTTCACTGAAACTCAAGATCAACGGATTTTGACTGTACAAAATCTGCCAGGGAATCTCATAATACTAATCAAACAATATAAATATAGTCCTTTCATGCACAATTGATATCCTAACTATTCTAACGTTGCAATGCTTTGATAACAACGCTGCAAGATGGTTATGAATGAATTAATGAATGGATGAATGAATGAATGAATGAAAACTTTATTTAACAGATTGCAGAATGGGTACAATACAGTACGGCTCAATACATACAATTGTTAAGGGGATGCAGACCTGAGAAAGACGTTTGTCTTGTTTCCATCAGGGTCCCCCATTTTCAATTCATATAGACATTTATGACATACACAACATACATGACATTTATGGCATAGGGACATATAGGTATTTAGTACTGATACATTTGTGACATAAACGGTATTCCAATATACAGTACTGTTACCCCTAGATCCTGACAGAGTATATACATATGATGGGGAGGGGACTGTACATTAGGAGGGGGTGGGTGGGTGGGAGAGAAATATACATACAGCGGGGAGGGAATATATAATGAAACGCTCTAGACCACATTGCTTAGCAGAGTTCGGTGATGTGAATGGAAACTGTCAAGTTGATCAACCGATTTTGAGTATATGGGGCATGGGACTTGAGCAATTTTTTTTTTTTTTTTTTTTTTAAATAACTAAATAGTTACTTTTCACAGTAACTCATTACTTTTGGGTGTAAGTAACTAGTACAGTAACGAAGTTACTTTGAAATGAAGTAACTAGTAAAGTAACTGAGTTACTATTTTTCAGTAACTAGCACAACACTGGTATTCACTGACCTTTGGGAAGTATTTCAACATGCACATGGGTATTTTAGTGGTGTAGTGTATCTTGTAGACCAGGCCCATTGCAAGTTGCTGTACTCTGTTGTCTACTCTAAGCCATCCTAGGTTGTCAAAGTGGGCAGGGGTGAGGTGGGTTTTAGGAGTAAGGTCAAGCAGTAGTCTGACCAGTTTGTTTTGTGATGTTTGTAATCTTGTTTTTAGGGCCTTTGAGGTGCTTTGGTACCATGAGGTGCAAGCATAGTGGTAGTACCGTTGAATGAGTGCTCCTGTTAGAGTCTTCAATGTATTCTTGTTTACCAGAGAGGAGATCCGGTAGAGGAATCTAGTTTGTTGGTTGACTTAGTTTTATTACATTGGATCCCATTTTGTCACAGGAAAGATTTGCCTCTAGGATGGAACCCAGGTACTGTAGGTAATTTCATCTTTCCTTTTAAGATAAGATAAGATATTCCTTTATTGATCCCCTTGGGGAAATTCAGGCATCATAGCAGCATGGGGGAAGGGGGGGGGGGTACAGGTAGTGAAAACAACACAAGCAGCGTAAACAAATAGGTAAATATAATTTACTATCTAACTAACTGAAATATATATTCACAGTATTCACAGTGTCACATAAGGTACAGTATGCATAAGGTAGTGTTATAATTTACTATCTAACTAACTGAAATATACATTATTCATTATTCACAGTATCACAGTATCCACATAAGGTGCAGTATGCATAAGGTAGTGTTATTGTCCTACTTGGGTTCCTATTAGTTCTAGGTCTATGTCTGGCAGCAGTCTCTGCCCACTGTTGTGGAGCCTGATGGCCGCCGTTATGAAGGACTGTCCGAGGCGGTTAGTTGAGTGTCGGGGGGGTATGAGTCTGTGGCTTCCTTGTCACCTTCACCTAATATGTTTTAATCTGGTCAGGTGCACTGTCACCTAATATGTTTTGATCTGATCAGGTGCGCTGTCACCTAATATGTTTTGATCTGGCAGGGGTGCTGTCACCTAATATGTTTTGATCTGGTCAGGTGCGCTGTCACCTAATATGTTTTGATCTGGTCAGGTGAGCTGTCACCTAATATGTTTTGATCTGTGTCTGGTTAGGTGTGCCGTCACGCGTCACCTAATATGTTTTCATCTGTCTGGTCAGGTGTGCCGTCACCGAATATGTAATTTTTTGCATCTGTGTCTGGTCAGGTGCGCCGTCACCGAATATGTAATTTTTTGCATCTGTGTCTGGTCAGGTGCACTGTCACCTAATGTTAATATGTTTTCATCTGTGTCCACTGACCACTGACACACAGTGGTGGATGTTTTACAAATATAATTTAATATATAATATAATATAATAATTTGTGCTTCACCAAAAAATTTGGTCAGCAGCCGCCACTGAAGTACATCATCTTTTAACATTCTCTGTTCTTCTCGTCTCGTTTGTTCCCCAATCCCTTCTGTCTCTTGCTCTCTTAATTAGCTTCTTAGGATACTATGTTGCAGAGAGCGGAGGCAGGAGGGTGAGGGGAAGGGGTGACCGGTCAGCAGGGGTGCTGGAGATGATTAGTGTCTGAAATTGTGTTGCTTTGTTTGTTGCTTTGTTTGTGACATATGGGGGCTTTCTCCACTCCTAAGCTCAGGTTGTAGCAACACTCAACTTTTGCTCCACATATTAATATATATGTTTGACAATTGGGGACTTGTTTGTTTGATATTGATGTTGTTTATTTGTATATACCAGGGATATCTGGGAAGGGTATAAACTATTTTGATTTGAATTTAGAGGGAGACAATAAAGAGTACTCATGTGGTTACATTGTAGAGGTTGCTGTGAGTTTTTTGAACCAGTGACTCTTAGTTTGCTTTATTTATCTCTTTCATATCCCTGTTTGACAAATGTTTTTGAGACATTTGTATTTTTGAAATTGGTGTGTTCTGTTGTCTAATGTGTAACCCTTGTTTTGTCTGTTCCCCAATCCCTACTGTCTCCTGCTCTCTTAAATAGCTTCCTAGGGCCCTATGTTGCAGAGAGAAGAGGCAGGGTGGTGAGGAGAATGGATAAAAGGGTTAAACAGGTTGTGATTTGTGTTTAGGGTTAGACCAACTGTTGAATTAAGCATTACATCACACGCAGGAGTGGTTTAACGACCACCCCTAGGCATGGTTTATTGTTCCCAAATCACGACTGCAAGTGGTGTAATGCTTTTATACAACTGCCACATTCATCCAACCTTATTGCTATACAATAAACACACATTAATCGAAGATTTATTGAAAAAACCATCCGCCAGAAAAATTTGTTCCCACAACAACAAAAAAGACAATTTGCCTCCATGTGGAAGCAGCTCGGAAGTACATCCAACCAACTAACACATCCAACTGTGTGTTATTGGAATGATTGAGAGAAGTTGCCTCATGTGGAAGCAGCTCGGAAGTGCATCCAACCAACTAACACATCCAACTGTGTGTTATTGGAATGATTGAGAGAAGTTGCCTCATGTGGAAGCAGCTCGGAAGTGCATCCAACGGATCCAACAAACTAACACATCCAACTGTGTGTTATTGGAATGATTGATTGAACATTTTATTACCAGATGCAGTATGGGTACAATACAGTACGGCTCAATACACACAATTGTTAAGGGTATGCAGACCTACTTTCTATAGAACTTCATTCTTAGATGCTTCTATAGAAAGTAGGTAAAACAAATTAAAACGTTTTCTTTGCACTATAGGAAAAAAAAAGTTTTCTTCGCCCTATCTTTTCATTTATTTAAAAAAAAAAACAGGCATACAGTAATAAAATTAGCAATCAACCAATCAATTCAATAGACCATTCTCACTTAAAACAGCGCAGCACTCAGCTGCTTCTCTGTCAGTCTGACTCTCCCCCGCCGTTGCAGACAGGAGTGTGTGTGTGTGTGTGTGTGTGTGTGTGTGTGTGTGTGTGTGTGTGTGTGTGTGTGTGTGTGTGTGTGTGTGTGTGTGTGTGTGTGTGTGTGTGTGTGTGTGTGTGTGTGTGTGTGTTTGTGTGGGGGTGGGTGGGTGGGTACGCCAGCGTCGGACAGTGTGAGTCTGAGAGTGAGCGCTGCAGTCAGGGGGAAGGAAGAAGACATTTTAAATAAAATTGCAAATAATCAATCAATCAATCCGCGATTTTTCTTTTGTTCCACAATGATTCATGACCCATAGATTACACAATCCAACATTGTGTAAGAGACTAAGACATTCGCCGTGACAGAATCTGTTTATATTTAGTCGTTATGACGCTATCAACATATCCATTTGTAGAGATTATTGTCCCCTCTCGTCTCCTCCCCTCTCCGCTCTCCGCTCCCTCTACAAAGTCGAACAGCGGAGTGATGTGATTCGGTTGTGGGCGGGTCCTGGGACCAGGAGCGTGGAATTGTGAAGAATACATACGTGTAAAATGACTGTTTCAGCCAATCAGAATCGAGAAATTTGCATGCCGTTGTATAATAAAGTAATATTAGTTACATTTGGGTTTGGGTTAGCTTGTTTGTAAAATAAAAGGTAACTTGTTAATAGGGTAGAACCCTTTTCTTTAGGGGGAGGGTGTGACAACCCCCACTCTACCTGCAATGGGGAGTCTACTGACTCAAAGAGCATGGTAGAGTGGGTAGGTCGTTACCCCAATTTGAATCACCTGGGCAGTGCAGAGAGCTGCCTGCACACACAGTATATATGTTTCCCCTGTCTAACCCCTCTGTCTGCTTTCCCCATCTACCAGGACAGGTTGTATCAGCCACCAAGCGAACCAACTGTGGATCCTTTGTCAATTCTGTTATACACTTGTTTGTTGTTTATCTGTTTATTGTTTGTTTAGATAGGTTTAAATAAATTATTTTGTTAACTTGGTATCATGTGTGGACTCCCTATTTGTGACAAACCTCTTGTTTGTGACATGATGAATATGAGCGTTATATGGGATTGGTCTGGTATAATTCCTGCAAAGCAAGTTACAGGGCGCTAAGCTAATAATGTTAAATCGATTGGCGTTTCGGCCATACACAAGCTAGAGATAAAAATCAAAATGCATATGATCGATATCATGTTCCACCATGAATGCATGAAAGGGGGGGGGGGGCGGGGGATGTCGTTTCTGTTTATTGATTACCAATAACGGAATTCGTTATTGTAGCCTCATTCACTGATAGGCTGGTTGGCTATGCTAACAAGGCCTGATCAGCATGAAATCTACGTGAAATCGTTCTTACCTGTGGCCGGTTGAATCCCAAAAAGGATTTCCCAGTTATTGATCGCCATCTGGTAGATCGATATGTCCATTGGCTGATGCTATATTCCTTTACTGCATACTGAATTCGGCGTTGCAAAAGGTATTCCATACGATCTGATGAAGGCATAGCTTCAGGCTAACAAAAAAAGTAGGCCTGAATGAAAAAAATTAACATCCGGTCTGAAAACAAGGAGTACTCCATTCTCAAGACAGTGCCACTACCAGGATCTGGCCGGTAATGCACTTTTCCGAATTCCAAGAGTAGGGTACATCTGCAGTGCTGCTCCATGACATTGAGTAGGATATTAAAATGCAATAAAAACAAATACGAGTTTACCATGTATATATACGTGGTTGGAACTTTAACACTTTGAGCGCCACGCCGGGTTTTTCCTTTTTACCCGCTGAATGCCACCATCGGCGCCAATGTTAACGTTAATATCGCCTAATCTATGTTTTAAATTATGGCTAATTATGTCTAATCTGCCCATCGCATTATCAAAGACTATTTTCCAGTCAGTGCTTGTTACGACCCTGGCTCATGGGCACGCAACCTATGTGCAAACCAACACCAAAACCCTGTGCTCTAACTCGAAGTGCTACTATCTCAAGGAACTATTAATATAAATGTAAACTAAAGTACTAAGGTAAACCCAACGGACAAGGACTGGAAGAACCTGACAGCTCTTCTTCTAAGCACAGACACTGCATGTGTGTTACTAGGTCTGCCTTTAAAGCTCCCAGCAGGTAACCAATCAGCACTAATTGGCTAATTGGCAGCCCTCACCTGCATGCCCCGTGACACAGGAGTACTCAGGCCTGCCTGCACAGTGACACAGAAGTGATCAGCTCCTGGTACATAACACCTCCCCCACCAAACTGGTTGCCCCAGAGGCAACCACCACACAACAACCCATAAACAAAAACAAAAAAAACCACTGTGACCCATTAGTTGTCAGGGCCACTACCACAACAGCGATAGCGGGTCGGCCCCAGTCGAACACGACCACCAACCGTTTTGTATGCTCCCTTTCAACAGGCCCCTCCACCGATACCGACCTGTCAAAAATAGACTGCAAACCAAAATCAACCTGAGAACTGCGCTCAACAGAACAGAACACAGCAAAACAAAAACCATAGATCACTGATACCACCACCGCGCCCATATCCATCCCACCTGGCACTGGCAGTCCAGGATACTGCAAGCCGTGAACATCCAGAGTAGGATGTACCGCCTCAGGTACAGCCCCACCGTACCTGGAACATGGCAGTACGACAGTCACAAAAACGTCTGGAACACCATCTAAAATGGCGTCACCCAAAATAACATTGTCCTGATCAAAATCAAAATGGCTGCCACTCAACAGACCAGGTCACGAAGGCGGCTCCTGCCCCACAGGACACAGGTAACTAGGTTGACCATCACACCTAGTGCATGGCAGAGAATCAGTGTGGACATGTGGATCAATGTCAGAATCATCAACTGACATACTGAGACCATCCCTGCTCACAAGTGAAACATTAGGGACAATAGAGCTACTGTGGGAAGGCTGGCAGCCTAAGTCAGGCTTAGTAGCCTCTCCAACTAGAACGGTGTCACATGAAACAACAGCACCTCTCATAGCATCCTTCCCACACTCCTCCTCCAATTCGTTCGTGGCCTCAGCCACCATACAGGCTGGGAAGACCCTGAGACACTGCGCTACCGTACCATCTCCTGCCACATGCTTCTCCGGCACGCATGTCAACGCTGGTTTCACCACCGGGCCTAACACAAAGCCACAATCAAGAGAATCATTATGCAGAGGTAGATCCACAGTGTGCTTTCCAAAATTCTCAACAGGTACACATTTTAATTCAACAAAGAATGTGTCACTAAGTGTAATGTCCAAAGTCGAAGTGTCAACAACATCACTTTTGTCCTTTGACATTTCCCAAGCCACAGCACACACAGGAAACACTCCTGGGTGTTTCTGTGCCAGCTCATTAGGGACCTCAGAAACCACAGGAATGGGAGTTACAACCGGAGTAGCCAACACTTTGTCACCAGCCAAATCATTCCCTAGAATGAAGGACACCCCCTTTATGGGAATGTGAGAACATACCCCCAAAACAACATTGCCTGATACTAAGGGAGAATTGAGCGTGACCTCATGCAAAGGTGCATCCACAAATCCACCCCCAAAGCCCCGAACAACGACACCGGAATGCAAAGAAGAGTTTTCTGAAAACGGCAAAACCCCCTCCAGAATGAGGGACTGAAAAGCACCGGTATCTCTCCAAATTGTTATAGCCTGTTTGGACTCTAGTGCATTAGTCAGGGAAACAAATCCATTCATCATAAACCTTGAGGAACCCTCGAGCTCTTTGTCCACACGTTTGATACTTCCCCCATCCCCATCTAACGTTGGCATAGGTGTTCTGCATATGGTTTCTACCAGAGCCACGGTTCTGACATTTTTCTGCTCAAGCACCCAGCAACGATATGACCAGGTTCTTTACAGTAGAAACAGATAATCCCTTCTGGGAATGCACCAGCAGAACCACCCCGCCTAGGAGGTGAAGTTAACTGACCAGCAGACACAGGTTTTGGGAAACGGCCCCCCTGAACAGGACGCCTATCCCCGGACTCAACACGGTAGTCCTCCAAAAACACGGACTTGTGTGTCAACACAAACTCATCAGCGAAGACAGCGGCGTCGCCTATCTTCGATACCTTATGCTCATTTAGATGTGTGGAAACAGTATCAGGAACACATCTTTTAAATTCCTCTAGGAGAATCAACTGCCTAAGCTGCTCTCTTGACTCTGCCTTCTGAGAAGTGCACCACCTGTCAAACAGGTTCTCCTTCTCCCTTCCAAATTCAACATAAGACTGCCCCTCCGACCTGCGATAACCTCTAAAACGCTGACGATAGGCCTCGGGGACCAACTCATAAGCCCTCAAAATGGAAGCTTTAACCAGCTCATAATCAGCGCTTTGTTCAAGGGACAGAGCAGTGTAGGCTTCTTGTGCCCTACCAACTAAAACACATTGCAGCAGCAGTGTCCAGGCGGTATCAGGCCACTTCAATGTGGTTGCCACCCGTTCAAAAAGGGGAAAATATCTTTCCACGTCTTTCTCAAAAAATTGAGGTACCATCCTAATATTCCTGCCTACATCAAAACCTGAACGTGACTCTGGATGCAGAGCACCCGCCTGCAAGGCAGCATGCTTATATTCAAGCTCCTTCTGTGCACGCTCGTGCTCCAACAACATTTGTTTCTCCTTAAACTCATGCTCCTCTTTCCTCTCTTTAAGCTCACGCTCCTCTCTCCTCTCCTCACGCTCTCGCTCTAGCTGCCTTTCCTTAAACTCCAACTCCCTTATCCTCCACTCACCCTCTACACCAGGTAATAGCGGAGACGCGCCAGATGAAGGAGGCTCCTCCACCCTCTCCTCAAGCACCTGCTCCCTAACGAGTAACACCCTTAACGCACTCAAGGCAGACGGCTTCAAACGTTTCTCCCCTGCAGAAAGCTCCACCCTGTAGTGTACAGCAAGTTCTAGCAGTTGTTCTTTGGAAAACTTCTCTAACAAGTCATGAGACGGGCGATCAACAAAGTCCCTGATGGAAGCCATTGTCACTGAACCAGCCACCCCAAGCTACACACCCTACCTCACAGTCACAAAGAACCACTAACGAACCACAAAGACCCCCCCAACGAACCACTGAAGAACCACGAAGAACCACTGAAGAACCATGAAGAACCACTGAAGAACCACTGAAGAATGCTAAATGCCAATAATAACAACCAGAAGGGAACGCGGTGGAAATGTGAGCTCTACGGAGCGCACCTTTCTAGGTTGTAAAAAAAAAAAAAAAAAAAACACACCCACCCTAAATAGACGTGTCATACACGCAGGGTGTTAGGTGCTATCAGGTATGCTCACCAAACACTCAAACAAACAAAATAAATCCAACAAACAATCCCAAACAGGTGCGCCTTCTAACCTGATGTGACTACATATGCTTCTACGTCTAAACTGCAGTCAAAACCGGCCCACCACATGTCTACCCTAAGAAACACTAAATCAAGCCCTACCACACTACCTGTATTTTCTGGCCGCCCTAATCTACCTACCCTTAAACTAATGCCCTGTAGACCTAACCATCTTCAACCACACCTGCTACCAGTCAAAGATCATACTTGACCATCCACCCGTCCAGTACATGATACGGTACCAGACAAGCAGATGGTGCTAATCCCTTCCCTGACTGCCCCAGGAGTACGTGGTGCACAGGACGCTAACCAACAACCAGAAAATAATGTCCCTATCTACATGTGGTGCCCACTAAACTATATATTTTAACAGCATAAGTAGTCACATCAAATTACAAACAAATACGGCATACTCACCTGTTTGATGAAATGGCTCAGCCCCCACGTTACACCATATGTAACGAACACCACCCAAACCATAATACCATGACACCCCGTGTAACAAAAAAAAGAAACCACCAAACAAATTTCTAGGGGTAAATATCCCGGATGAGCGCGCAACTGTTACTACCCTGGCTCATGGGCACGCAACCTATGTGCAAACCAACACCAAAACCCTGTGCTCTAACTCGAAGTGCTACTATCTCAAGGAACTATTAATATAAATGTAAACTAAAGTACTAAGGTAAACCCAACGGACAAGGACTGGAAGAACCTGACAGCTCTTCTTCTAAGCACAGACACTGCATGTGTGTTACTAGGTCTGCCTTTAAAGCTCCCAGCAGGTAACCAATCAGCACTAATTGGCTAATTGGCAGCCCTCACCTGCATGCCCCGTGACACAGGAGTACTCAGGCCTGCCTGCACAGTGACACAGAAGTGATCAGCTCCTGGTACATAACAGTGCTGTCAAGGCAGATTGTTTTTTTATCGCGTAGTTTCCGTTTCAGAGCATTTAGAAAAGCACCCGTTTTCAGATAAAAAACAGTTCATTCTGGAGCATTCTATGAAAATCGTCTTTTACTGGAATATTCCACAACGTTGATATTCGTCGGCCTTTTTATGAATCGTTTTCAAATAAACGCTAGATGATCAATATTATACGTGCACGCAAGCACATTCGAGCCCCGCACGGATAATCGCCCCGTTGATTTCCTCTCGGACTTTTACAGTGAAACCGAAAGCGGACATTTCACAAAACAGCTTATAACTTCATCAAATGTACTCTGATTATCCTAACACTGATAACATAGAGTCCTTACCTGACATCAGAAAAAATCGATACGTGTATGGATCCAGCGCGATACAGTAGAACTCCATGATCAGCGGGGATCTAAGGTTCCAGAATTAACTGTGGTAACCCCGGCTGGATCAGTGGACTGGAAAATGTGGAGTACCGGATTTTTTTCCCCATTCATTTTCATTGAGTCCATTCCAAAATCACTTATGACATCTGGGAGACGACAGGGGGCGCTTTTTTCCACAATGATCGCCGGCGCCGCTCGGCTATACTCGGGTAGGCTCGGGTGATGCAATATGATTTCAGATCGCTAAAAAAAAAGAAAAAAAAAATTCTGAGAAATCTCGTGAGTGGCTTTCAACCACCTATAAAAAAACATGAGAAATCTTGTGAGTGGCACGGAAAGTGTTAAGCATGGCGCCCAAACACGTATTTATATGAGGTTGGCCATGTTAACAACACATCACGCATATCGCCGTGGCGTCCATTGAGTTAATGTAGCTTGTAGATAATATCATAACCACAACTATTTTCACAAGTGGATCCCCACACCACCAACCTGCAGGGACATTGCTCCATCCAGCTATCAGCTTTTGCATTAAAGGTGGGATAGAACAAAAGCTAATCACATGATATAATAATAATAATAATAATAATAATAATAATAATAATAATAATAATAATAATAATAATAATAATAATAATAATAATAATAATAATAATAATAATAATAATAATAATAATAGCTACATGTTTCATGTCTGATTAAAATAATATGCAACGTGAGAAGCCAACCACAACAGGTTTTGGTAAAAAGCAAAGTGACTGGAAACTCGTACACCAGCCTTGAGACAAAATGGCAACACTGCATCGTCTACTTCGGGATAAAGTAATTTTTGGGATATGGAAACGTAGGCTATGTGACATTTATTATTAAGTTGGAGCCTACCCGTGATTAATAGCCTACAGACATGTCCAAGGGCAGGGGTAACACGTGTGGCCATCAGAACTGGATTGCAGATCTTCAGAGATATTCCACTTATTTGATCGACTCCCTGCTTATTATTTTCTGAACCAGAAAGTTAAAATGTCACCTCTAATTGTGCACATTTCAAAAGCCTATAGAGAAAGCGTGTCATAACTCATCGTCATGATGAGTTGATTATATTTCCCTCAGCTATTGTGACTCCTGCTCCAGTAGCCTGTCTGCACACACAGCCAAATTACATGTACTGTACCCTGGATAGTTTGCTATTTTCATGTGAGCATTTCCCTCCTGTATTCCAATGGCAGCTCATAATTTCATGATGGCAATAGCTGGCAATAGCTGTGCGTCCTTTCTGGGTGTGTCCACGAGATCGCCGTGTGTGTGTGTGCCTGTCGTTTTGGATATGCGGGTCAACATATATGACTTTTTATCTTATTGTAAGTATTGTATTCTTTAAGCACAAAAGGAGAGTTCAAATAAACCTACAGTGTATGAAGGAGTGGAGATAAAAACAGTGGACCTCATTTTCTAACATTCTTGTAAGTTTCCTCGTAAATAACCTTGTAAGAAGTTTGTGAGAGGAAACTTAAAATAGATCTCCTCTGTATACCTGAATGCGTGAAAAGGTGCTCGTAAATGGCCAACGTGTTCTCAGCTGCGAACCCCTGAATGAAGAAAGTCACTCATTCTTAACCTCATAAGCGGTCCGGTAGAATGACATCACGCCATTAATCCATCTCTACAGAAACAAGAGTAAAGACCCTAACCCTGTCAAAACAGCAGTCAAATTGTATATTTCACTACGTTTGTTTAAAGTGATAAGTGTTATTAGTGAAATATTAGTTTATAGAAATCTAAGAAGTCTATTTTGAAAAATTTATATTTTTGAGATTTAGTTTCATTCATTCATTAATAACTTTTGAACAATAGATTATATTTCTAATCTGTCAACTGTTCTATATTGCCCACAACATTTTGTAAATCCCATACCCTCAAATTTTTTCAATCCCATGTCAGTAAAGTGGTTTTGTTTGCATTTGTTTGTTTGAAGTTCAATTTCAACTTGAAAAGATTGCTGTACATATGAAGAATAATCACAATAATAAGCATGATAATCATAGACATATTTTATATCATTTGAAAGCCCTAGTTGTGATCTTCAATATGGTACCATATATGAGGTACTTTGAACATGCCCACTAACAAATATTCCATAACAAACCCATGAAGTTCAGGTTCAGGAAGGTTCAGATTTGGAACAGTAGGGTCCAGGGGGTTAAAAAGAAAGCATTTGTCTATCGCGCTCCCTACCTGTGGAATAAATGACCTGCCGTCGTCAGGGGCGCCTGCCAAAGACCCATCTTTTCCAACCGATAGCGGCAGGAGAAGAGGAGATAGAGAAATGTTTTGAAAGTTTTGATCTACCATCGATAGGGAAGGAACAGAACGAAATATTAAACGCAGAGATTACAGAACAGGAAGTGGAGAAAGCGATCAGTAAAGCAAAGAGCAGTAAGTCACCGGGTAGCGACGGATTCCCCTCTGAATTCTACAAAACATTTAGACAGGAACTGAGCCCCATATTAGAAGCAGCATTCAGACACACGATGAAAGAAGGCACAATGCCACCTTCATGGAAAGAAGCCATAATTACTACAATTCCAAAAGAAGGGAAAGATAGAGAACTATGTAGCCGTTTCAGACCTGTGGCCATACTTAATGTAGATTACAAGATGTATACATCAATAATATCCAAAAGATTTGAGACATTTATGACAGATATTATAGACGAAGACCAGACCGGATTCATTAAAGGAAGACAGACACAGGATAACATAAGGAAGACAGTGCAGGTGGTAGAGGAGATACAAAAGGAAGGAGGAAGTGCAGTATTAGTTAGCCTAGATGCAGAAAAAGCATTTGACAGTGTAAGCTGGATATTTCTATATAAAGTATTGGAGAAATTTGGAATAGACAAAAACGCTATGAAAACAATTAGGGCATTATATCAAGAACCGACGGCAAGGATTAAGGTAAATGGTAGTCTGTCGGACCAGATTAATATAGAGAGAGCTACCAGACAGGGTTGTTGTCTTTCGCCGACGCTCTTCGATGTATTCATCGAACCACTGGCTCAACTAATTAGACAGCCCAAAGACATCAAATGGGTAGAGAATGATAAGGGGAACAGAACATAAATTGGGACTGTTCGCAGACGACGTGATAGTATATATGAGACAACCAGACACAAGCTTTCCGACACTGATGGATTTACTGACAGAATATGGATATTACTCAGGGTATAGACTCAACGTGACGAAGACACAGACTTTAGCACTGAACTACACTCCAACGATAGAGATCAAAGAAAAATACAAAATTAATGGGACATGGGCAGGATCAAGTACTTAGGGGTGAACATTACAAGAGGGGTGGAGGGATTATACAGGGGTGTACAGTGCGACATATATATCGCACGTGCTACAGCAACAGCTGTCTGTGCGATGGATGGATTTACTTCAGTAGCACTGGTGCGATAGGGATTCGGTTCATATAGATACTCTTATTTTGAAAATCCTGTAGCGGGTCTCATTTCTGCCCACGCGCAGCTCCAGCTAGGCTCCGGAAGCTAGCAACGTTCAGGTGCATATGATACTCTTATTTTGAAAAAACTCTTGTGACAACTCGACGAGTCGTATCCGCCCTATCCGTGCTTCTGCGTTATCTGCAAGCAGAGCAGCGTGTTGGTCGGTTGGTGCGCACTGCTGCGTTAACACAGCAGTGCGCCTACACGTCCCGAAATAAGTCTGTGGTGTTTTTTCTTTCTCGCAACGGGTCAAATGCATCTACATGCTTTGCACCGTCGCCATTCCTTTATGCGCACATCGCCCGAAATTAACGTTTATGTACCATTACAATCACTACAACGTTAGCAAGCTAACAAGCTAATCCTGATCAGAGGCGCAGAGCCAGCAGACACAGTGTGGAAAGGGAAATGGGGGGCACTCTCTCCCCTTCCCTGTGTGCGTGCGTGCGTTTGGAAAGACGATGAAGTCACTAGTCAGGACTCAGGACAGGAGTATATTATAGTAAACTGAGGATGGACAGATAATGATGATATTCAAATATAAACAAGTTTCGAGAGGAGTGGACGTTTGAAGACAGACTAGACTACAATATGATGCGGGGGTGGTGAGTTGAAACAGTGTGTGTGAATGAATGAATGAAAACTTTATTTAACAGATTGCAGAATGGGTACAGTACGGCTCAATACACACAATTGTTAAGGGGATGCAGACCAGAGAAAGACGTTTGTCTTGTTTACATCAGGGTCCCCCATTGTGTGTGTGTGTGTGTGTGTCCCAACCGACCCCACTTCTATGTTTCAATAAATTATTTGCATTTAAAACTATTAATGCTGACTCATTCCTTCAGTCCACTCAAAATTATGCTAATATTCCTTATGTTGTTTATGATATTAATTGAAAATAGCATATGAGAGTATCATAGTAATAATAACACATGGCGATATACTAAATGACAGCCAAACATGGCACTGCAACTAAATAACACAAATACAATAGGCACATTTGTGACTGTTACAAATATAACACGTTTTATACTTGTGCTACAAGATTTTGGCCTGTGCTACAAAACTATCAACCTCTGTAGCACCAGTGCTATGTGCAAAAAAAGTTAACGTACAGCCCTGGATTATACGAGGCAAACTATACACAGATTAATCAGAAAATCAAGAGAGACCTAGAAAGATGGACAGTAATGCCCTTAGATTTCAGCTCAACGATCGAAATCATTAAGATGAACATATTACCAAGGTTATTATACCTATTTCAGTCTTTACCTCTATTAATACCACAAAAACAATTCAGGGAATGGGATAGATATCAGATATCAAGATTCATTTGGGGGGGGAAAAGACCAAGGATGAGATATGTGACTCTACAACTACCAAAGGAGAAAGGAGGAATGGCAGTACCCAGTTTAGAAGGCTATTACTATGCAGCACAGTTTAGGACAGTAGCATGTTGGTGCAATGTGAATTATGAAGCCAAATTGAAAGATATAGAAACCAAAAGAGAGGGATTCAAAGTGCAGGCACGAATAGGAGATAGGGAGCTGTTCAGAAGACAGGAACAACTACTAGACCCAATTACCAAATTCACTATAAACATATGGAACACAATAGTAAAGAAATACAAGCTAGAAAAATAATCCAAGATACTGAGATGGATAAATCAAATCAAAATCAAATCAAATTGATTTATAAGACCCGACAACACACGTTAATGTCCCCATGGGCCGTACATGTCTTCTTTAAACAAGTCAAGAAGAAAACATAACAATAAGTCAAGAACAGAACAAGAACACCATAAGGTCCAACAAATTTAAAATGAATGCGTAGTGTGTAGCCGCATTTTGCACGAGTTGAAGATTTTTGATGCTTAAATTATAGGCCTGAAAAAAGTGCATTACAGTAGTCCAGACGTGATGAGACAAAAGCATGAATTAGGGTTTCAGCATCAGCCAGAGTTCAAATGGGGCGGATTTTTGCGATATTACGAAGATGGAAGAAGGCAATTTTGGTGACATTTTGTATATGTGCATTAAATGAGAGTGAGGAATAAAAAATGACTCAGAGGTTTTTTATGGTGGAGCTCTGGGATACATGACAGGTATCAAAGTTGAGGGAGATGTCCTGAAACAGGCCTCTGTGGTTTGGGGGGCCAACAATTAACATCTCAGTTTTATCTGCATTAAGGAGTAGAAAGTTTTGCGACATCCACTTTTTGACGGCAAGCAAGCAGGCCTCAAGGTTTTGTAGTTGGGAGGAATCATTTGGCTTAATAGGTATATATAATTCGGTGTCATCTGCGTAAAGATTTAAGTTTATGCCAAATGTGCGTATGATATTGCCGAGGGGTAGCATGTAAATCGAAAATAGCAAAGGGCCCAGGACAGAGCCTTGTGGGACACCACATTGCACTGGAAGGGTCTCAGATGTTAAATCATTATAGACCATGCAGTGTGTTCTATCAGTTAAATAGGATTTAAACCAAGCTAGTGCGAGACCCCGAATGCCAACATGATTCTCAAGCCGACCTAGAAGAATCGAGTGATCGATAGTGTCAAAGGCTGCACTGAGATCAAGCAATAAGAGCACAGAAGTGAGGTTTGAGTCAAGAGAGAGCAGTAAGTCATTTGTGACTTTGGTAACCGCCGTTTCGGTGGAGTGTAAGGCTCTAAAGCCAGATTGAAAAGATTCATTAAGATTATTGTTTGATAAATGGTCAGTAAGTTGCGTTGCGACGATCCGTTCTAACACTTCGGATAGGAACGGAAGATTGGAGATAGGTCTGTAATTTTTCAAGATTAGAGGGTCGAGGTTCGGTTTTTTAAGTAGTGGTTTAATGACGCTGATTTAAAGGCCAGGGGCACCACACCAGTAGACAAGGAGGTGTTGAAGATATTGAGTAGGGCAGGGCCTAGAGTTGGGAAGAGTTTTTTGATGAGAGTTGCTGGAAGAGGGTCAAACAGACATGTTGAGGGTTTAGCCGCACCTACCAGTTTAGAGAGGGCACTAAGTGAGACGTTTTCAAGGCAGCATAGCGTATGGCTGGAATCAAAGTCAGGGGGAAGGCCCATCAGAGGTTGGGAGGGACTCTGATTGTTGAGTAAAGCAACAATTTCATCTCTAATGAGGTAACTTTTCTTGGTAAAGAATTTCATGAATTCGTTAGCCGAGAACGCATGGTTTAGGGCACTTGGTTGTTTCTGAGTACGTTTTGCAACTGTGTCAAACAGAAACTTTGAGTTGTTTTTGTTTTCATTTATGAGCCTTGAAAAATATGAGGTTTTGGCAAGTGAGAGTGCCTTTTTGTAGTTACGTAAACTATCATTCCAGGCAAGGCGGAATACTTAGAGTTTGGTCGAACGCCATTTATGTTCAAGTTTGCGACATGCCTTTTTAAAGGAGCGCGTTTCCTCCGTAAACCAGGGAGTTAGTTTTTGCGGAGCATGTTTAATTTTAGGCTTAAGGGGAGCGACAATGTCGAGCGTGCTACGAAGGGCGGCATTAAGTTTGTCTGTAAAGAGATCAAGGGGGCCAGAGTAAGAGAGGAAGGGAGAGACGGTGTCTGGTAGGCAGTTAACTAGAGTTGGGACAGTTGAGGCGTTAATACAACGGCTCATGTAGGATTCTACACTGTCTGGGCGAGAAACCGTCAGATCAATTTGAAATTTGATGAGGTAGTGGTCTGAGAGAGCAGGAACATAGGGGGAAACTGTCAAATTTGACACAGTGAGACCGCGGGCTAGGACTAGGTCAAGGGTGTCGGTAAAAGCCTTATTTAGGGGATCTAGAGTTTTGTTAACAATTAAAATGTTATCTGAGCGCGTAACAAGCTCAGAGATGAAAGTTAAAAATTCATCTAGGAAGAGGGTGTAAGGGCCTGGGGGGCGGTATAGGACAGCCATTACAAAGGATGCAGTGGAGGTAGGAATCAGACCGCCACACTTTCTGTTGGGTGGAGAGGGACGCAACAGGAGCACCTCAAACGAGGAAAACTTACAGTTTGCGTCGGATGTAAAGTTGTGCTTAGAGTCGTAAATTAGAGCAACTCCGCCTCCTTTCTTGGAGGTGCGTGCGATATGGGAGCTACTAAAATTAGGGGGTGAGGCCTCGTTTAAGGGCAGAAAGTCATTAGGTTTAAGCCATGTCTCAGTGAGGCCCAATAGGTCGAGACTATGGTCTGTTATCAGTTAATTTACAAAAAGAGCTTTGGTTGGCAGAGAGCGGATGTTGATAAGGCCAACCTTCACACACTCTGTATACTTAACAGCGCGATTTTCAGCCATGCGGGTAGGTTTAATCGTAATTAAGTTGGCATGGTTTATCGCGCAAGGACGAGCTGGGTAAAGCGGAGCGTAACGAGATATTCTAGTTTTGATTGGGTATACCGGTTTAAGGATAGAGATAGAAAGAGAGGAGTGGGGAGCCTGGTGGAGGAGGGACCCAGCAGGAAAGGTATAAGGATTGGCAGGCTCGATTGGTTTAGCATGACTAGCAGGCTCGCTAAGAGCCTGCACCCTGGCATGCTTGTGGGGTGGCTGTCAGCCCGAAGCTATAATCTTGTCTATATTGCTAGATAAGAGAGAGGCGCCTTGCATGTTAGGATGCACGCAGTCCTTTCTCAGCAAGCCAGGGCGCCCCCAGAAAGAGGACCAGTTATCCACGAACCCTAAGCCCTGTTCTTTACACAGTGCCCATAACACACAACAACAAATTCAAACCAGGGATAGACGACCATGGGTTCAAAAGATGGGAACAGGGGGGGGGGGGGGGGGGGGGGGGATAACAGCAATATGTACAATGATAGAAGGAGGGGAGATGCAGACTCTACAAAAATTTTAAGAAAGATTCGGACTAGAGAATAGAGACCACTTTAGCTATTTACAGATTAGAGATTACTGTAACAGAGAAATAAAACAAGACAGAGACAAAGAACAGAATGGGGTAATTAAGATAATGGTAAAATCATATGAAGGAAGGAAGGGGAGGGTTATATCAGCACTATATCAGGCAATAATGGACAGTAAGGGAATTACAACCTTGTATATAAAAGAAAGGTGTGAGAAAGAGTTAGAAATAGAGATAACAGAGGAGGAATGGTATAACACATGTAAGATACAACAATCAACCACAGGATCAAGGATATGGAGGGAGTTTGGGTGGAAAAACATAATTAGATTCTTTATAACACCAGAAATACAGGGCAATTACACACCTGCACAGAAACCATGTTGGAGAAAATGTGGACAAGAAGTAGCGAACCACACACACATATTCTGGGGATGTCAGAAAATAAGAAACTATTGGGAAGAGATAGGAGAGATAATAAATGAAATAGTAGGATACGAAATACCCCAGGCAGGCCAAGTATTGTATCTGGGGAACCTATCATAGGAAGGAATTCAGGGGGAAGACAAATACTTGATTAAGATACTATTAGTAGCAGCCAAGAAAGCTTTGACTAAGCTGTGGTACAGAGTAGAAGCACTGACGAAGGAACAATGGACAGATATAATAGAGGGGATACAGGAAATGTGTTATGATGGGGTTGCTAAATGAAGGTTTAGAACACAGTTTGCAGATATGGAACAGAGGCGGAGACAAGGATCGATGATTGGAGAAGGGAAGTTTACTGTAGAACTGAGTGCAATACAAATAACAACAGAAACTACTTACAACACTTCTCAATACAAAACAACAAACACTAACACTTACTAGGATGAGAACAGCGCAACACGACGTGGACAGGAACGGGTGGGAAACAGGAGGTATGTCACCACAAGGAAGGGAGGACAGACAGACACCTAAATACCCCTATTAATTAACTATGACAACACCTGGCAGCCCAGTCTACAACATAGAAACAAACAACACAACTAAACACTAAAGCAACTCAAAACACAAAACCAAAACAGTGAACCACATCACACCAGGGAAGGGAAAGTCAAGGACAGCACACACCAGGACACCACATTAATCACACTATTAATTAAAGTTAAAACATTAGTCAACATGTCCAATGTACTGGCCCGCACCATCTGCGGGTGACCACCAGAGGGTGGTAGGAGACCATTGTTCACCTCATGTCTGTGGTGCTGACTCTCAGCCCAGGTCTGGCCTGACCTGGGCGTGTGACAGAAATGGAGAGAATCACACATATTATGCTGAGGCTGCAAGAGGACAAATTTGAGTCAAAATGGGAAAAGTGGGAGGAATATAGGAAGAAAAGGAACGACATCACAGAAGAATGAAAAGGAAACAAGAAAATAAATGGAAATGTAAATAAACAATGTAAATATAGAATGGACCGAAGGACCCATGTCACCCTTTTTTCTTTTCTCATTTTTGTCTGTGTTTTTTGTTTTTTATTTTTATTTCTTTTTGATATTATGTCTTTATAGTTTTGTATGTTGAAATGTATTGTCTATGTTGTTGAAAAAATTTAAATAAAAAAAAAAATACCCATCTTTTCTCTCTCTCCTTCAACCTACCCTGATCTCACCTGGTCGGGGACTGACCCTTACCTTAATCTGTCTAGTTTAGTTATCTGCTCCCATGTCTGCTTTTCTGCAGACATGGGAGCATTTTTTCCCCTGTCCCTGTCTCTCTGAGTGAATTTATCGATATAGACATTCCAGTGATTTTCTACCTCATACTGGACATGAGCACCACCGGTCCCATGGAACAGCTTCATACCACCCTCTGTCTGACCTGCAGTGTCAAACCTTACCTGCTCTGCCTTAATCTATTCTGAGTGGTTTCTGCTGCCCCCCGGGGCATATGGCCCTGAACCATCGTCTTGTATCTTATCCTGTATACGTACGCTTGCAGTAGTTCTTCTTAGTTCTATCTATTACTTATTACACAATTCTCTTATATACTTTGATTCTACTGTCACCATGTATGCATATATGCTCACTACATGTATGTATTGCTCCAACTCCGCCCACTACAAACATGGGAACTCTCTAACCCCTGTCCCCATCTCCCCAATCTCGGGGGAATGGCCAAAATTGCAGTGACTGTTCCACCCCCACATTGGTTATGTGCACCATTGAGGTCATGGATCAGCTTCATACCGTCTTCTGTCCGACCTGCAATGTCTAAACCATGCCTGTTCTAGGTCATTGCTGGGTTAAGTACTTCTATTATGCTTACTACATATATCTATTCTATTCACATAAATGCTTGCTTACTACATGTATCTATTGCTATGTCTGCCCATCACAAACACACAAACTGTCTAACGCCTGTCCCGTCTCCCTGTGAGTGGATGTCCCATGGTGATGGCCGGGAGGATGCGAACCTCTCTACGTCACCCTCATACCTCAAATGGATCATCAAGCATCATCAAATGGTCATCACCTCTATTCTATTTTCAATCTTTCAAAATTTTCTTATGTACCCCAGTTGCTATTGCATGTCCATATTTGTGTTTCATTACATGTATATGTACATACTTACCAACTGTTTCGCCTGTTTTATAGCAACACTACTGTCACAGACACCTAAGAAGGGAGATCCCTTCCTGAACGGCCCTTCTAACGTTTCTCCCCTCCACATTGCCTGTGGTGCTTTTTTCCTATTGCTAGGTTTTTAGTGAGCAATAGGACCTCCATTGGGATTTCATAGTGTTTTTTGTTTTGTTTTTTGTTCTTGATTTATTGTGATGTTTCTTCTTGACTTGTTTAATTAACCTCTTATCAGGTGGGGGGCCACATGTGGGCCCTCTTGAGGACGATTTACCGACCTGCACTTTGGCGACCTCTCTTTTTAATACAATATATATATCAAATTAAAGTCCTATTTGTTGCCTGTCGATAGCCCTTTCAGGTGACAAAATCCCTTCAGCGGTTCTCGAGTTACATGCCGATACATGAGGCGTGCGCCAAAGTACATGTTGTTGTACAAATACAACACCGACTCCCGGGGCTCTAGCTCCGTCAATCATTTGGCGATCTCGGGAAATTATTGAACAGGGTTGTAGCCAATGACTGTGGCTCTCCAATAATACCCCACATGAGGATGTATGAATCAGGGATCTAGATGAAAAGTCACAAGCGAAAACAGGAAGAGAAAAACCACCGAATGAATTGAAGTCTATGAGGAAATAAAAACCCGGAACGCTACACAGTTTACCATAATCGCTCCTAATCACTCATTTATGAACGGATTTTTCACTTCAGGCTATGGACCCAGGGTGTCGTTTCAGCCATACGAATTTCTGGGGAAATACCACTTCTGGACTACTAACTACGAGAGGTGTGGACTCGAGTCACATGAATTGGACTTCAGTCAAACTCGAGTCATGAATTTGATGACTCTGGACTTATCTTGACCAAATCAAAAAAGACTTTGACAACTCGACTTTGACTTTAACACCAATGACTCATGACTTCACTTGGACTTGAGCCTTTTGACTTGAGAAGACTTGATACCTTCCCCATGCCCAACGATTAAAAATTATGTTATTAAATGTGCCGTGAATTCATTAATTTCCAGTGAATAGACACTTCATTCGCACAGTCCTGGCTCCTGTTTCACCTGCGGAGACATGTTGTTGGCGTGTTTTGTTTACTTGTTAGACTGTCATGGCGGCGCCCAGTTGTCGAGTTTTTACACATGATATTGGATATTCTCACTATTTCTCTTTTGTTGAGCACAAAGAAAAGAACGTTTTAGTTAAATGTAAAATGTGTCTTGGCTCAAAGATCCTATCTACTGCCCACTTTGTTTGAAACAATCCGACAGCATCCAATCAATTTGCGCGAGAGAAGAAGTAACGTTACGAACGAACGACGGATCCAGTGGAAAATGATACCAAAGATTGCTTTATTTGCTTATAAAAACGACATGGTGGTCAACAAAAAATGAATTGCAATATGCAAAATGTGCGGGTCGAAAATCACAGATGGAGACGCAACAACTTCCAACTTCGTTCGACATTTGAAACTGCACAAATAACGGTAAGTAACTTGGTTTGCTAGCTACAGTAGTTAAATCAATGAGCCATCGACACAGTCACGTTATTATTACATCCAATATTGATACACGGCTGGCTAGGCAGTTGGTAGTCTTGTGGTTGTGGTTGTGTTTTGGTAATAATGCTTTTGTGTCCTTGTGGTTGATTCTCTGTTTTAGACTGGCTTGCCAGCTGTTGTCAATTTGTAATTAGTCTGATATTTAAGTGTGGGTTTGTCCTCACCTCGTTGTGGCGTCATACCTCCGGTTTCCCCTTGTTCCTGTCCACGTCGTCTTGCACTGTGTTATCCGTTCTAAGTACGTTTTGTTAGTGTTTCGTTTTGTTGACTTTTATTTTCCGTGTTCACAGTTTGCTGTTATTAGTGCCAGCACGGCTGCGCCGTTTATGTTCTTTTTTTGTATTGTGTAGTTGTCCCAGTAAAGTCTTTATCTACATGTATCCTGCCGTCTCTGCCTCCTTCCATTCCTTTCCTGCAAATTGGGTTCTACTCTCCTTCCCTCACTACCCTCAATCCTAACAGTAGTCATAGTCTTGTCTTATAAAATAAATAAACAATCAGCAATGTCTCGCTTGATGAAAGGCCAGCAGTAGCCTAACAGTACTGCTGCTCCTTAAAACAATCTATTGATTGAAATTTGTATGAACAGATTGCAGAATGGGTACAATCAGGGTCCCCCATTTTCAATTCATCATGACACTTATGACATACATGACATACAGCTATACAGTACTGTTTTATCAAGACATTTATGACATACAAGACATATACACTACTGTATAAGAGACATAGATCATAAGAAACAGAAATATATACATTCAAAGGGGAAGAAACTGTACATTGGAGGGGGTTGGGTGGGGGGTGGGGGGGATTTGGACATTTACAGGGGCCAGTTTTTAATTGCAGCTTCCCGTAGGTGCTCTTTGAGAGCTGAGGTCTGTTATTATGGATCATGTGCCATAGTCTGTATACAGGGCAGGCAGACGTTAAATAAATGATTGGTCCAAGTGGGAAGACAATATGTTGGTTATTGTTATCCGTATACCTTTAAAATGGATATGGTGATCCTTATTCTTTTTTTTCTCAATATACTCCTGAACTGGTTTTCTCAAGCAGCTCTTGCCCAAATGTATCTAGTTCTAAGACTAACCCTGATTCTGAATATTATTACATTTATAGAAATTAGATTATGTTTTGCCAACAAGCTGATAATGACATTTTTTGGTGAAGCTCGTATTATGACTTGTTTAGGACTCGAAACTCAAAGGTTAGGACTTGGGACTTGACTTGGGACTTGTCAGTCTTGACTTGGGACTTGACTCGGGACTTGAGTACCAAGACTTGAGACTGACTTGTGATATGCAAAACAATGACTTGGTCCCACCTCTGCTAACTACTACAGAAAAACGTGAGTAACAAGTTTTTATGCAACTCAAGTTGAGACCTATGTTACACTATTTCATTAGCACTAAAAGTGAATTATCTTTATTGTATCAGAAACTTCAGAATGTCATCTTTCAAAAGAGACCAGGCTCATGCATGTGCTATAAGTATAAAGTATAGTGTTTTGGTTTGCAAGAAAAGTATGCAGTCCTCAAAAACAAAAACTAAAATGGCCAATTTTGGGGGCACCTGTTAAGCGGTTAAAGAAGACGTGTCTGGCCCATGGGGACATTAACGTATGTTGTCGGGCCTTACAAATACATTTGATTTGATTTGATTTGTGTTATTCACCGTCAAAGATAAAAAAAAATTAATTATATTTCCTTGGTTCATTACAATTTACTCAAGCCTATAACAGACACAATATTTCTGACACTGTGAATACATTCCCTGAGATCCATATGTGCAAACCATAGCATGGTCTTTGGGTGAGCCAGATACATTTTTTTTTGCTGGGGGGGGGGGGGGGGGGGGGGGGGGGGGTGCGTGTATGTATGTATGTGACAAATAAACCTCTTGAATCCTGTCATATATTCAATCAGTTTCAGTAACTACAGAACACATAATACTAGACAACTCACTTGTTGAGGTCCGGCCGTCTGGACGGTCTGGGCTTCCACGGCACGGTCACCGGGCGTTGTAATACTAATAATAGTCCCCACCGGAGCAGCACCAAGCAGGTGTAATTGTAACGGCGTCGCCTGTATGATCCCGCGGCCCGCCTCCTGCTGCTCTGTCAGCTTCACTGTCTTCGTGAAACCAAAATTGGTTAGGCTTACTTGTTTTCGTTTAGACATTATGCATTCCTGAGTGACCTTATTTACTGGCTGTCAAAACGATCACTGTGTCAACAAGTCAGGTTACAAAGTGGGTCAAGTTTGATTTGTACCGTGCGTGCGTGCAGGCTGCAGCGCTCCGAATGGTAATTGCAAGAATAGCATGCATGTTGTTGCCATATTACGTGTGAATTAGTGCGCAAATCATTAATCATACATCCAAAATAGCATACGTTTATTATTATACACGGTGATGATACAGAAAATTACAGAAAAATTAGAAATGCATGGCAAAAGTAGCATTTATTTTCAGTAATTTAGAGACCCCCAGGGGAGCTTTAGAGACCCCCAGGGGAGCTGATGTCTGATCTAGGGGAGCTATAGCGGACCGAGCTCCCCCCGTGGATCGCACCCTGCATATATGTCCCTAGATACCAAGATCATGCAAATGGACCTTGTAGAAGTGGAGCAATCTTCTTCTTTACTCAGATATGTATTTTTATGCACATTTTCAGAAAATAGGGCTTGGGTTTAAGAGGTTAAATTGAAAGCGCGTTCTCATACACCTTAATTTGCATACAGAAACACCCTGTCAGCTCCTTATAAGGGAGATACTAAGCATTGCACTCTGGGAATCTCGATTTCATAATTTCTGGTAGTGAGGGAAATTATTCAACAGGTAGCGCAAAATGAATTTGCAACTGATCAAAATGAGATTAGATTAGATTAAAATGTATTGTCATTATACAGCAAGTACAATACAACAAAAATAAGTTTGACATCTAACCAGAGTACACATGTAACAGTAAAGTGCAATAGTAACATACAATGCACAGGTGATTAAACTGGGTATAAAATATATAAATACTACTGAGTAATAGTGCTCATCAGATGCATGTACAGAGGTGTAGTATTAATGTGTACAGTGATACAGGTACTGCTGAACTGGCACGTGACGCCTTTGGTTCCAGAACGCCATCATGCTATCTAAAGCCATAGATGGGGGCGTCATTATGCCGGCTTTGTTTGGTTCAGTGTGAAAAAGCTAAGCCGACATAACGAGGTGTCTTCTTTGCGGCAATATTGCGGGATCTCTGTTTATAAGGGACTATTTAATTGTTATGTCTCAGACAGGGTCTTTTGATTTTCACTTTCCCAAAGGGGCAGCGATAAACCCATGTTTTGTCTGGGTGTCTCTTTAGCTCAAAGGGGCTTTGACCCATAACAAGACCGTTCATCGACCTTTGACCCTCACCGACCCCTGGAGCAATTGATCACCAAAAACAGAGGGATTAGCAATGCGCCGCAGGATTCCAAGTTCCTGTCCCAAAATATATCTCTTGTTTTACCCCCTGAAGATTCAGAAGATTTCCAGTTCCCAAGCTTCTTTCCACAGATCAAAAAACGGGAGAATTGCCTTTCCATCCGTCTGCAAGGATCTTTTGGGAGACTTTATGGCTAGTGAAGAACAGATTAGCCCCGTTGTGATAGCGGCCACATCAGCCTGCCCTAATTACATTTGCAGTGGTCAAATGAACAGGACAATAAAAGAGGATCTGCCTCTTTGAGAATAAAACGTTATCTTGATTGCCGACGGCGACCATCCCTTGTAGGAGTTTCAGTTGGATTAAAATCACTGAGAGTCTGAATGGTCTCGTGGGCCTATAATGAGATCTAAAGAAGTTAGCTGAAGAAGCACTTTTTTTTTTGCGCGTGTGAAGGCGGTAATGGGATGGGAGCAGTTAAGGCAGACAAGGCTTTACTATACTATGGATCCTTTCAGTCCAAAGCCGGCATCTACTACTACGTGGGAAGTGGG